>NW_006921670.1:3794375-3822072 GCF_000298275.1 Orycteropus afer afer
CGCCCCCGAGTCTCTAACCTGGACACCCCCCCGCTGCCTGGCCACGTCCATGCCCAGGTAGGTGAGGTGGGGGGGGGCAGGAGCGGGGACGGGGGGCTCGGCTCCCTCGCCGATTTCTTGGCGCTTTGGGTCATTGGGTTCTTCCTTTACGGAGGCGTGTATTTATTCATTGCTGGGGGCCGGTGCCGGTCCCCCCACCCTTCTGGCTCCCTTTAGGGGGCCCCCCGCTGTGCCTTTGGGGTGGGTGCCTTGGGAGAAGGACAGGAAACTTTGACCGTCCCTTAGCCAAGGCCACGAAAGTTCTCTCGGTGCCAATACTGGAGCCAGCCGAGCCAGCTGCTGCAGAAATCTATTCAACAAGTCAGGCTGCCGGGCGGGGGCCCAAGCCGCCTCTGTCTGTCCGGCTGCTCCGCTGCGGCTCTGCAGATTTCAGGACCGGGGCTGGTGGAGCGTCCTGGCGGGCTGAGCCAGGGACGCTGCGGAGGGAGGCGGCCGTGGAGGGGATTGAGTGGGGGAATCCCAGGCAGGGTTGAACTTTCCTGGAGGCCCAGGGTGGTGAGAGGGCCCCCTTCCTGGTCAGCAGCCGGCTGGTGGCCAAGGCCTCTCTGCGTGAAGCCAGGCAGGCTAGCAGCTGACTGCTGGGGGCAA
The DNA here is from genome assembly GCF_000298275.1 of Orycteropus afer afer. Lineage (NCBI taxonomy): Eukaryota > Metazoa > Chordata > Mammalia > Tubulidentata > Orycteropodidae > Orycteropus > Orycteropus afer. Next base: position 3,795,024 of record NW_006921670.1, read on the forward strand.
AGAACTCAGTAGGTTGGGGATGGTTATGTAATGAGCATTTATGATGATTGGGTTTTAATTGTCTGTTGGTGGTGCTGTGTCCAGGGTGTGGGGGTCTAGAGAGAGTCACAGGGAGGCCTTTTGAGGGACAGGTGATGATGCCCTGGGGGAGGAGGCTGTTGGCTGGGCCCATCAGTCCACATTCCGCTTCTCTCTCTCTCCTCTGGATTCTGGGGGCTCCTGAGCTGTGAATGAGACTGGGTTCTGGGGAGACCTCTGAACAGTAGTCCGTGTTCTGAGGCCAGAGGGTGGAGGGATGGAGAGGTGTGTGTGTGTCTGTGTGTGTGTGTGCACACACACACGCACGAGCCACCCTGTGTGTGTGTGTGTGTGTGCCCGCCTGTGTGGTGTGATGAGGTCTGACACCATGTGAGGAGACTCCTAGGTGCTGGAAGGCTCAGGTGGGCCTGAGCAGGGACTCTGTCTGTCTGCCTGGCCTGGAGCATTCACCCACGCATACTGGCGTAGCCCAGGGCCTAGGAGGCTGGGCACAGAAGGGCTTTGGGTCCATGGGGTCATGCCTGGGGCTGAGGAAGAGGGTCTGGCACAGGAGGTGGGGCCTGCCTCCTCACGCCTCAGGCCCTGGCCACAGTGTCATGTCACCTCTTGGATCAAAAGTCTCCCCTCAGCCCCAAGGAGTCACTCCAAAGGCACTTGTCACCCTTCAGGACAAACTTTCTCTGCAGGCTCAGGACCGGGGGCTGGGATGGGGATGAGGGGGCAATGTGGAGATCACTCTGTCCCCTTCCTGACCCTGCCATTGAAGCTGAGCACAGACGGTGGGGATGGGTGATGGGTCAGGAGAGGGTGACACTGAGCAGGGGACCAATTCTGGGGCTGGTCTGGGGACGTAAGAGGAGAAGGAATGAGTGTATGCTGGGGGACTGGGCTGGCCTGGCACCAAACCCGTGACTGTTCCCTACATGTGCCCTGGAGGGCACGGGCTCTCGTCTTCTTTGCTCCCTTCCTGGTTGCTCTTCCAGGCAGCTGAGGGAGGGGCTGCAGCCCTGCTTGAAGGCTCCTTCCCCTTCCTTTGCTCCCTCCCCTCCTCCACCCCAGTCCTGCCTGCCCACCGCCACCCCTATTGCAGTCCCTGTGGAGGGGGCTGGGGCCGAGAGGGCATTTCCAGGCCCACCAGAGGCACCATGTGGCAGTTCCAGGCGTCCCTGTGTACTGGCTCCTCTTGACCTTGAGTAGGGAGGTGAGGTGAAGGTTACTGCGGGGGGCCCCCTCTCTCCCACCGGCTCAAGCATAGTCTCTGTGCATCTTTCGTGCCCCATAGGAGCCTGCAGCGGGGCTGGGAGACAGTCAGGACCTGCGGCGACTGCGATGGTGGCCCTGACCCCAGGCCCCTCTGACTCCCCTTCCCCAGTTCCTTCAGTCAGAGCCTTGAGGTCCAGTCCTGGGGTGGGAGGGTAGCAAGGAGGAGGGTGGAAGGACCTTTCTTGTGTCCCCTCATTGGCATCGTTGCCACCCTCACTCCTTGACCAACCCCAAGTGTGGCTTCCCTGGCCTCAGCCTTCAGGAAGGGGATTCCAGGAAAGTCTGTGTCTGGGTACCACGCTGCCTCTCCCCCATACTCACATTTCCACCCTCCCCTCCAGCTCCTGAGTGCTTTCCAAGGTAAGGAAAGCGCTTTCCTGTGGTTCCTTGATTCCTGTCTGTCTCCCCATCAGCTGCCCTGTTCTCTGATTCTCAGCTCAAAGCCCCAAATGGAGAGGATGCCCAGAAACTACGGCCAGGAAGGGGTGCAGACAGGCTGGACGGGGGACCCCACAGGGCTGCCTGGTGGCTCCCTGCCCCCACCCCTCCTCCTCCTCTGCCTTCTCTTTCCTTCCTGTCCTCCTTCCTTCCCTCCTCAGCTTTTCTGCAGAACATGTTAGTCCCAGATGTTCCCAAGATGTGCCTTTGTTTTCATACCTCAACCCTTATGCTCCCTGCCCTCTGGGGCCTGGCTGGGGGCTCAGAGACAAACCGGGGAATTGTTCATCCCCTGCACCACTATGATGTGTGTGTCTGTGTGTCGGTGGCTGTGTGAGCCCACGGGTCCACGAATTTTGAGTGTGTGTGAATGGTCTATGGATCTAGTAGGTCTGGAGGTTCGTGGGCTTGTGGGTGTGTGGATCTGTGTGTATTTGGGATCATATGAATGTGGGGGTCTATGGGTCCGTGAATCTGTGAGTGGGTCTGTGTGTGCGTATCTGTAAGCCTGGATCTGTGTATCTCTGTGAGTTTGTGGGTCTGTGGGTCTGTCAGTGTATGTCTACCGGCCTGTGGGTCCCCTGGTCCGTTGATTTCTGGTTCTATGAGTGTGTGAATGTGTGGGTCTGTAGGTCTGTGAATGTGTGGATTTCTGTGAGTCTGTGAGTCTGTGAGTCCGTGGATCTATAGGTCTGTGGATGTGTGGGTCTGTGAGACTATGGATTCTGGGCTTGTGAGTTCTCTGGATTTTTAAGTCCGTGAGTTTATGGATGTGAGATCCATACATTTATTGATCTACTAGATCTGTGTGTTCGTGGGCCTGTGCATTCACTGGGCTCTTAGGTCTCTGGGTCTCTGGGTACTGATACCCAGGAAGCTAGGGGCTGAGACTCAACCCCACGTGGCTGCAAGTACAAAGACGGAAGAACAAATGTGATTCGCTTCTCCCTGTCTGTGTCTGTCTCTGTCTCTCACCCTCTTTTTCTTTACTTTTACTGAGCACTTACTATGTTCCAAGCCCTGTTCTACTCACTGGGAACACAGCAGGGAACAGAAGGGAACAGACAAGCTGCCTTCTTGGAGCTTCCTCTCTCCTGGGAGAGGATCTGGTCTGCTGTGTGGGCATATTGCCACAGGGCCCTATTTCTTTCCTGCTTGAGGAGGAGAGAAGTGGGGGCTGGGTTGGAGACTCAGTGGGAGCTGCAGGCTATGGATGGCCTTGAAAGCACAGCTGTGGAGTTCACGCACCCTCGAGGGAGTGCTGGGAGCTTTTGTGGCTCCTTGAGCAGGAGACGATGAGAGGGAAGTGGCTGCTTGAGGTGGCATCTTGCTCAGCTCTGCCCTGCCCTGCTCTCAGACCTTCTCCCTGCATCTCTGAGGCCCCTCCGCCCGCCCTGCCCCCCAAGCCTGGACTCTGGCCAGAGCAGGCTAATGGTGTGTTTTGAGAAGAATGTCAGGGTTGTTCCTTTCCCCTCCACTGACTGCCAGCCCTAATGGGCAGCAAGGGCCATGTTCCACCCTCTGCTGGGCCAGGGACTGAGGCTCTTCTCTCTGGACCACTCAGTCCTTGTCCTGGCCAGGAGATAGGAGCAAGTTCAGGATTATGGACGTGTAAGCCCAGAGAGGCAAGTCACTTAGCATCATGGGAGCATCCACTTCTAATAAAATTACTTTCCACCTTAAAGGATTTTTGTGAGGCTTAAACCCATTGAAACCCATTTCCTTGATGTTGATTGCAACTCATGGTGCCCTTTAGGACAGAATAGGGTTTGCAGGGCTGTCAATCTTTATGGAAGCAGACTACCTCATCTTTTTCCCACGAAGCACCTTTGCGTTCAGGAGGCTGCTGAGTTCAAATCCCTGACCTTTGGGTCAGCAGCTGAGCGCTTAACAACTGCACCACCAGGGCCCCTTTTGTGAGGCTTAGAAGATTCTAATGTGCCCCACAGGGGACTTGCCAAGCTACTTTTCTTTCAGGAAGGTGATTTGCAAATCCTTCCTGTTTATTATCCACTCTGGGAAGTAGAAGGAGCTCTGGTGGCCTAGTGCCTAAGGCATTTGACTGCTAACCAGAAGGCTGGTGGTTCAAACCCCCCAGCCACTCTGCAGAAATAAGACCAGGCAATCTACTTCCGTGAAGATTTACCACCCCAGAAACCCAAAGGGAGTCTCTATGAGTCAGAATTGACTGATGGCAGTGAGTTCTGGGAGGTAGAGAAGGCACTGTGTCCTGCATTTGATGCCAGAAGAAATGAAGCTTGGCCAAACTGTGTGATGGGTTGAGGATGGAGCTGAGACTTGCACCTGGGCCTTGGGACTCCTGATCTAGTGCTCTTTCTGCTAGAACAGCCTTCCCTCTCATCAGGGGCTGCGTTCATGCTGATTTATTAGCTGAAGTAAGTCCACGGCCCTCAGGACTGCAGAGTGCGTCAAGTGTTGTCAGTAGAGGCCGCTGGGAGAAGTTCACAGACAGGGGTGGAGAGTTAGATGCAGACTCACCTGAGGGCACTTGTCACAAAGCCAAGAGAGAAGACAAATGAGTATGCTGATGACAGACACGTGGGCAGGGCCCTGAGGTTGGGGGAGGGGAGCTGCAACTTCCTGCCCACTATCTGGCTGGACAGCCAGCCCTTCAGCTGGAGACCTGAGCTTGGACTGCCCAGATTCAAACCCCAGCTCCTCTGCTAAGTAGCTCTTAACTCTGGGAAGAATCCCTTAACCTGTCCATGCCTCAGTTTCCTCACTGGTAAAGCAGAGGTAACAAAAGCACCGACGTCATGGGTTGTAACAAGGTGTCTGGCACATAGTAAGTGCTCCATAAACATGGTTATGATTTTCGGTAGCCATCACGGGAGGATTGCTGATCCAATTTACTGACCACTCTACACAAGTGGGAGGGTCAACTGTAGATTCTGGTGACAGGACTAAGATGACAATGAGATGTGAGCAGACTCAGCCGGCCAGACCGGAACAAGCTTCATGTCAACTCCTGCACTGAGAGGCCAAACTTGAGTAATCTCTCTTCAGGCTAGAGGAGCTCTGGCTTGGCTGCTGCTTTTATCTGAAGATCTGTGGGTCTCAGTGGACCACGTGCTCCAAAGGTGCTGCAGTGTGATAGGGTTGCCGCTCTCTGGGGCTACCAGGCTGCATCAACAGAACCAGGAGGTGACCTGTCTGCTCTCCTCTGGTCCCGCCCTTGCAGAGGAAAGTGGGCAAACTAGAGCGTGACTGAGGAGGGGTATCAGGGAGGCAGACAATCTGGAAATTGTCACCCAAGGAATGGATGAGGGAGCTGGTGACAAGAGGCCTGGGGCAGATGAGGCTCGAGGGTGGGCGGGCTGTCGTCACGCATCTGCAGGGCTGTCATGCGGAAGAGGGAGCAGACAGAAGGTTCCAAGGGCTCTGGGACTCTGGCTGGAAGCTTCTGGGAGACTGGTTTCCTGCAGCCTCACAGAGACGCTTGTAAGGCCACCAGGGCAGGCTCTGCATTGGGGCGTGTGTGTGTGTGTGTGTGTGAGTGAGTGGGTGTGTGCATTTCTTTGTGTCTGAATCTGTGTGGTTGTGTGTGCATGTAAGTGTGATGTATTTGTGTGTGTGTGTCTTCTGACTCTGTGATCATGTGTGCATGTGAGTGTGGCATCTGTGTGTCAGTGTGTGTTACATGTGTGTCTGTGTGTGTGTTCTTTGTGTTAATAAGTGTGTCTCTCTGTGTGATTGTGTTTGTGAGTACATATGCATGAGTATTTTGTGTGTGAGTGACGGTGTGCTCTTTGTCCTTGTAGGTGTGGGTTGTGATGGATCAGGGTATTTCAGGGGTCTGGTACTTTTCAGATCCCTTGTCTGAAGGCTGGACACATTAAGACTCTGGCACTCCTAGGTCCCAGGCTTCTAGAACTCCATGGCTGACAATGCCAACAAGAATGGGAGACCATCTCAGGGTCTCGCTGTGCACCTGCTGGGTGTTTGGTGTGCAGTCTATATGCTCACGTGTGTCACCCTAGTTCATCCTCACAGCAGCCTGTCACCAAGCAGTCATCCCCATTTTGTAGACGGGCCCACCAAGGACACCTGCAACATGGAGTCACGTGCCAGGTGTGTAGGTGTCAGAGCTGGGACTAAACAGGTCTCGGCCTCAAGCAGCTGTGCTCAGAGCCACCACCCCGTAGAGTCTAAGATTACTGCAGTTGACATTCAGGGCCCCTAAGGTCCTGTGATATTCTGATTCTGAGATTCTTGGATTCTGGTGTTCTCTGAATAAATTTGCTGCTTGTTCTTCAAACAGTGATGTAGCTGGTGTGTGGTTGCTAACAAAAGGATAAACAAGTTGCCTGCCCATGTGTGCCTGCGAACACACTGCCACGTGTGTGTGAACACACACACACTCACATATGCACACTCTCTCATATGCATGCATACACGCATTCACAAGTATGCACACTCACACACACAGGACTGGGGTGACCAGGCCTCAGGTCTTCTTCCACGAGGCCTCCCACACGTTGCTCTGGAGCCTCCAGAGGACCGATGGGAAGATTCTGAGAGGCACATTATCCCCCAGTCTTGGGGAGACTTGCGGGGGAGGTCTTCCCTCACACTGAGGGGCTTGGGTGGACCAGCAACTATATTGCCACTGCCTGGTGACACAGTGACAGGGTGTGGGGGAGGGACCTGGTTCCAGAGAACCTTTTCCTGGTCCAGGGTGGGGCCTGTAATGGTTCAGCATTAGGGCCCAGCAGTGGGCAGGCCTGATCCGGGACTCCAGCTCTGCTCTGCACCAGTGGGGTGACCTTGGGCACCCTGGGCCTCAGTCTTCTCCTCTGAGAAGTGGGAACAGGGTGGTCTGTACATTGTGGGGCTGTGGTGGGAATTGACACAGATGGTACGTGAAAAGCCCTAGCCCATCCTAGGTACAAAGCTGGGCTCTGGCAGAGCTACCACCGATGCCATGATGCCAATGGTAATGTCAATACCGGTGGTGATGGTGGTGGTAATGATGGTGATACAATACTGACAGTGGTATGTTGATGCTGGTGGTGACGTGATGATGGTGTGCTGGTCATGATGATGGTGTTGATGATGGCAAAGGTGAGGCTGGCAGTGGTAGTGAGCTGATGATGATGGTGCTAGTGGTGATGTGATGATGGTAGTGATGGTGATGACATGATGGTGATGTTATGATGGTGGTGGTGATGGTGGTGATGATGATGTCAGTGGTGATGGTGATGGTGGTGGTGATGTGATGATGAAGGTGATGGTGATGTTGTGATGATGGTGGTGACAGTGATGATAGTATGTTGTGATGATGGTGGTGATGGTGATGTTCTGTTGATAGTCGTGATGATGATGGTGATGCTATGATGATGGTGATGATGAGATTACAGTGGTGGTGGTGATACTGGTGGTGATGTTGTTACGATGGTGGTGGTAGTGATGATGGTGGTGATGGTGATGATAGTGGTGATGGGGAGGGTGATGGTGTTGGTGATATGATGACAGTGGTGATGATGATGATGGTGAAGATGGTGGTGATGTCATGATGGTGGTGATGGTGATGACAATGGTGGTGATGACAATGGTGGTGGTGATGACAATGGTGGTGGTGATGTAACGATGGTGGTGATGATGATGGTGATGAGGGTGGTGATGTGTGGATGGTGGTGACTGATGGTGGTGATAGCAGTGATGACGATGATGGTGATGCCATGATTACATGTGGTGATGGTGATGACAATGGTGATGGTGATAATGGTGGTGATTGACGTTGATGATAATGCAGTGATGCCATGATAATGATGATGATGGTGATGGTAATGGTGATGGTAATGGTGGTGGTAATGGTTATGGTGGTGATGATAGTGGTGCTGGTGATGTGATGGTGGTGGTGATGGTGGTGATGGTGGTAATGTAATGTTGGTGCTGATGGTGATGACAACAGTGTTGGTGATGATGTAATAATATGATGATGGGGTGATGCTGTGATGAGGGTGATAATGATGGTAATGTGATGACAGTGATGCCATGATGATGGTGGTGATGATGGTGATGGTGGCAGTGGTGATGGGTGATGATGGTGATGATAGTGGTGATACCAGAGAAAGGGGTAGGGATTGTGGCCCTTTGGAATAGCATAGGAGGCCTTGCATGCTAGGACACCCATATTTATGAGTGCCTTTCCATCCATGTCATATTTTCCCTCTATATGGGCTTACCAAGGCAGCAGAAGAAGGATTGTGCTTTTTTTTTTTTTTAATTTAATTTTTGTTGTGATTTGGGTGAAAATTTACAGAGCAAATTCATTTTCCATACAGCAGTTCATACACGTTTTGTTTCACAACATTGACTGTAATTCTCTGTAGTGTAACAGCTCTCTTCCCACTTCCTGCCTGTAGTTATCTCTTCCCCGTGTTGTTCTTTCCTGTGCATTCTTGCTCCCTGGGCTGTCTCCCTGTGCAAATACTTCCCTTCTGTTCTCCCATGATTGATTGTTCTAAGGAGTCTATCTACCTGATGTAAATGTTCACCCTATGTGCCTGTCTCTTGTTTGGCTGGAAGAGAGAAGGGCTGTATTTTTACAGAGAGGGAAACTGAGGCTCTAATGGGCCAGTGGAGTGTGTGTGTTCCAGATACAGCGGGCACTCATTCCTGCCCCTGTTCACGGAGACCAGTCTAGTCACCACACTGCTGTCAGATGGCCCCACCCTAGGGAAGGAGCATCAGGATTAGATACTGGGAGCATCTAGAGGGAGGTGGCTCGGTGACATGGAGGTGGCTCAGACTCTGGGGCTAGATGAGTCTAAGTATGAATCCACTAGCACTGCCACCTGAAGCAAGTCCCCTCATCTCTGTGAGGCTCTATATGCAGACAGGTTGGAGCCCAGGGGCCCAACCCACCAACTCCTCTGACCAGGCCTTCCAGTCATGGGCACACAGGCAACTGAGGACAGGAGCTGGACCACAGGCATGAGGCAGAAGGGACTCTGGGCTGGATTCAGGGGCTTTGCAAGTAGGGAGTGGGTTAGAGTATGGTGGCTTTGGAAGTGGGGAGTAGGTTAGAGTGTGGTGGCCTGGGAAGCCACTAAGGAGTGCATCATGGGAGGCAGTCTTGGGATTGTTGGACAGCAAGTCAAAGGATGGAGGCCTAGCTGGTCATTGGGGAGTGTGTCTGGGGCAGTGGCTTGGGCAGTCACCAAGGAACGAATCTGGACTAGTGGCTTGGTTGTTTGGGCCCTTAGGAGCTCCACAGTGAAGGATTAGAGTGGTGGGGGACAGATGACAACTTTATGTAACAGCTTTATGCAGGGACCAAAGAGGCAACAGGCAAGTTGATGAAGTAAACAAAGCTGAGAGTGGGGAGAGGGGATGTGGCAGGTGGTCCCAGAGGCCAGGCAGCCGTGTTCACTGTGAGGCTGCAGGGTGCGGTTTTGGGTGTTGTGTGGGAATGGCTTCGGGGCTAACCCAAGGCTAAGTGAGTCTGCCTGTAAAATATTGCATGGATCCCCCTTCTTGCCACCTCCATTGGCAGCCTGGCCGGCCAGCCCATCCCTGCAGCCTCCTGCCGGCCCTCCCTGTGCCCCCTGCCCTCCACTCTCCCCTCAGCGCCCAGAGCAGAGCCTCTCCACTGTGTCTACCCTCCTGTGCCTTCCTGCTGCACTCGGGACACAACCCAAGCTCTTTCCATGGGCTCACAAGGCCCCTTGTGTAGGGTTTGCCAGATTTTCCACTCTCATCCTGCTGGGCTCAGCCACCAGGAACCTTTACACAGGCTGCCCCTTCTACCCAGAATGCCCTTCTCCTAAATCATGGCTGCTGGTGTCTGACTCTTGTCCGAGTGGGAATCTCAATCCCTTTAAAGAGGGCGAGGAGGCTCCTCCTTCTTCTGCCTCTCCCCCGCTTGTTGACTTCCCAGCATTTTTCATGAACCCATTCAGCAGATATTTACTGAGACCTGATATGTTCGGAAGGAAGGTTGGGCAATCTACCTACTTCTGTAGTGATACGGCCTCGGAAACCCAAGGAGGGGTCGCTATGAGTTGGGTCCGACTTGATGGCACGTAACAACAACAACAACGATATGTTCCAAAGGAGCCCTGGGGTGGAACAGTTAAGTGCTGGGCTGGCTGCTAACCAAAAGGTTGGCAGTTCGAACCCACCCAACTGCTTCATGGTAGAAATACTTGGTGATCTGCTTCTGTAAAGATGACAGTCTAGAAAATCCAATGGGGCAGTTCTACTCCATCACGTGGGGTCTCTGTGAGTTGGAACCGACTCCACAGCACCCGAAAACAACAACAGTGTGTTCCAGGCACTGTTCCAGGTGCTGGGGATATGGCAGTGAACGAAACAGACCCAATCCCTGCTCTCTTACAGCTTTCTTGCAAGTCAGGGAGACAGGCACCAAATCATAAAGATATAAATCCATAAATTGCACAGTATGTTGATGGGATAAGAGCCATGAAAACTGGACAGAGCACAACTAGATGGCCGTCGGTTTCTCACTGTATTGGCTGACTGGGGGCAGGTGCTGTGCCTGGCTCTGGAGCCTGCACATAGTAGGTGCTCAGGAAATACTTGTAGGGCAAATTAACGCATCAGCAGGGTCTGGAAGGACAGAGTCTGGGATCTGGAGGGGAGGATGCTCCAGGGAGAAGGGCCAGCGTGAGCAGAGGTCAGGAGGAGGGACGGCCACCCCCTATAGGACCCCAGGAGGCCCAGGAGGGTCTGCGGAGGGAACAGTGGGCTCTGAGGCTGGCACAGCAGTCGGCAGACGGAGAACCACCCAGGGGAAGACGTTTTGTGGCCCAGGGGTTGACACGTGGCCAGCTGAGGTGCCTGGGCACTTATGTAAGGCCTGTGGTTGCTTTTCTGGAACTGAGAGCAAAGCTCTGAGCTCGAGAGAAAACTCTGCTTCCCTGACCAGCTGGGCCTCTGGGACCCAGAAGAGTGGCTGGGGGTGGGGGACGCCAAGGATCTGGGCCATTCCCCATCCACTGCCAGAGGTCTAGGGCCCAGGGGACCCTGGAGGGTGAAGCTTCAGGGCTCAGGTGCTTTCTGGGTGAGGTCGTGAGGTTGCTGGGATTCTGGCCTCTAAATATGAGCTGGTACTACACTTGGCTCCGTGTGGAGCCTTGGCATGGCACGCCCTTCTCTGGGCCTTAGTTTCCTCATCTGCCAAATGGGCATAAGAACCCTCCTGGCCTGTTTTGAGCATCAGGTGAGACCAGGATGTGAAAGTGCCTGGGAAAGTCAGCGCCCGTGAGTCGGGGTCAGGACCGGCTCCATGGTGGGGAAGCTGGAACAAAATGAAACCAATGGGCCTTTTGATTGAATGTCGTGAAGAGTTTCAAGACGGTGACAGCAGAGCATTGAACTGAGCATGGGGTCCTCCTGAGAGCCGAGCTCTGTGGGACTGTGCAGGTCACACCCCCATGAAGCAGGCCCCAGCTGGAGTTACTTGGCTGGCTGCCTGCCCCACCCCTTCTCTGGGCCTCAGCTTCTCCGTCTGTACAGCAGACATTGATCTCTGGGGCTCTCAGCTTTGCGAGGCACTGGGCTGGGGGGTCTTGAGTCAGGGCTCACCTGCAGGTGCCAGCTCGGAGCAGTCCATCCTGATCCCCTTGGCTTGCCCAGGTCCCCTGTATCTGATCCTATACGAATTCAACTTCTGTGTAACACACATCGTCTCGGCGATAATGTCTGTTTTTCCACAACTTTCCCTTTTTTTCTTGCAAACTTCCTTCATCTTTGATTATGCAGTCAGTGCACAGCTCTGTTCTCCTTGTGAAGAAGGAGACTCACAGTGGCTCTGCGGAAGGCTGAACTCTCTCCGCTTTTCACTTGCTAAACTGGAGCTCTGGAGTTGGCCAGACTTGCTCACTGATCACCCAGCTGGCCCTTCAGCTGGCTCCTAGTCTCTGTGTCCTCACAGAGTGCCAGTGGGGCCTGGGAGGTGTGGGCCTGGGCCGTTCTAGCCTGGGGGACCCCTGCCCCGTGGTGAGAAGCAGGTTGGGGAGCCCCACCATGTACTCCTTCTCTTTCCCCAGTGCTCCCCGCCCAGCGCTGCCATGGCTGAGAGCTCCTCGCCACCCGCTTCATCTGCCGCAGCAGGCCCGGTCGCTGAGCCCGGCATCAGGGAGCAGCTGGCGCCCCAGAGCCCCCCTCCCTCCCCTCCAGGCCTGGAGGAGCCCTTGGATGGAGGCGATCCTGACGTCCCACACCCCGACCTGGCTCCTGTTGCCTTTTTCTGCTTGCGGCAGACCACCAGCCCTCGGAACTGGTGCATCAAGATGGTGTGTAACCCATATCCTCCGGGCATCCCGGGTGGGCCAGGGGGCCTTGGGTTGAGCTCTTCCTGCACAGTGCCCCTGCCCACACCTTCCTCTGGTTGGGAGGCACGGCCGAGGCTGCTGGGTCTTGGTGATGATGAGGGAGCCCAGGTGGTGGGTCTGGGGAGACAGATGTGGCGTGGAGGTTGGACCGAGGAGGACCTGGTGTCCTGCTGATTAAGGGGATCAGCCCAGTGGCTGGCTGGTTCAGAAAGTCCTCAGACATGAGCTCCATGTCTGTGTGGGAGCCTGGGATGCGGAGTTAGGTCAGCCCCTGGGCCGGCACCCGGTGACAGAGTCATTTGGTAGATAGTGATCAGACGCAGCTGATGAGAGTGAGACCGGAGGGATCCAGGGCTGTGGGCTGAGCAGCCGATCCAAACACGAACCCTTCTCATGGCTCCTGCTGTGCCCTCCATCCAGGGCCGGGATGGAGGGCATTCATCTTCCTGCCTCTACCTCCTGTGTCCAGTCTTACACCCCCTGTGTCCAGTCTTACACCCCTTCTCAGCTTCCCATTGCCCTTGAAGTACAGAGCCTCACGTGCTGTTCCCTCTGTCTGAAAGGCCTCCCCGCTCCCTCTTCTCCTGGCTAAATCCTTTGCTGCATCTTTCAGAGCATAGCTGCAGTGTCACCTCCTCAAGGAAGCCCTCTGAGATTTCCCCTCATCTTCTATGTTTGCTGCATCCATCCCAGGCACCAGTAGGATCCTTTACTTCACACTGGTCTCCTCCAGGGTCACCAGGGCAGGGACTGAGTCAGTCTTGCTCACTGCCGGGCCCCAGCACCTAGCACCATGCCCCCAAACTGGTAGGTGCACATTTGGTATTTGCTGGGGCATATTGGCAATGAGCCGAATCTTCAGTAATGAAGGTGGACAGGGTGGTGGGTCGAGGATGCTCCCAGTGGAGGCACAGCATAGGTAGAGGCCTGGGGAGGAGAGAATCAGCGTGTAGGGGAGGGGGGCAGTTGGTGTGGAAGGAATGGAGGGGGGAGGGGGGGTGGGGAGATGAGGCTGGAGGGGATGGGCTCACAAGGCTTTGTAGGCGAGTGAGGAGTTGGGCTGTTCTGGGAGCATTGGGCAGCTGGTGCAGTGTTTCAAGCAGGGTGTGGTAGGGAGAGGTTTGTGTTTCAGGCCCATGAGCCGGTGGCGGAAGGATCGTGGGTGTGAGCCTAGTGGCCGGGGACCAGTGAGGAGGAGGCCTCTTGGTTCTTGGGGCCTCCAAGCTCAGGCCACACAGGGCAGGGTGGGAGTGTGATGAGAGTCAGGTCGCAGGTCTGAGCCCAGCTTCATGGGACACAGCCTGGAGCAGGGAAGCATTGGAGAGCTGCCTGTGCCCTAGCCCCAGCCCTAGAAACAGGATGTCTGGGGTGCAGGCTGGCAAGGCCAGGAGCCAGCCACGTTGGGCCCAGGCCTGCTGGCCTCCCCACTCATCAGGGGGCTGAAGCAGAGATGGGCCCGGACCAGACCGAGCTCTTGGAAACCAGCAGATCTCTCTAGAGTAGACAGAGAGCAGGGCACCCTGAACTGGCTGGAGGCTGAGAACCTTGAAGCTTCTGAGGGGCAGTCAGCGGTCTCAGCATGATGAGAGGGGCCGCTCTGAAACTCAGTTCACCCAGAGCTCCCTGATGTCCACCTGGGTCAGATCCTGGGACAGGCGGGGTGAGGAAGCGGAATTGGTTCTTCCTGGAGAGTTCCCAGGAGTAGAGGGGTGGGCAGATACATCACCCATGTGGGTAGTTTTAGTGCAAAATTTTGGGGAAACAGTAGGGCCCTGTAGTGTGTGGGCTGAGGGGGGGCCAGGCCAGAGGACAAGGTGACAATGAGAGCTGAGGGCCTTTGAGGAGGAGAAAGGCTGGCAGGAGGACCTGGAAGACAATGGGGCAATGTCACAAGGCTCTTACTTAGGTTGATTCTGGCTCTGCCACTTGGATGCTGTGTGACCTTGGGAGAGTCATCTCACCTCTCTGAGCCTCTAGTGTTCAAGGCCATCAACACTGGCTGTTATTCTGGCAGGGAGAGCATCTCATTGCTCTGGGCTGGGGACAGGGGCATGGCTCGGATGACCTGGGCCTGAGCGTGTGACCCAACTTGCCCTCTGAGGGGCTCTGGGAGGTCTGGCTGGGCTAAATTACATGAAGCTTGCCTGAGTGTCACACAGAGGCCCTGGGTTGTCCCAAGTCCTGTCTGCTTTGAACTAGCTGTGTATCCCTGTTCTCTGAGCCTCAGCGTCTTCATGGATTAGGGGGCTGGTGAGAGGACCCCTTACCTCTGCCCTGGGCCCTGACCACTAAGCACCATAGGGCCCTTCCAGTTGTCCACACTGTGGGGCTGTTGGGCAAACAGTTCTTGAGGTCACTTTCTTCTTTGTCCCCAGCCCTCTTCCTGCACCTCAGGGTATGTGAGCCACAGCTTGTGGTTGGGGTAACAGTGGGGCTGGTCCAGGAGAAGGGAGCAGGGGTCCTGACCCCAGGCAGAGCTGGCCTGGGCCCTTGTCTGTCTCCGTGAAGAACTCTGGGAAGTCAAAGTGGGGTGGGAGGTAGTGCCAAATTCAGTCCAACAGAGGGGCTGAACTTTTCCACGCTCAGCTGCCCAGAGCCCCTCAGGCTCCCCATCACCAGATGGGTTGGGTGGTGGGAGAATGGGATTCTAAGGCTGAAACAGCTGGGCTTTCTCTAGACCAGAGATTGGATGGTTCCAAAACAGAGGGACTTCTAAAGTGTCAGGGCCTCTCAGACTTGACCCTCCTGTGATCATCAGTGAGTTCAAAGTTAAGGCTGAAGGCTCAATGACATGAACATTGTAAGCTTCTGTGACTCAAAGGCTCTAAGGTTCTTCAAAGTGCGGGAGTCTAAGATTTGATAGCTGCGAGTCTGGGCCTGTGGTTCTGCCCTGTGTGACGGTGATCATGGCACTAAGAGTTCATAGCCTGTGACGGGTCAGGGGCAGGTGGGTTTCTACAAATATGGACCCAATATCCACAGGGGTCCCTGAAGCAGGGACTCCACCACAGGCAGCCCAGGATGGGCTTTGGGGGCTCGGAGACAGTGTGTGTGGGGGTGTCTTTGATTAGGTGCAGAGGGCTTGAGGGTTCGTCTTTGGCCAGAGACCTTCTCATTGAGAGGGAGGTAGAGAGGGGACAGTGCTTAAGCCAGTGCTCCTCAACTGGGATACGACTGGCATTTGGGTAAGACAGTGTTTGTGTGGCAGTGACATTATAGGACCTTTGGTGTTCCTGGCTCTTGGGCACTAAATGTCACTTCTCGTTGTTAGCTGCTGTTGAATTGGCCCTGGACTTGTGGGAGCCCATGCATGTGGTATGGAAAGTTGCCTGATACTGTGCCAGCCCCATGACTGGTTATGGATTGGACCATTGTGCTGCACAGGGCTTTTCCATTGGCTGATTTTAGGGAGATCGCCAGGTCTTTCTTCCTAGTCTGTGTTAGTCTGGAAGCTCTACTGAAACCTGTTCAGTGTCATGGCATCGTGCAAGCTTGCTCTCATGGACGAGTGGTGCTGCACTTGAGGTTCAATGGCAGGAACTGAACCCAGGTCCCTGCATGCAAGACAAGAATTCCACCACAGAACCGCCACTGCCTCTAAATGTTAGTAGGGTCCCTTAATCATCGTGACATAACTTGACCCCTCACATTTTCAGACCCTGCAGGGGGTAGATCTGCTCCCCACTGACAGCCCAAAGGAACTGTGGACATGCAGGCACCAGGCTTCAGCTAGCGGGAGCAACTATTACTCACGCCCACAGGACCCAGGAGGGGCGGGGAGTGTGGGCTCCAGTATCCCTGGAGCCGAGGGACCCTGGCCCAGAGCCAGCTGCCTTTGAAGCTTGAGCTCCTGACTCAGCTCCTAGCTTGGCCCCAAGATAGTCCTTGAGTCACCGCCTGTCTCACTGAGCCCTCTGCAAGCAGGCAGGCCAGGGCAGGAAAAGTCAGCCACACTTGCTGCCTGGCCTGGGCCCTGAACACTTGCTGTCAATGGGGTTCTGCCGGGAGGCCTCTGGCTTGGAAATGTCAGGGAACTGTTGTGATATTTGACTCATGGGGAGCTGACATGTGACACTGTGGAAAATGCTGGAGGCCTGAGTCAGATAGACCAGGGCCTGGTTTTCCCTCTTACGTGCTGTGTGAGCCTGGGCCAGTTTCTTAACCTCTCCATGCCTCAGCTTTCCCCACTGTCAGATGGGGATGGTAATACAGGCTTCACAGGGCAGCACTGAAGACCAACGCCGTATACCAGGCAACATGTGGAAATGGGGCTTTGTAGACTAGGACAACCACCACATGCAAGGTTCTCACTTTCATTATCTGTGAAAAGGGCCCTTACTGAGTAAACACTTGACTTGTGGTAGATTCAATGAAACATTGGGCACAAAGTCTTTAGATAAGAACATAATCCTTCATAGGACATTGTTTGCAGGGAAAATCAGATTCAACCATGTTATTTAGATATGTTTGTGCCAGTTTTGATGCTAGTAGCCATGCCCTCACCTGTGCAGACATTGCTAATCAATCACAGCATCTTCAGCAGAGCATCCCTGGCAGCCATGACTAATCACCCGGAAACCTATTTTCCACCTTGGATTACTCTTCAAGAACTTTTCTTAGGAGGTAACAGCTGCATGTGAGAGACGTTTGTGTGTGTGTTTGTTTGTGTGTGTGTGGTTGTGGGTGTGGGTGTGGGTGTGGGTGTCCATACTCTCGTTTCCTCTCCCTGAGTCTCAGTGTTCTCATCTCTGTAAGGGGCGATTAGACGTGATTCCTGTCTAATTAGCCCCCAGCCTGTGTCCAGCACAGAGGGGGTGCTCAGTAACAATAATCATGGGAGTTGACACCTACTGTGCTGAGTGCCTTGTCCCAACATCACCTTGAATCCTCACCCACAGAGGTCAGTGCTGTCATAATCCCGTTTTACAGGTGAGGCAAACGAGGCTTGGAGGTTGTCATTTTTACCCCAGGTTGCACAGCCAGGGTGAGGTAGAGTTGGGATGAAAACCTCGATTTATCTGACTGCCCAGCCCAGGCTCTTATCCAGGACACCACTGCCACCTGCAAAGCCCGGGAAAGTGCCCAGCTCTCCACATGCCCGCCCAGGCTCCATCCTCCTCTGAGCTGATGTCCGGGGCAGGCAGGTTTGCTTTGCAGCACCAGATGCCTGGATGAGGATCCTCTAGGAACTTCAGCCATCTCTCTGTGGCCTGCCTGATTGGATCTCTTTGAGGGGTTTGCAGCCCCCTCCCCTGCTGGCATGCACCTGGGCTCTGCCTCCCACTCACTGGCCATCACTAAGCCAGCGCTTCTGCTGTGATGGGAACCAGCCATGCATGGAAGCCAGTCAGCTGTGAAGGCCTCCTATCTGCACTGGGAGGGGAGAAGGGAGGCACCAGGTGCCGAGTGACCTTGGATAAGTCACTCCCCCTCTTGCCCTCTGTCTTCTCATCTGCAGGATGGGGAGAGGTGGACAGTGCGGTCTCCAAGAGGAGGAAGTGTGTGCAAGGGCACCTTCACACTGGGTTTCTGGGGGGGGCGGTGCTCACTTGCCCTGCTCCTCTGTAGCTGTGGCCTAACACTCGCATCCCCCAGACTTGCCCTTCTACCCCAGATTAGCCTGCTCTGGTCCCCCATCTGGCTTTGGCCCTTTACTTGCCAAGGTTGGAGTCTACGGGTACTCTTGTTTCTAAGTGGCTGTCTGGTCCTGGTTGTATGCCCTGCTTAGACCCCGCCTCTTAGACCTACGTAGAGAGGGTGGGCCCATACCTGGTCTGTGGTGCCAAGCCCTGTGCTCCTTCATTGGGCATGCTCAGCTGCCTGTTGAGGAATGGATGGACTCACTTGTCCATCATTTATTCACCCATTCATTAAATCAGTCAGGGAGCCTTTATTGAATGCTTGCCATATGCACATGTTGGCTACTCCCATTTTGTGTTGGGGCTGATCACTCTGGCAACCCTTGGACAGACGTCCAGCTGGGAGACCCATCACAAGAGGGTACCTGTGGGATTGTGGTAAGAAGTGATGGTGTCTCGGAGTGCTGGCCAAGGATCTGGAAAGGAGGGTCTGAGTGGAGGTGGGGCTGCCTTTGGGGTCAGTTCTGAAAGGAGAGGACTCAGAGGTGACTTCTGTGTCTCCAGTTTGATTGCCAAGTGTGATACTTAAGATTGTGTTGTCAGCTTGGCTGGGCCTGGCTTTGAGTGGCTGGGAAGCTGGACATAGTGTTCCGCATGATGAGACTGGCAATCAACTCCATGGTGAAATCTACTGGGTGCAGCCAAGTAGCTGCCTTAGGGATGTGGGCCGCTTCCAGTAGATAAGAAGACACTTTGAGAAAGGTCTTGAGCTTTTCAGCACATCTGGATCCTGCACTTGGTCCAGTCTTCATCTCAGTGGCCTGTTGTGTTGTCTGCCGATCTTGAGACTGATTCTGGACTTGAATTAGTGGCCTGCTGTGGTGCTCGGTTATCTTGCAACTGTGCCATTTTATTTGTCAGCCTTGGGTTTTTCAGGCTCAGCAGCCAGCAGCTGCTTGAGTGAAGAGCCTCCAGCTTCAGTGGGGCAGGAGCAAAAGGCAGAACTGAAGCCCAAGGTTGAGGGGCTTTTACCCAGCCCCCAGAGCTGGCACTTTGAACTTGGACTTGTAGCCTCCTAAACTGTAAGACAATAAATCCCTGTTTGTTAAAGTCACCCATTTGTGGTATTTCTGTTAGAGCAGCATTAGAGGACTGCTGAGTGAATGATGACCCGCTCCTGGATTCTTGGCTGAGTGGCCTTGGACAAGCCCCTCGCCAGGCCTCTGTTTGCTCATCTATGAAGTGCAGCCACAATGACCCTTGAGTGGGAATGTCAGGGGGTCAAATGAGAATTCTGAAGCAAGCACTGGGCAAACCATTCAGTCCTGTTGGCTGCTGTGTGCACACTGGGGCTGGCAGGGAGCTGGCAGGAGCTACTGAGGCAGCCCAGGTGTTCCTGCAAGCAGAGCTTGGGCTGGGGACAACTGGGCTCCGTGTCTCTGGTGTGAGAGGCCTATGGGCCAGCTGCCAGGGCCTGCCATGGAGAGAGGCTGCAGGCAGCCTTTAGGGGTGCAGCCTGCTGACCCCTGGAGGTGGGTGAGCATGATGAAGGGAGAGAGGAGAAGACGCCACTGGGAAAGCAATCCATCTGGTGGGGGAGAAACAGGGCCGCCATTGGCTGGAAGGCTCCTCTCCTAGGTTCCCGGCCCCTCCTGGCCTGTCATGTAGCCCATCCCCCTGCCCCTGTGTGGGCAACCTCGAAGTCCAGGTAATGGCCTCTAGGACCTTTTGGAGGGCCTGTGACTATCAAGAAGTCCTCCCTTAATCTAACTGCTATTCTCTTATCCTGAGGCCTTTCCCTGTGGCTGGGCTCCTGAGTATCTGGGCTGGGCTTTTGGGTCTCTTCCTGTCTCAACAGGCAGCTCTGGGGTCCCACCCATCCCGCTCCATGTGACAGCTGGTGCCCGCTCTCCCGCCCTTTGCCAGTACAGTGGGGAGAGCACTGAGCCAGGAGCCCATAGCTGTGCCACGCTGGGCTCTCATCTCTCCAGTCGGATCCACTCTCTCCTCCTGCCTTGCTTTCCTGCTCAGGGGGCCCATACCCTGTGTCTGGAAGCAGTTTGTGGTGGGTAAAATGTGTGTCCAGGAGGGGCTGTTGACCTCCCTTTCTCCCTCCCTCCCTCCTTGCCTTTCTGTTTTTCTTAATTTCTTTGCATATTCTGTTCCCACTGACAGAACGTCAGGGGTTCTCCATCACCCCAGAATGGTCTTACTCAGCTCAGATGCGAGGCCCGCTACCATCCCACCTGGTTGACCCTCCAGCCACGTCCCGCTTTCTCCTTTCTTGTACTCACTCTGAGGTGCAGATGCTCCGTGATGTTTCTTGATGCTTCTCTTGCGTCTCTGCTCCGGGCCACTCTACTCAGGCAGCATCTGCTTCCTGGATGTCTTCTCCCCATCTCCATGGCTCCAAATGCCCCTGGTCCACAGGCCCAGGGCTGGGTCACCCCCTGCAGGACATCTTCCTGACCCCAGCTTCCTCCTCTGTAGACCCCTGGCCCTTCATGACTTTTTCCTTCTCCGTCTCCTCCTCTGTCACTTGCTGTCTCCTCAGCCCTCACCCTGTGTCTCTAGCTTCCCAGATGCCCTGGCACTACTGGGCTTGTTGGACTGATTGCATTTGCTCGGCACTTTGCACGACCCCTTGGATTCGTTTGGCGTTTCCTGGTAGGTAACTGGGCAGAGGCTGTGCTTCTCTGCATTCTATGGCTGGGGGTCCTGAGGCCCAGGAGGGAACATGACTCACCCGAGGGCACACGCTGTGTAATCAGCTGGGCAGAGGGGCGCTATGCTCTCAAGCAGTTCCGCCACTAGCCCTTGCGCTGCTCATGGCCAGGGAAGGGGTCCTTTGTGTGTGTGGGGTCCCTTCGTTCCTTCTCCAGCCCTGGCCTAATCAGGGTGTCCATATGGGTGCAAGTGCTGCTGGGAGAAACAACACATGGCTGGGAAATCGCCCGTTTCCCTCCATCTGGTGTGAAGAAGGTTGTTTTTCTCAGAAGTAAAAGTCAGCATCCAGCAGAGCCCTGGGGGTGCTCCTGGGGGCCACAATGGATACTGCACTCTCATTGCTCTCATTGGTCTGACTGGGTAGCCAGTCAGAAGAGCCTGGCTGGTCCAGGGGAGGGCCTGGCCCCCAGGGCAGCCTCAGGGCCTTACAGTGAAAACTTCTGTCTAAAGAGAGCTACAGGTGCAGAGGCTGTCCCTGACTCAGCCTAGGGGATAGTAAAGCCTGCCTGGAGGAAGGGGCTTTTGGCCTGGGTCTTGCTGCATGTCTAGGAGTTTTCCAGAAGAACAGTGGATAGATGTTGTTCCAGGCGGAAGGACTAGTATAGGGAATGGTGGGGAGCTACGAGGTGGGGACTGGATTTCAGGGTGTTGAGTGCTTAGAGTCTGCACTTGAACTTAGTTAGAGCTTGCACTTGATCTTGTGGGCACCAGAAGTCACTGATGAGTGTTCAGCAGGCATGGGATGTGGGCAGGTTCCTTTACTAGAATGGTACCACTCAGAGCAGAATGGAGGATGCTTTGGAGGGAGAGAGATTGAGGCTGGGTGACCAGGCTGGAGGCTTCCACCAAAAGCAAAAAAACAAAATCACTGCCACCGAGTTGATCTAATTCAGCAACCCCATTGGGTTTCCAAGGGTATAAATCTCTGTGGAAGCAGACTGCCTCATCTTTCTTCTGTGGAGTGTCTGGTGGGTTCGAACCACCAACCTTGTGGTTCATAGCCAAATGTCTTAACCACTACACCAACCAGAGCTCCAACAGTGGATGGCAGTTGATTCCTTCATTCATTCAGCAGGTGTTTATTGACATCCAGCTCTGGGTAGGACACTGTTCTAGACTTGAGTGGAGGTGCCCCCAGGGCACCCGTATACCAGGCCTGGGCACTGTGCTATGACCTCGAGGAGTCCCAGCCTGGTCACACCCCAACCACTCTCTCCTGTGAATGAAGCAAAACAGGTGACAGTTGGGAGGAGGGACCCTCAGGGGGCCATGGGCACCAGGAGAATGTGTGGGTCAGCTGGCCCTGACTGAGACATCACAAGGGCCTTCCTGGAGGAGGCAGAGCCTGGGAACCAGGACAGGAGAGATTTTGCTGGGGGCGAAGTAGGGGGAGAGGAGATGCCATAGGAGCAAAAGTCAACAAAGTTGAGGTGGGATTATCAGGGATGCTGAGGGGCTCCAGCCTGGAGTGGGCTGGGGCAGGCAGGGAGTGGCGGCGAGGACGGAAGGCCATGTGGGGTCTGGATTCTGGAGGGCAAAGGTGGAGATTATGCTGTGAGGGAACTGGCCTTCCCCGAGGACCTACTGTGCGCTGGGTTTGTTTCATCTTCCCAGCAGCTCCGCTCTGCTCCGGAGATTGTGCATTTGGCAAATGTGGTCCAGAGAGGTGACATAATTGTCTGGAGTCACCAGCCTGGCAGCGGCTGTAGGGCTTGGGCTGGGGCCTGTGCAGCTGGAGAGCTGAGGGGAAGCCTCGTTGATACTGACAGAGCAGGCGCCTTGGAAAGAGGCACGGCCATCTAATACGAGCGGCCCCTCGTGGGTCATTTAAAACGTGTCTGGATTTTTACTCACTCTTCCTGCCCTAACCCGGCATTCATGTCAGAAGCCAGCTTTGACCTGCTGCCTCCCTCTGCCCGCCTCGCGACCCTGTTGGGAGACAAACGGCTCCATTTTGTTTCTCTTGGAGAGAAATCAATATGTCTTTTTAATCAGCCTGACTTCCTGTGAAGCTCTCTCTGGCTCTCCTGTGGGGCTGCCTTCCACAGCTCTGTCCCCATCTGCCTGCGGAAGCCAGGATCTGCTCATCTGCTCTCCCACGTTCAAATCCTGATGCTGGGGATTACTGCTGTGTGACGTTGAGCAGGTGGCTTGACCTTTCTGAGCACTAGTTTCCATCTGTATGAGAAAGCAGGAGGAGAAGGCTTGGCTGACTGTGAGATGCTGTAGGCATGTGAGAGTTCAGGGTGTTGGGCAGGGGGAGAGGGAGAGGGCCAGGGTGGAGGCGGGCAGGGCAGGGGTGCCTGCTCCTGGCTCCACATCTGTGGCTCAAAAGGCAGTGATTGTGGACTGAGTATTCCCAAAGTCCAGTCTGGGCTCTGCAAGGTGCAAGCTGGGTGACCCCAAGCAAGTGACCTCCTCCTCTCCAGGTCTGTTTCCTCATCCATAAAATTGAGAGGGGGCTGTATTAGTCGCTCTCAGTTGGGGGTAACATTTGGTTATGTCTAGGGGCAATTTTGGTTGTTACAGCTTGGGGGGAGGGTGTGCTGCTGGCATCTGGTAGGTGGAGACGTAGGTGCTGCCCACCACCACGCAGTGCACGGGACAGCTTGCACAACGAAGAATTAGCAGCCAAAACGGCGGGGGTGCTGAGGCTGAGAATCCCTAGCCTAGATGGTCTCTGCGATCTTCTGAAGCTCTGAAAGTGGGGGAAAGGCAAGAGTCGAGGGCCTTGGGAAGAGAGGGGGCCAGACTGAGAGCAGGAATCTCTAATGGAGGAGGAGAGCGGGTGTTGAGCCCCAACCTGAAGGGTTTCATGTGGCCACACAGACTTGGGTTTGAGTCCTGGATCAGCCATTTACTAGCTGTCACGTTCTGAGCCACTGGCCCACTCCCCACCCGTCTGTCTGTCCCCCATTCATCTATATACCCACCCCTATCTCCACACCTATCCTTCTTTCCTTCATCCATCCATCCCCTATCCATCTGTAGACCCACCCACCTATCTCTGCACCTGTCCTTCATCCATCCATCGATCCATTCCCCCACCCATTCATTCACCCAACCACCCATCTATCCCTTTTCTATTTTTCCATCTCTCCATCCATTCATTTGCCCTCCTACTTGCATACCCACCCATTCATCCACTGAAATCATCCTTCCATTCATGCATTTACCCACCCACCTTCCTAACCATCTACCTGCTCAATCATCCATTGACCCAACTACCAAAACCCCCATCTTCCTATCAACCTATCCATCCACCCATCCATCTATCCATCCATCCATCCATCCATCCATCCATCCATCCATCCATCCGTTTGTTCAGCAAATGCTTGCTTATTATCATTTCATCCATCCTGCCACCTGCTGAATACCAGCCAAGCCCCAGGATGTACTCTCCCGTACTCTGTGCCTTGTATACATGACCTATTCCCCTCACCTTCTGCTCAGTTGTGAGCTCCTTGAAGACAGCCACCATGTTTTATTAATGTCTGTCTCTTCTCTAGACCTTGACCCACAGTCCCTGCACATGGTAGCTGTGCAGCAGAACTTCTGATGAAGAATATCCTAGCAAACAGTGTGGGAGGTGGAGGTTGTGTGGACAGAGATGAGTCTGGAGGGATGGTCGAGAGTGCTTTGGATGCCAGGACAAGGAGTTTGGAAACTATTTGGATGGTGATGGAGAACCATGGAATGCTTTGGTTTTTGGAAGAACTCTATAGCTGTCATGTGGATGTATCAGAAGAGGCAAAACTAGAGGAGGAGGCCATCCAAAGACTAAGGAAGGACAACATGCTGGCCTGCATGGGGCAGAGAGGTGTAGAGAGATGCGTGGAGAGAAGAGACTTGGTGGTGAAATGGACAGGTACCCAAGATGGATGGAGGACAGAAGTGGGTGAAGGCTCCAGAGGGTTCTAGTCCAGACAATGTCTAGAATTGATTAGGGGAAGGGAAACATTGTTCATTGGATTGAGAAGTGCAGGAGGAGATTCCCGAGCTCTGAGAATATGGCATTACCCATTTTGGACATGATGAATTTAAGGTTCCCAGATACTCACTCAGGGCAGTGTTGGGGAGGTCTGTTGCTCAGCACAGAGTGAGCCCGGGACTGAGGAGAGAGACTCGGGACCTGGTCAGCTCAGAGATGGTCACTAAGGATGTGGGAGTGGGTTCAGGGAGAGGTGAGGGAAGACACAGAGTGTGGGGGGGCCCAGAACACCCAGCACTTAAGGGATGGAGCCCATGAGGTAGGAGAACCAGTCAGGGGTTTGTGGTGTCAAGGGCCAAAGGGTAAGAGTTTCTAGAATGAAGGAATTAACCTGGAAATTGTGAACTTGGTTGGGGAGAAGTTGCATTTTTTTAAAAAAATTTTTTAGCTTTTTATTGTGATTTGGGTGAAAGTTTACAGAGCAAATGTATTTTCCATGGAACAGTTCATTCATATTTTATTCCATGACATTGATTGCAGTCCCTACAATGTAGCAGCTCTCTTCCTACTTCCTTTCTGTGGTTACTTTTTCCCTGTGTCCTTCTTTCCTATGCATTCCTGTCCTCTGAGCTATCTCCCTGCACAAATGCTGCCCTTCTGATCTCCCATTGTTGATTATTCTAAGGATTGTACCTACCTGGTATAATTGCTCACCTTGTAGGCCTGTCTGTTGTTTGGCTTAATGTTAAGCCATGGCAGTGAATTCAGTTCTAGGCCCAAAGGGTGACTAGGGGCCATAGTCTCAAGGGTTTTACCAGTCTTTATAAGACCAAGGAACTCTGGTGGCACAGTGCCTAAGGCATTTTGACTGCTAACCAGAAGGCTGGTGATTCAAATCCACTAGCCACTCTGGGGAAGATGAGGCAATCTACTTCGTAAACATTTACCACCTTAGAAACTCAATGGGATCCCTATGAGTTGGAATTGACTCAATAGCAGTGAATTTAATTTTTTTTTTTTTGCATCAGACCAGTAAACCTGGTCTCTTTTATAATTTTGAGTTTTGCTCTATATTTTTCTGCCATTCTATCCAGAATCTTCAATTTTGATCTCTTTCTGAGTAGCTGTTAGTGGTAGCTGGGCACCATCTAGTTCTTCTGGTCTCAGGCACATGTAGCCTGAGGTTCTCATGGCCCACTAGTCCTTTGAACTAATTGTTACCATGTGTCTTTGATTTTTTTCTCTCTTTTCTGCTCTAGACAAAGAGAGACCAAGGGTTGCATCTTAGATGGCTGCTCACAAGCTTTATTTTTTTAAAATTTTTAATTGTGATTTGGGTGAAAGTTTACAGAGTAAATTCACCTTCCATACAGCAGTTCACACATACTTTGTCTCATGACATTGACTACAATTTCCCACAATGCAATAGCTCCCCTCCCACTTCCTTGCGTCTTTGTTTTTCCATGCGTCTTTGGTTTTCTTCATTCTTCTTGATGAGGAGAGACCCATTATTGCATCTAGATGGCCGCTTGCAAGCTTTTAAGATCACAGTCACTACTTGCCAAAGTAGGACGTGAAACCATTTCCCACAATGCAATAGCTCCCCTCCCACTTCCTCCCCTTAGTTACCTCTTCCTTGCTTCCATCCCTCCATGCACTCCTGCCCCTTGAGCTGTCTCTCTGTGCTCACAGACTTTTAAGACGCCACTCATGAATCACCAGAGTAGCATGTGGAGCAGTGTTTTTGTGTAGTTGTCATGCCAGCTGAGCTTCATGTTCCTGTGATCCTGAACTCACAGGCCCAATGACTCATTCCTTCAGGGTGTTTGGCTGTGGCTAATAAGTTATCATAACTTTGCCCCTATTAGCTCTATTATATATACAGGCATTCTTTTTTATTTTTCCAAATTTTTATTGTGATTTGGGTGAAAGTTTACAGTGCAAATTCACTTTCCATGCAACTGTTCATACACATTTTGTTTCATGACATTGACTACAATTTCCCACAATGTAACAACTTTTTTCCCACTTCCTCCCTATAGCTACCTCTTTTCTGTGTCCTTCCCTCCCATGCATTCCTGCCTCCCGCCCCCCACCCGAGCTGTCTCCCTGTGCATACACTGCCCTTCTATTCTCCCATGATTGATCTCTTCAAGGGGTGTATCTACCTAATGTAAATGTTCAGCTTATATGCCTGTCTTTTGTTTGGCTGGAAGCCACAGGAGAGGGTTCAGTTCTAGACCTGAAGGGCAGCTAGGGGTCATAGTCTCAGGGGTTTCACCAGGCTCTATCAGACCAGCAAACCTGGTCCCTTTTTATTTTTTTTAATGATTTTGAGTTTTGTTCCACATTGTTCTTCTACTCTATCCAGGATCTCCTACATAGATCCCCCTCTTAGTGGTTGACAGTGGTAGGTGGGCACCATCTAGTTCTTCTGGTCTCATAGTCATGTAGGTTGAGGATTGCACAATGCACCAGTCTCTTGGAATAATTGTTTCCATGCGTCTTTGATTTTCTTCATTCTTCTTGATGAGGAGAGACCCATTGTTGCATCTAGATGGCCACTTGCAAGCTTTTAAGATCACAGTCACTACTTGCCAAAGTAGGATGTGAAACAATGTTTTTCTCTAGTATATTATGCCAGTTGAGCTTGATGTCCCCTGCAACCATGGTCCTGAGCCCACATGTCCAACTACTCGCTCCCTTTGGGTAGCTCACTGTGACCAGGAAGTGACTACAACCTTGTT
>NW_006921670.1:3829602-3831516 GCF_000298275.1 Orycteropus afer afer
TAAATTCAGGTGGGATATAATCAAGGCCATATTTTGGCTCTCATGGACTTGTTTTAATTGCCTTCAGTTTTAACTTGAACTTGCATATGAGCAGTTGATGGTCTGTTTCAGAGTCAACGCCTGGCCCTGTTTTGACTGAAGATATTGAGCTTCTCCATTGCTTCTTTCCACAGATGTAGTCAGTCTGATTCCTGTGTATTCCATCTGATTAAGTCCACATGTATAGCTGCTGTTTATGTTATAAAAAAAAAAAAAGAAGAAATTTGCAATGAGTAAGTTGTTGGTCTTGCAAAATTCTGTCATGGAATCTCCAGCATCATTTCTATCACCAAGGCCATATTTTCTAACTACTGGTGATTCTTTTTTGTTTCCAGCTTTTGCATTCCAGTCACCAGTGATAATCAACACATCTTGATTGCATGTTTGGTCAATTTCAGACTGGTACTGTATTTGGATAGCACATACAAGTACATATGTAGAAATCTCGTCTACCAAACCTTTTGCCTACCCACCCCTGATCATTTTGCCTGTCTACTTATGTATCCAACTGTAGATTAATGTTTTTTATTACTGATAACTAACTAACTCACTCACTGTCATCGAGTTGGATCTGACTCATTGCAACCTCTCCTGGGGTTTCTGAGACAGTATCACTACAGAAGTAGATTGCCCAACCTTCCTTCTGAGGAGTGGCTGGTGGGTTTGAACTGCCAGACTTGTGGTTAGCAGTCAAATGTCTTAGGCACTATACCACCAGAGCTCCTTTTATTACTGATAGTGCAGTATTATGTAAATAAAAGCATTTATCTTTATTGTCTGTACCTCTTGTGCACCTCTCTGTGTCTTCCTTTTCCTTAGTGTTTATTGCGTTGGTCACTTGCTTTTGGTATATTGCCTTTTCTTTCATCCAAATCTGTTTCTTACCTAGCTAGCAATTTTCCCTCCCCTCACTTCCCATCCCTGGTAACCAGCAAAGCAAGTTTCCTTCCATGTGTTAACCTTTCCTTGACTTTTTACACTAGTGGCCATATCCACTATTTGTCCTTCTATGATTGACTTATTTCACTCAGCATGATGTCTTCCAAGTTCATCCACGTTACAAGGTTTTTTCATGGATTCTTCATTTTTCTTTGGTGTTTCATTGTATTCTGTTGTGTGTATGTACCATAGTTTGGTTATCTGTTCATCTATTGATGGGCACTTAGGTTGTTTCTTTCTCTTTGCTGTTGTGAATACTGCTGCAATAAATATGTTGTTGGCTCTGATTCATAGTGACTCTGTGTACAACAGAATGAAACACTGGCCTGTTGTAGCCATCCTCACAATCCTTGCTATTCTTGAGCCCATAGCCACAGCCACTGTGTCAATCCTTCTCATTTAGAGTCTTCTCCTCTTTCACTGACCGTCTACTTTACTAAGCATGGTATCCTTCTCCAGGAACTGAGCCCTTCTGACAACATAACCAAAATATGTGAGACGAAGTCTGACTGTTCCTGCTTCTAGTTTGTTTGTTCTTCTGGCAGTCCATGGTATGTATATTCAGTGTTCTCTACCAACACCACAATTCAAAGGCATCAATTTTTCTTCTGTCTTCCTTATTCATTGTCCAGCTTTCACATGCATGAGGCTATTGAAAATATCATGGCGTGGGTCAAGTGCACCTTAGTTTTCGTAGTGACATCTTTGTTCTTTAACACTTTAACAAGATCTTTTTCACAGCAAATTTGCCCAATGCAGTACACTATCTATCTGATTTTTTGATTGCTGGTTCTACGGGCGTTGATTGTGGATCCAAGTAAAATGAAATCACTGACAACTCCCATCTTTTCTGCATTTGTTATGATGCTGCTTATTGGTCCAGTTGTGAGGTTTTTTTTTTTTTTTTTTTTATGCTGAGATGTAATCCATAGTACT
>NW_006921670.1:3832339-3848547 GCF_000298275.1 Orycteropus afer afer
CTTCAGTGCGGCTTGGACTTCTTCCTTCAGTACCATTGGTTCTTGATCATATGCCACCACCTGAAATGGTTGAACATCAACCAATTCTTTTTGGTGACTATATTCCTTCCATCTTCTTCTTAATTTTTTTTTTTTTAAATTGTGATTTGCCTGAAAGTTTACAGAGCAAATTCATTTTCCATATAACAGTTTGTTTGTTGCATGGCATTGATTACAATCCCTATAATGTAACTCCTTTCTTCCCACTTCCTCCTTGTGGTTACCTTTTCCCTGGGTCCTCCTTTCCTATGCATTCCTGCCCTCTGAGCTGTCTCCCTGTGCAAATACTGCCCTTCTGATCTCTCATGGTTGATTGTTCTAAGAAGTGTACTTACTTGGTGTAAATGTTCACCTTATACACCTGTCTATTGTTTGTCTGGAAGCCACATGAGTGAGCTCAATTCCAGCCCTGAAGGGTGACTAGAGGCATAGCCTCAGGGATTTCATCAGTCTCTGCCACACCAGTAAGCCTGGCCTTTTTTATGATTTGAGTTTTGTTCCACATTTTTATCCTACTCTATCCAGAATCTCCTATTTTGATCCCTTTCCACGTAGTTGACAGTGGTAGCCAGGCACCGTCTGGTTCTTCAGGTCTCAGGGTCACGTAGGCTGAGGTTCACATGGTCAGCTAGTCCCGTGAACTAATTGTTTCCATGTGTCTTAGGTTCTCTTCATTCTTCTTGGCTCTGGACAAGCAGAGACCATTTGTTGCAACATAGATGGCCTCCACAAGCTTTTGAGACCCAGTCACCACTCACCAAAGGAGGATGGAGAACAATGCTTTTGTGCCTTGTGTTATGCTAATTGAGCTTGTTGTCCCTATGATCATGGTCCTGAGTCTGTGGACCCAGTGATTCATTCCCTTAGGGTGTTTGGCTATGGCCAAAGTCGTCATAATTTTGCTACCTGTTAGCTCTACTAAATATATGGACATTCTTATAGCACATAAAAATACATAAGTAGAAATATTGTCTGCCAAACTTATATATACCAAACTCACTGCCATCGAGTCAATCCCGACTCATAGCGACCCTTCCTTGGGTTTCTGAGGCAGTATCACTACGGAAGTAGATTGCCCAATCTTCCTTCCGAGGAGTGGCTGGTGGGTTTGAACTGCCAGCCTTCTGGTTAGCAGTCAAATGCCTTAGGCACTATGACATCAGAGCATGGGTATAGATAGTCCTTTTTACCTAGTCATACCTGATCATTTAGCCTGTCTACCTATGTATCGACCGTAGATTAATATTTGTTACCACTGATGATGCAGTGTTGGATATGTAGAAGTGTTAACCTTCATTGTCTGTTTTGCTTGTCCACCTCTCTGTGTCTTCTTTTTCCTTAGTGTTACTGTGTTGTTCACTCACCTTTGGTATATTGCTTTTCCTTTCATCCAAATAAATACTTGTCTCTTATCTATCTAGCAATTTCACCTCCCTTTCTCTCCCATCCCTGGTAACCAACAAAACAAATTTCCTTCCATATGTAAGCCTTGCCTTGACTTTTATAATAGTGGGCTCATAGAATATCCTTCCTTCTGTGATTGACTTATTTCACTAAGCATAATATCCTCATAGATCATCCATGTCATGAGGTGTTTCAAGGATTCTGCATTATTCTTTAATGGTGCATAGTATTCCATTGTGTGTGTTTACCACGGTTTGTTTGTCCATTCCTCAGTTGATGGGCCCTTAGGTTGTTTCCATCTCTTTGCTATTGTGAATAGTGCTGTGATGAACATGAGTGTGCGTATATCTATTTGTGTCCTGCCTCTCACTTCTTTAGGATATAAACCTAGTAGTGGGATTGCTGGATCAAATGGTGTGGTAGTTAAGGTTGTGTGTCAACTTGGCTGGGCCTGGTTGAGTAGCTGGGCAGCTTTGGTGGTTATTCCCCATGATGAGACTGGCAATCAACTCCATGGTGGGATCTACCACAAGTAGCTGACTAGCTGCTTTAGGGATGTGATCTGCTTCCAGTACATAAGAAGCAGCTTTGGGAATGGTCTCTAGCTTTATGGCACACTTGAACCCTACATGTAGCTGTGTCATTGTTCAGCAGCCTGCATGTTCTGCTGATCTTGGGACTTTCAATGGACTTGAATTAATGACCTGCTGTGTAGTTTGGTAACATCTGGACTATGCCCTTTTACTTGTCAACCGTGGGTTTGTTAGCCTCAGCAACCAGTAGCTGTCTAAATGAAGAAAAACCTTCAGCTTCAGTGGGCTGGGAGCAGGAGGCAAAGCTGAAGCCCAAGGTTGAGGGGCTTTCACCCAGCCCCTAGAGCCTGGCACTTTAAACTTGGACTTATAGCTTCTATACTGTAAGAGAATATATTCCTGTTTGTTAAAGCCATCCCATTTGTGGTATTTTCTGTTAGAGCAGCACAGAGATAACCAGAACAAATGGAATTTCTATTTCCAACTTTGTAAGGAATCGTCATACTGCTTTCCACTGTGGTTGTACCATTTTACAGTCCCACCGGCAGTGTATGAAAGTTCTTATCTCTCCACACTCTTGCTGGCATTTGTTGTTTTCTGTCTTGTTGAACTTTGCTATTAGTGCTGGGGCAACATGGTATCTCATTATTCGTTGTTTTATTGTCTTGCCTCTGATGGCTAATGATGGTGAGCATGTCTTCATGTGTTTATTGGCCAGCTGAATGTCTTCTTTGATGAAGTGTCTGTTCATGTCCTCTGCCCATTTTAAAATTGGATTGCTTATCTTTTTGATGTTGAGGTGTTGAGGTTTTCTATACATTTTAGAGATAAGTCCCTTGTCAGGTATGTCATTGCCAAATATTTTTCCCCAGTCTGTAGGTTCTCTTTTGGAGAAGTCTTGATATGCATAAGAATTAAATTTTTAGAAAATCCCATTCATCTCGTTTCTCTTCTAGTGTTTGTGCATTTTGCATTGTTTGATAGTCTATTTATGCCACATATTAGGGCCCCTACGTTTGCCCCTAAGGAGCTCTGGTGATGTAGTGCCTGAGGCATTTGACTGCTAACCAAAAGGTTGGCAGTTCAAACCCACCAGCCATTCCACAGAAGGAAGACTGGACAATCTACTTCTGTAAAGATTTATTGCCTTGGAAACCCAGTGGGGTCGCTATGAGTTGGGATCAATTCAATGGCAGTGAGTTTGTTTTTTGGTTTTTTAAGTTTTCCCCTAAGGAGCTCTGATGGTGTAGAAATTGAGGCATTTGGCTGCTAACCAAAGGTTGGTGGTTCAAACCCACTAGCCAGTCCGTGGAAGAAATTGAGGCAATCTGCTTCCATAAAGATCTCCAGCCTTGGAAACCCAATGGGGGTCACTATGAGTTGGAATCAACTCAATGGCAGTGAGGTGGGTTTTGCTAAGTTTGGCCTATTTTTTCTTTGATGAACTTTACAGCTTTAGGTGTTACATTTAGGTTTTTGATCCATCTTGAGTGCATTTTTGTGTATGATATGAGGTGTATTTGTTTTCATTGACCTCTGACTGAAGTTGAGCATTTCCTTCTGTTGTGAATGGAGGTCACACCCCACAGTGGTCTTGGCAGTTCCTATGACTATCACCAGTAGAAGCCACTGGCGTTCTCATGTCCTATCATGGTCATCACAGTGCCCTTGGAAAATCGTTTACATTTATCACCGAGTCGAATCATGTACTTATTAGAGCCCCCACTACATCTTGCAGTTTATTGCATTGACAAAGAACACATATATTTCTCCATCGCAAATTAGAACATTAAGGAATTAAAAAAATAATTGAAAACCATTTTTGTGTAATTGGCTTCCCTTTTAGTCCTAATTTTTTTTTTTTTTTAAACTTAATTAATTTACTGAAAAAACATGATTCTCAGAGGGGCTCATGAGCTTCCCCAGGCTGGCACAGAAAAGGTTAAGAACCCCTCAGAGGTCGATGTGGTGAATGCTGTTGGGTGTGATGGATGCGCTGCTGGTATACATGGAAGAAAGCGCGTGCATAGGAGTTAGACGCCTGCTGCATCTATGTGGACAGGTATATTAGCATGATGCATGAAGGCACCCATGGATGTGTATGTGTGTGTTCAAGAGGACAGGGGAGACATGTGGTGAGGAGAGACTCCCCTCCCTGAGGAAGGCCGAGGGAGAATGTCATCCCTCTGTCCAGCCCTCACCCCCTCTGTCTTGTGTCACAGTTATCTGGTGTCTCTGTGGTTGTTTCCACTCAGACAGTGGTGGTTTATGAAGGGCAGGGACTGTATCTCCTTCCTTTGATCTCTCTAGAGCCAACGTGGGTGAGACACAGAGAGGGCCTCAGTAAGGGAGTGTTGAATGAACGAATAATGAGAAGTGGGAGTTAAAAGGGAGAGGAAGGAGAGTTCAGGATGGGCAGGACGGCTGGGAAATTTCTTTCAGTGCAGAAATCCCTCCTTAGCCTCCTTGATGCTTCCATGTGACGGGGACCTCACTGCTTTCTGAAGCTGCAGAGATCCATTAGCAACTATTCCAGGCACAGGAGGGATGGGTACTCTCTTCCCTAGAAAAGCACCTCACCTTTGGCTGAGGGGCACAAGGAGGCCACAGACACCCAGTTCAACGGCTGCCATAAGGAGGGAGGTTAAAGGCCCTATGAAAGCCCAGAGGAGGTCTTCACACCCCCTGCCTGGGAGTGAGAGAGAGCTTCCCTGCAGGCATGACTTCTTTGGGAGAGGGCTCTGGAGGCTGGGTTCCTCCACAGGCAGGGGACCCTGCCCCTGGGAGCCTGTCTGGCCCTGTTCTTCAGGAGTGGCTAAAGCAGCAGTATCTGATGAGTCTCTTTGGTCTCAGCCTCTTTCCCACGGACCATCTGCTCTGGATTTTCTTCCAAGCTGGCAGCCCCTGTTCCCTTCCCTCTCCTCCCCCATGCTATCTGTCTGCACTGGACACCGTGGCCACTGGGCATCTGGGAATCAGAGACTTTGGCCAAGCCCAACAAGTTCTCATAAGCTTGGGACTCCAAGAAGTGGGGGTGGGGACAGAGACTAAGAAGGAGGGGGCTCACTTCCTTGTCCCTGGCTTCCTAAGGGCTTGAGCCCAGCGAGGCCCCATAGCTCATAAGCAGATGCAGTCAGCCCTGGAAGGGCCATTTGGAATGTAGGGAGCTCCTCGTGGCTGGAGGCATGTAAGCGGATGGAAGCGTTGGACTATCTGCCCAGCAGGTTGCTTCACTTTCCAAAGTAGCTAGCTCTCTGTTCCAGCTCATCCACTGATCTACCTTGGGCAAGATGTCTAAGGACTCTCATTTTCATGTTTGTCAACTGGGATTAATAATGTCTGGCATGCCTGTGTTCCAGGCTGCTGTGGGGATGGTAGAACAAACCCTTAAATGCACAGTAGAAGTTGACGAGAAGACAGTGTGAGTTTCAAATCCCAGCTCCATCACTCGATGGCCTTGGGCATGTCTGTGAGGCACAGTCCCTGGCAAGGTTGTTGTGACGGCTCGTGCAGGAGTCGAGGACAGCAGGTATCCAGAAGGTGCTTTTGATTTTTTAATGGCTGTATTTTTATTTTTCCTCATGGCAGTTGCTTTTCATCATTTCTTATTAAATTTTTTATGGAGGTAAAACATATGTGCAGTCAAACTCACAGATCATAGTGTACGGCTCAAGGAATTTTTCTTTATGAAGAAAACTCTGACCACCTCTCAGGTGGAGACAAAAAGTATCTTCAGCCCCTAGAAGCGTCCTCCTCCCCTGACTCCCTGTGAGTGTAGTCAAAGTAGTTGCTATTCCAACTTCCTTCACTGTAGATTAATTTGCTCTGATTTTTCATTTTATCTCATTGAACTTACATACTGTGTGTTCTTTGTAATCCACCTTCCTTACCCAACATATTGTCCGTGAGATTCATCCATGTTGAGTGTATCAGTAATTAACCTTTTTTCATTGATGTGTAGTATTCCATTGTATGGATGTACCACAGGGTTTCTTCACCTTGGCACTATTGACATTTGGGCCTGGATAGTTCTTTGTTGTGGGGCTGTCCTGTGCATTGCAGGATGTTTAACAGCATCCCTGGACTCTATGTACTAGATTCCAATAGCACCCACGCCCTGCAATGTGTGACAACCAAAAGTGTCTCCATATATTGTCCAGTGTCCATTGGGGGAGGGGCAAAATCCACCCTATTGAGATCCACCACCCCATCACTGTTTGTTTTGCCCACTTTCTGGTTGGTGAACATTTGGGTTGTTATCAGGTTGAGAGTATGACAAGCAACACAGCCCTGAATATTCTAGTATGTGCCATTTTGTGGACTTAACCAGCATTTCTCCTGGGACCTAGGAGTGGCATTGCTGGGTCCTGGCTTTAGTAGATGCTGCCAAGAAGATCCCAGGGTGGCTTTTGCCCATCAGTCTTAGTCAAACAAATGAATGAGTGGATGAGTGAGTGAATGAGTAGCCTCTTTGAAGCCCAGGGCCTGGACCGAAGCCACTACCACTATGTTGTTGTTAAATGCCATCGAGTTGTCTCTGACTCATAGCAACCCTATGCACAGAAGAACGAAACACCGCCCAGTTCCTGAGCCAGCTCCACTGTTCTTGCTGTACTTGAGTCCCTCGCTGCTGCCACCATATCAGTCCACCTTGTTGAGGGCCTTCCCCTCTTTCGTCGACCCTCTACCTTACCGAGCATGCCATCCTTCTCCAGGGAATGGTCCCTTCTGACAACATGACCAAAGTATGTGAGATGAAGTCTGGCCATTCTTGCCTCCAAGGAGCATTCTGGCTGCACTTCCTCCAGGACAGACCTGTTGGTTCTTTCAGCAGTCCACAGTACTTTCAGCATTCTTTGCCAACCCACAGCTCAAAAGCATCAACTCTTCTTTGGTCTTCCTTATTCATTGTCCAGCTCTTACATGCACATGAAGCGATTGAAAATACTATGCCTTGTGTCAGGCGTACCTTAGTCCTCAAGACATCTTTGCTCTTCAGCACTTGAAAGAGGTCCTTTGCAGCCAATTTGCCCAGTGCTATATGTCGTCTGATGTCCTGACTGCTGCTTCCATTGGCATTGATTGTAGAACCAAGCAATGTGAAGTCTTTGACAATTTCAATCTTTTCTCCATTTATCGTAATGCTGCTTATAGTTCTAGTTGTGAGGATTTTTGTTTTCTTTATATTGAGATGTAATCCATACTGCAGACTGTATTCTTCAATTGTCATCAGTAAATACTTCAAGTCATCCTCACTTTCAGCAAGCAAAATTGTGTTGTCAGCATATCCAGCCTGCACCTCTGGAAGTTCTCTGTTAATATGCTGCTGCAAGCGTTTTTGAATTATCTTCAGTAAGATTTTACTTGCATGCGATATTAATGATACTGTTCAATAATTTCCACATTCTGTGAGATCACCTTTCTTTGGAATAGGTACAAATATGGATCTCTTCCAGTCAGTTGGCCAGGTAGCTGTCTTCCAAATCTCTTGACATAACTAAGTGAGTGCCCCCAGTGCGGTATCTCTGTGTTGAAACATCTCGATGGATATTCCATCAATTCCTGGAGCCTTGTTCCTCTCCAATTCCCTCAGCTCAGCTTTGACCTCTTCCCTCAATACCATTGGTTCTTGAATATATGCCACCTCATGAAATGGATGAAGATCGACCAGTTCTTTTTGGTATAGTGCCTCTGTGTGTTCCTTCCATCTTCTTTTGATGCTTCCTGCATCATTCAATATTTTGCCTGTAGAAACTTTCGATATTGGAACTCGAGGCTTAAATTTTTTCCTCAGTTCTTTCAGCTTGAGAAATGCTGAGCTTATTCTCCCTTTTGGTTTTCTAACTCCAGGTCTTTGCACATTTCATTATAGTAATTCATTTTGTCTGCTCAAGCTGCTCTTTGAAATCTTCTGTTCAGCTCTTTTATCTTGTCATTTTTTCCCATTTGTTTTAGCTACTATTCGCTCAAGGGCAAGTTTCAGAGTCTCTTCTGACATCCATTTTGGTCTTTTCTTTCTTTCTCATATTTTTAATGACCTCTTGCTTTCTTCATGGATGATGCTCTTGATGTCATCCCACAATTCTTCTGGTTTTCGGTCACTGGTGTTCAATGTATTAAATCTGTTCTTTAGATGGTTTCTAAATTCAGGAGGGATATATTCAAGGTCATAGTTTGTCTCTCATGGACTTGTTTTAATTGTCTTCAACTTTAAGTTGAACTTGCATATGAGCAGTTGATGGTCTGTTCCACAATCAGCTCTTGGCCTTGTTTTGGCTAAAGATATTGAGCTTTTCCATTGCTTCTTGCCACAGATGTAGTCAATCTGATTCCTGTGTATTCCATCTGGTGAATTCCACGTGTATAGCCACCATTTGTGTTGTTGAAAAAAGGTATTTTCAATGAATAAGTCGTTGGTCTTGCAAAATTCTATCATGCGATCTCCAGCGTTATTTCTGTCACCAAGGCTAAATTTTTCAACTACCAGTGACTCTTCTTTGTTTCCAACTTTTGCATTCCAATCACCAGTGATAAGCAACACATCTTGATTGCACGTTTGGTCAATTTCAGATGCAGAAGTTGATAAAAATCTTCTATTTCCTCATCTTTTGCTTTGGTGGTGTGCATAAATTTGAGTAATAGTCATATTAACTGGTCTTCCTTGTAGGCGTATGGATATTATCCTATCACTGACAGCATTGTACTTCAGGACAGATCTTGAAACAAACTACCACTATAGCATGTGCTATGTGGCCACACATCACAGTTGGGTCCTGGACAGAGATGCACTCCGGGCCCACTTGGCCACTCCAGGACAAGAGCTGAGACTGGTTCATCTCAGTATTCCAACACAGAAGGTACACAGCAGGTGCTTCATTAATGCTTGTGGGACTGGCCTCAGAATAGCATAGAGCTGGGGGTCTGGAACCTGAATTCTTAGCTGGTGGAGGTCCAAGGCCTGAGCTCCCCATTCTTGATGCCACTGGGGACCAATGGGGGAGGGAACCCCCGTGTGTAGAGGTTGGACCGCCTTCCCTGCCTTCCCAGCCAGGAGAATGCAGCCCCCAGCCCATTTCCACTGCTTAATTTATTTAGACAACTGAGATGCACCCTGGGAAATGGATCAAATTTCAGATTTGACAAAAATAAAAACAAACTTGGCTGTCCCCACCAAACCCAGCACTCCCACCTCCACCCACCCTCCCAGATCCCCCCAATGACAGAAACCATGACTGTCAGCTGAGCCTGCAGGATGGAGGGTGGTGGTTGCCATGGTAACCATGCAGGCCTCTGGCTTTGGCTCCCGGAGAGGATGCTGCCCCTCGGGGCCTACTGGGGTGTTGAGCACTGCCCTTCCCTCTGGTCACTCTTCTGTCTGAGGACTGGAGACCTGGCACGGTGATGTCTCTGGTGACCCTGTCCCCCAAGTCCACACCCTGCTTTCTGAGGGAGTGGAATCCTGTTCCCATCCCAGCTTGGCTTCTTACTGCCCGGGGGTCTGTGAGACACACCTTCCCCCTTTGCTGGCGTCCTCTCCCACTATCTCCTGCAAAGAAACTTTCCTTCCCAACCAGAGCAGGGGTCAGAATATCCCCTTTCCTGGCCCAGGAAAGGATGCAACACAGACCAGGTACCCAGCAGAGCCCCGGCCAGTGGTCTGGTGGCCTGGCACATTGTGACCTGGGCCCAACCTCCCCTGGTCTGGCCAGGGACTTCAGAGGAGACAATGTGGACAAGAAGGAAAAGCTAATATTGCACTAAGTACGTATCCATTGAGAATCCTGCATATTCTAGGCACTGTGGAACATGGGTTGAGAACGTGGAACTTGGAGTTAGTGAGAGCTGGGTTCAAATCCGACCCCTGCCATGTGCCAGCTGCGTGACTCTGGAACTAGTGCTGGTATTCAGTATGTACTCAATACATGCTTGCAGAAGACCTTGGGCTCTGGCCACATGTTCGGAGTTCACATTCCAGCCTCACCACTTACCTTTCTTCGCATGACCAAATCACTTAACCTCTCTGTGCCTCAATTTCCTTATCTGTAGAATGGGGGTGACAATAGTACTTGCCAGTTTGCGGGGGACTTGGCTGAAGTTCTGGGGTGACCTTCCTCATCCCCAGGCCTGACTTAACTGCCTGATTCTTTTTAAAAGGCTGTGAGTGAATATTCAACGTGCGACGAGGCAGCCAGCAGCCAGCAGGGTTTTATCATCCCTTCTCTCAATTTCTACTCAGGGTAATGTTAGGTGAAAACAAAATCAGCAACAACAACAACATCATCACCCAACCAACTGCCATCAGATAGGTTCCGAAGAAACAAAAACAAATAAACAATAACAACAAAAAATCACTAAACCAGTTGGTGTCCAATTGATTCTGCCTTATGGCAATCCCATGTGTGTCAGAGTAGAACCATGCTCCATGGGGTTTTCAATGGCTGTTTGCAGAAACAGATCACCACGCCTTTGGTCCCTAGTGCCTCTGGTTAGCAGACCAGTGTGTCACTGGTTTGCCCTGCCCAGGGACTCCAGACATTAGAGTCAGCAGATAACGCCACCGTGGATTCTCAATGCTCTGCTGGTGAGGATTTCTTTTTTTTCCCCCCTCCAAACTCCAAAGAACAGGAGACCATTGGCCCTGTTGTAACAGGCTGACAAGGGCAGGGCCTTTACTGAACATCCATGTAACGAAGCCTGGCCCCAGCTTCCAAGCCAGGAGGCCACGTGACCCCATCTTTATCACCTAGATCAGGGGTCAGCAAAGGTCATCCGTAAAGGGCCAGGTAGTAAATTTTTAGGCTTCGCAGGCCTTTTGTTTCTGTCCCAGCTACTCAACTGTGCCATTATAAGCAGGGAAGCAGCCATGGACAATATGTAAATCGATGAGTGTGGCTGTGTTCCAATAGAACTTTATTTATGGATACGAAAAATTGAATTTTGCATAACTTTCACACGCCACAAAATATTACTTTTCTTTGGATTTTTTTTTCCAACCATTCAAAAATGTAAAATCCATCTTTAGCTTGCAGACCCTACAAAAATGGGAGGCAAACTGCATTTGGCTCTGGGATTGTCGTTTGCTGACCCCTAACCTATATGATAGGAGCTGTGGTGACGTAGTGCCTAAGGCATTGCTAACCAGAAGGCTGGTGGTTCAAACCCACCAACGACTCCTTGGAAGTGTCACTACTTCCGTAGTGATACCGCCTCAGAAACCCAAGGAGGGGTCGCTATAAGTCAGATCCAATTCGACGGCAGTGCGTAGCCTATATGATAAGGAGTTTTGGTGGCTCAATGGTTAAAGTGTTGGGCTGCTAACCAAAAGGTCAGTGGTTCAAACCCACCAGCTGCTCCACTGGAGAAAGATGAGGCAGTCTGCTTCTGTAGAAATTTGTTGTTGTTGTTGTTGTTATGTGCCGTCGAGTCGGCCCCGACTCATAGCGACCCCTCCTTGGGTTTCCGAGGCAGTATCACTACGGAAGTAGGATTGCCCAACCTTCCTTCCGAGGAGTGGCAGGTGGGTTTGAACCGCCAGCCGTCTGGTTAGCAGGCAAGTGTCTTAGCCACTATGCTACCAGAGCTCCCCTGTAGAATTTTTAAAGCCTTGGAAACCCTATGGGGAAGTTCTACTCTGTCTTATAGGATTGCTCTGAGTCGGAATCCAGTCGATGGCAGCAGGTTGGTGGAACCTATATGATTGACAGTGATCTCGTTGTTAGACGCCGTTGAGTTGGTTCTGACTCACAGTCACCCTACGGACACCAGAACGAAACACTGCCTGGTCCTGAGCCGGCCTCACAATTATTGCTGTGCTTGAGCCCGCCCATTGTTGCAGCTACTGTCTCAATCCATCTTGCTGAGGGTCCTCCTCTGTTTTGCTGACCCTCTACTTTACCCAGAATGATGTCCTTCTCCAGGGACTGGGCCCTCCTGTTCCCATGGCCAAAGTCCATGAGATGAAGCCTCACCATCCTTGCTTCTCAGGAGCATTCTGGCTGCACTTCTTCCAAGACAGATGTGTCCGTTCTTCTGGCAGCCCATGATGTATTTAATATTCTTCCATGATATTTAATATTCTTCACCAACACCACAATTCAAAGACATCAGTTCTTCAGTGATGTCAGCAAATGACAGCTTCTCTTTTCTGACTTGGGCATAGAACCATTGCAAAGAAGCTGTCAGGTGTGAGCTTCCGGGTGGGACTAGGAGAGAAGAGAATCTGTCCAAAATTCTCCTCCATCCTTGTCCCTTGCGATAGCCTGCATGAATGGTCTCTGGGGACACAGTCCCACTGGCCAGGGTGTGGTGTTCCTGCTGTGCTAACGACAGCTTATTCGGCCTATCCTTGGTCACATGGCAGTGCCCAGAGTCCCTGGCCACATGGCCCTGTGCTGTGTCCTATGACCTCCAGCTCCCTGCCTCATGCACTTGCTGTGAGGGTTAAATGAGATGCTGACTGAGATGTGTGTCAGAGTAGACCTGTGCTCCATGGGGTTCCCAGTGACCAATTTTTCAGGCCTCTCTCCCAAGCCACCCCTGGATGGACTTGAACCAGCATCCTCTCTGTTAGCAGCCAAGCACGTTAACCATGCACCAGCCGGGACTCTTTAAATGAGCTAGCACATGCCCTTTGATTAGACAGCTCCTTGGCAAACAAAACTGAAGAATTGTTGGCGATTGTTACTGTGGTGCCTGGCACACAGCAGGAGCTCAATGGATGCCCTTAATTCTGTTCTTAGATCCACTGCTCGGCTCAGAGGCCCCAGCACTGAGGACCATGGGAGGTTTGAGAAGGGAGGGGTGGAGGGTGGGTGGCTGGGCACTTGGGGTGGCTCCTTCAAGGCTGGAAGCTGGCCTGAGGTGGGGCCGAGACGCTGGGAGGGTGCTGCAGCCCCCAAGGACTCTGGTTATTTTTCTCCCTGAAGGCCAGGGGTTTGGGAAGGCTTTACCTGCCAAGGAAATGGTATTGATTGGCTTGCCATTGATCTGTTTCCGCATCTGTATTCCTCAGGGGCTCCCGAGGCTGTCCGTCAGGGATCTAATCAGCTTGAAATGGCCACCCGTGTGGCCATGCTGAGCAGGTGCTGGGCATGCGGGCATGAACATGAGGGGAAGTGGGGGGAGGGGTGCTTCAGTGTGGCAGTGTGACAATCCAGCCCTGGCTCAGATGAGAATCTGTTGCCTGAGTCTCTGCTTGGCTCCTGTGTGCTGTGCCGCTTGGATGGCCTGTCTACCTCTCTCTGGTCTCTGGTTTCCTGTCTGTGCAATGGAAGATAAGGACCTCAGTGAGGGTTGTGCTGTGACAAAGATCATCCCAACAGGAGTGTGGCAGGGTCCCAACAGCCCGCCCTCAGATGCCAGCTGGGGGGGGGGTTATGACTTTGCAGTAGGAGACAGTAGGAGCCATCGAAGACCCCTGCAGCTGATACCCCAGGCCCCGTTCTATTACCCAGACCCCATACTGCCCTCTTGGGGCCCTGTCCTCCCTGAAATCCCCCTGAACCCCACGCTTTGCTCCCCAGCCTTGAGTCTTACAGAGCTCCCCAGTACTTGCGAGAGACGAATGGTGGAAAACGTAGGCCACGTTGTTGCTCAGCCCACAGGCCTTGATTCCCCCTGACAACCTTCCACCCACTGTCACATGGTCTGCTCCACTTCAAGGAGGCTGCTGCCTTTGATCCCGAGGCCAGTGGGGAGCGTGTCAGGCGCTGCAGGCGGCGACGCCAGCCCTGGACTGACTTCCGAGCCTTGTGAGCTCTTGGAAGGGGCCCAGCTTCTGGCCATCTGGGATTTCCTCGAGCGCCTCAGGGCAGGGGCTGAGCCCGGCCACCTCAAAGCTTAGCCCTCCAGAGACGACAACTGCTCCACCCGCCCCCTCCAGGGGCTCCGTGCAGAGGCAGGTTGGCAAGCACCAGGGCACATAAGCAGTAAGGTGCCCTGGTTACGGCACTGCTTCACTCAGACAGTCTGGGCTACTCACTGCCAGTATGACCTTGGGCAAGTTACTTCACCTCTTCAAACCTGTTTTCCTTCTCTGCTCCCAGGGGATTGTGGTGAGCGCCAAGGGCCTGTCCACAGGGTGCTTGGCAGATAATAACTGTGGTTACTACCAAGTTCATTACTGAGACATGTGCTAGACCAGATGGCTAGGGTGAACTTCCTCAGAGGAGGCTGAAAGGTGTATCAAGGGAATCTTCAAGAAGAGGTGACAAATGAACTGGGCTGTGAAGGATGAATAGGAGTTTGCCTAGTAGATAGGTATTGAGGGAAGGGTGACCCAAGTGGAGGGAAAAGCACTTGAGAAGAGTGTGCTTGGGGACAGCAATACGTTCAGTATATGCAAAGGCTGCTGGGAAATAAGGCTGGAAGAGTCCATTGGGAGTCCTTGGATGTTGGGCTAAGGAAGGCGACGGGGAGCCACTGAAGATTTCTGAGCAAAACAGAGAGAGGTATCATCAGAGATGTGCTTTGGGCAGATTAATCTAACTGGCAAAATAGTTTGGAGTGAAGAAGAGCAGGCTGTGGGTTCAAATCCCAGCTCTGCTACTTCCCAGCTGGTGACCTTGAGCAACTCCTGTTTCTTTTTGTGTCTCAATTTCCCTCATTTGTAAATGGGATTTACAGGAGTGCTGTGTGGATTAAGTGCAAAATGCTGGCGTTACCAAAAAACCGAACTCACTGCCGTGGAGTCCATTGTGACTCATAGCGACCCCTCCTTGGGTTTCGGAGGCAGTATCTCTACGGAAGTAGATTGCCCAACCTTCCTTCCAAGGAGTTGCTGGTGGGTTTGAACTGCCTTCTGGTTAGCAGTCAAATGCCTTAGGCATTACCTCACCAGAGTTCCCAAATGCTGGTGTTAGTGCCTGGTTAGCATGTGGGGCAGATTGAAGAGACAGAGGCAGAGCTGGGAAGCCAGAGAGG
Source organism: Orycteropus afer afer (assembly GCF_000298275.1). NCBI lineage: Eukaryota > Metazoa > Chordata > Mammalia > Tubulidentata > Orycteropodidae > Orycteropus > Orycteropus afer. The sequence continues at coordinate 3,847,237 of NW_006921670.1, forward strand.
CAGCCGTGGAGACACTGAGGCTGGGCTGAGGCCAGGCACCGGGGAGGGAGGGATGCTGTAGTCAGGGGCTGGCCATCACCATGGAAAGCATGGTGCTGTCACTTCCTAGCCGTGTGACCCTGGAAACCAAACCAAAAGAAAAAAAAAAAGGGAGCTCTGGTAGCATAATAGCATTTGACTGCTAACCAGAAGGCTGGCAGTTCAAACCCTCCAGCCACTACTTGGAAGGAAGGTTGGGCAATCTACCTCCATAGTGATACCGCCTTGGAAACCCAAGGAAGGGTCGCTATGAGTCGGGTCCGACTCGACGGCAGTGACCCTGGAAGAGGCCCCTGATTCTCTGAGTCTCAGTTTTCCTCATCTGTAAAATGGACCTGCTTACCCCCATTGCTCAGGGCCCTGGTGAAGAAGGGACAGGGGGACAGGCTCCTGGGGGACTCCTGCTACGTCCACTTTGAGCTTGGGACTGGCAGGAAGGGCAGAGGGAGCAGAGAAGGCGGCCTGGAGGGAGAGCGAGCGACACAGGCAAGGGGAAGGCAAGGGGGATGGGGACATTCGCTGGTAATTAGAACGTTTGAACTTCAAAAAAGTTAATTAATGATGAAGCTGCTGCCGAGCGATGCTCAGGCTAGAAGGGGGCCCTGGCAGCGACTGAAATTAATTACAGGCTGTGGGGGGAGAATGGCAGCGGGGTGGGGGCAGGAAGGAGCAGGGCTGGGTGGAGAGGGCCTGAGGGGGAGGTGGGAGGCAAGGCAGCATCCCAAGGTGAGCAAAGGCCCTGGGACCAGGAGGGAAGAGGTTGCTATGGAAACCAGGTCAGTCCCCTGGCAGGCAACAGAGGTGCTCACCCACCCCCACCCTGCAGGGTCAGGCAGAGGGTAAAACCGGTGTGGCTCCATCCCAGCTTAGAGTCAGGGCTTTGAAATCAAGGGGCGAGGGTTTTCCTTGAGACAGCCAGGGGTCGTTGGCTGTTGGGACAGGCGGGGACTGTGGAGATTGAGTTACTCATTCAGTAAGCATTCATTGAGCACCCGCTAGATACCTGTCACCGTTGGACCTGTGCATTCATGATCCCTGTGCTGGGGTGTGTCCTAGCAGTGGAGTAAGATAGTGAGCCTGTCAACACCATGGTTCCAGGATGTGGTAAGCGCTTGAGACCTTAAGCCTGAGAGGATGGCATGGAGGTGGAAGAAAGAGGCCACTGGGAGTGGAAAGGTTGGTGGGGGAGCTTCTCGGAGGAGATGGTCATGAAGCAGGAGGGGCAGAAGGAACAGCCTGTGAGGGTCTTGGGAGGAAGCTTCAGGTAGCAGG
>NW_006921670.1:3848647-3875548 GCF_000298275.1 Orycteropus afer afer
GTTGGACCTGTGCATTCATGATCCCTGTGCTGGGGTGTGTCCTAGCAGTGGAGTAAGATAGTGAGCCTGTCAACACCATGGTTCCAGGATGTGGTGAGCGCTTGAGACCTTAAGCCTGAGAGGATGGCATGGAGGTGGAAGAAAAAGGCCACTGGGAGTGGAAAGGTTGGTGGGGGAGCTTCTCAGAGGAGATGGTCATGAAGCAGGAGGGGCAGAAGGAACAGCCTGTGAGGGTCTTGGGAGGAAGCTTCAGGTAGCAGGAATAGCACGTGCAAAGGCCCTGTGGTGGCTTTTGCCAGGTGCCTCTGAGGAGCGGCAGGGAGGCCAGCAAGATTGGAGCGTAGTGAGCCAGGGTGAGGGTGGAAGGGGATGAGGTCGGGGGCGTGGGGGCCATAGGCAGCTCCACGCAGTCCGTGGTGAGGACCTTCTGAAGGAGACAGGGAGCCACAGCAGGGCTGACAGCAGGGGAAGGAGGTGACCCACTGATATTTTTAAGCACTCACTGCTGCTGCGGGGAGGATGGAGCAGAGTGAACTCCATGGGACAGTGAGCAGGCTCCCAGTCCTACTGCGCGGACACTGAAGCTCTTCTCTGGGACAGGAATGGCTTTGCCTGAGACCCCAGGGCCCATCAGGGCTAGGTCTGGAGTTCAGACAAGGTCCCCTGACTCACAGCACCTTTTCCCGTTCCTGCTTTTACAGCATGAGGGGCCGCCCCCCTGTTTCCTGTTGCTCGGTTTCTGAATAGGGTTAGCAATGGTGATATATGGCAAGTTCTAGCAGCATCTCTCCTAGTCATCGCCTCTACGGTCAGCCAGGCTTCCTGGTCTGGAAGTTCACACTTGAGTCTGACTGTAGTCATTTATGCTGTATGACTTAAGTCCATTTTACCTTGGATTGACTGCTTTTCAGCTAGGCACAGATTTTCTGAGACCTGAGGGTTTAGTCAAGGTGACATATGCCAGTTTGGGAGAGCCAAGTAGGCCTCAGCCGTCTCATCCGTGAATGACACACCTGAGGTCCTTCCGGGCTCTGACCCCCATCGTTCTGTGGCTCCTGGTGGATTGAGGGTATTGCGGCTGTGTTCAAAGATGTTCAGAGACTGGGCAGGAGGGGAAGGGGAGGGGAGGAGGAAGGAGGGCTTAGGTGGAGGGATCCTGCAGAGGGGTGTCTAGGGAGGTGCTCTCAGTAGGGGTGAGGAGAGCGGGGAGTGGGAAGGAGTGTGGACGGAGACCATTCATTCTCTCCAAGCAAGTGCTCAGAGACCCGGCCCACCGCTGCATGAAGAAATTGTCTCTAGAGCTCAAAGGCTGCAGGAGATTTTTCTGTGTGGGAAGCCCAGCCCCACCCTGCTTGGTGCAGGGCCGGGAGTGAATGGGGCCATCCCAGAGCCCAGTGGTGAGCTCTGCCTCACTGCGGGTGCCAAGGGAAGGGTGGGGGCAGCCAGCCACTGTCACCCACACTGAACCGGCCCTTTGCAGGCTCCTGACTCAGGCGTGGGACAGAGAACAAGGCTGGACAGAGATGGGGGAGCGTGGCTCGGGAAGGGCAGAGCAGAGAAGGGAGGCAGGAACAGTGAGAGGGCAGTGGTTATGAATGGAGGAGGCAGGGACAGTCCCGAGAGATGGGCTCCCAGCTACGGTGGGGGAGGAGAGGTCCTGGCAGGTGGTGGCTTGGTGGGGTTTGGGCCCTGGGGTGGGTTTGGCTCCCAAATCTTTTAAAGACCTAGGATGACCCATTCAGGGAGGGGCCCTGGAGGGAGGATGAGGAGGGAGGGGGTATGCATGTTTGTGGTGTGTGGGGGCTGTCAGATTTGAGGGTGTGCTCCCACGGCCCTCTGACCTTTTGTCCTTGACCTGGTGTGCACGTGGTTTGAGTGTATCAGCATGCTGGTGATCCTGTTGAACTGTGCGACTCTGGGCATGTACCAGCCGTGCGATGACATGGACTGCCTGTCTGACCGCTGCAAGATCCTGCAGGTGAGGCACGCCCCACCCCATGCCCCGCCCCGCCCCATGCCCCGCCCCCGGGGCCTCTGCTCTAGTCCAGGCCCCCATCATCTCCGACCCTCACCCCACCACCAGTCTCCTCCTGATTGCTCTGGCTCCAGGCGCACCCATCCCTCCCTTGTCAGTCAGTCAAGCACAGTTGGTGTTGGCTCTCTTCTGCCTGAGACCTTCGCTGTACCCCAGGGCTTGGAGCCAAACCCCAGCCCTATGGCTCACCTTTCCCTGCTCTCTAACAGCTGGACTCCTGTGTGTCCCTCTTGCTCTCAGCTCCCTCGGGTCTCAGGCACCTGCCTTGATCTCGTACAGGGCATGTACAGGGCCAAGCAATGACCATTAGGCTTGCTGGGTACTAGGCTAGCTTCCCAGGAGGTGATGAGTTCACTGAGGATGTCTCTTTCCTGTGTCCCAGACACCCAGCCTAGGACTTGGCACCTTAGTGCTCAGCACCCATGGCTGAATTGAATTGACCGTAGCCCTCACTGAGCCTGGAAAGAGGAATCTGACCCGGGCCCACTCTCAAGGGATGTACACTCACATGCACCCAGAGTTAGGGACTCATTTGGGGTTTTCTTTCTGAACAGAGGAAGGCCATACTGAGGCCTATGCCCCCTGGGATGTCAGGCCTGTTTAGAGAAGGCCCCTTCCATGTGGGCTTTCCTGACTCTGTCACTTGTCCTCCTGTGTGACCTGGGGCAAAACCACTTAACCTCTCTGAGTCTTCTCCTCAGAGAAATGTAAATGGGGCTACCCATGGAGTCATTGAGATGGTTAAAAGAAAGCATGCAGGTTGAGTGTTTAGCCCAGTGCTTGGGACTTATTCGGTGCTCAGTATATGGGAGAGCCCCTCTGTTGCCCCATCTAGGGCTCTTGTCATTACACCTGGTCTTAGGAAACAAACGGAATGGACTGTGTGGCCTTGGACAAGATTGTTGCCCTCTCTGGGCCTCAGCTTCCTCATCTGTGGGATGAGTGCATTGGACCAGGATCTCTGAGGTTCTCTTCCTACCCATGAGGGCCATTCGGGTCCTTTCCAGGCTCCTCGTCCCATGCGCATGTCCCCAGCCCACCCCCTGGCTCTGACCCTTGGGTTGCGCTCTTGAATCTCACACTGCCTCTTTCTTCTTTGCCTCTTGCTGCCCCCCTGCAGGTCTTTGATGACTTCATTTTCATCTTCTTTGCCATGGAGATGGTGCTCAAGATGGTGGCCCTGGGCATTTTTGGCAAGAAGTGCTACCTCGGGGACACGTGGAACCGCCTGGATTTCTTCATTGTCATGGCAGGGTAGGTGGTGCTCTCCAGACAGGCTTCTGGGTGACAGTGACCACACTGAGTGGTGGTGTGTGGGGAGAAATGATGCCCCTTTGCTAAATGGTCTGGACAGACAGACATTCCTTCCTTCCCTTTCTGGTAAGTCGTGCGTCCTCCTGCACTGTCAGCTGATGAAGAGTCTGTTTCACACCAACCGTAGGACCTTAGGGAAATCACTTATCCTCTCGACGCCTCAGTTTCCTCATCTGTGAAATGGGGACAATCATAGGACCTCCATCAAAATGAGCACCCGGTTGATATCAGTTGTTGGTGTTAAATAAGACTCTGGTTGGTATCGCGTCAGAGTTCAGCTGTACTCAATAGGATTTTCTTGTCTTTTGTGTGACTTTTTTTTTCAATTAATTAATTTTGTTGTTATTGAGATTACAAGGCAAAATGTCCACTAGTTCAACCGTTGCTATGTGTACAGTTCAGTGACGTCGGTCGAGTTCTTTGAGTTGCACAACCATCCTCAGCCTCCTTTTCTGAGCTATTCCTCCCCCGCTAACAGAAACCTGCTGTCCCCTAAGGTTCCTGTCTCATCTTTCCAGTTGCTGTTGTCACTTTGATCCCATTTGTTGTCGTTGTTGTTACGTGCTGTCGAGTGGGCCCCAACTCATAGCGACACCTCCTTGGGTTTCTGAGGCGGTATCATTACAGAAGTAGATTGCCCAACCTTCCTTCCGAGGAATGGCTGGTGGGTTTGAACTGCCAGCCTTCTGGTCAGCAGTCAAGTGCCTTAGGCACTATGCTACCAGAGCTCCTTTGATCCCATCTAGATAGTTCTTAAAGAGCACAGTGGTCAAGGCAGGCCTTGTTTATTTTGCCAGTCAAGCTAAACTAAGGTTTGGTCCACAGTGTTTTTTTTTTTTTTTTTTGCAATGACTTTTTTTTTTTTAAATTGTGATTTGGGTGAAGATTTTCAGAGCAAATTCACTTTCCATACAGCAGTTCCCATATACTTTGTCTCATGACATTGACCACAGTTTACCACAATGCAACAGTTCCCCTCCCACTTCCTCCCCATAGTTACCTCTTCCCAGTGTCCATCCCTCCATACTCTCCTGCCCCCTGAGCTGTCTCCCTGTGCATAAGCAGCCCTTCTTTCTCCCATGATTGTTCTCTCCAAGGAGTGTATCTAGTTGAGGTAAATGTTCAACTCATATGCCTGCATTTTGTTTGGCTGGAAACCACAAGTGTGAGTTCAATTCCAGACCTGAAGGGCAGCTAGGGGCCATAGTCTCAGTGGTTCCACCAGGCTCTATCGGACCAGCAAACCTGGTCCCCACCTTTCTTTTTTCTCCAAATGATTTTGAGTTTTGTTCCACATTATTCTCCCTCTCTATCAAGGATCTCCTACATAGATCCCCTTCCACATGGATGACAGTGGTAGCTAGGCACCAACTAGTTCTTCTGGCCTCATAGTTGTATAGGCTGCAGATTGGATGGTGTACCAGTCGCTAGGACTAATTGTTTCCATGAATTTTGGTTTTCTTCATTCTTCTTTGCTCTGGACAAGGAGAGACCCATCGTTGCATCTAGATGGCAGCTTGCTAGCTTTTAAGATCCCAGTCGCTACTCGCCAAAGTAGGAAGTGGAACAAGGTCCATGGGGTTTTCAATGCTGATTTTTCAGAAGTAGATTGTGGGGCCTCTCTTCCGACTCAAACTTCCAACCTTTCGGTTAGGAGCCAAGCGGGAGAACTGTCTGCACTGCTCAGGGTCTCCACGGACACTCATTCGGTTTCTTACACGTCCTTTCTGATTCCTGTAGTAAGCCCGTATCGAGGTGTCATTTTCCAAAAGTTACAAATGAAAACGAACTGTGCACAAATCTAGAATGAACAGATTCATTCATCTCATTAATGACGAGCCAGCAGGATGGTAATCAGCAGAATTAGGACAACAAGGCATTGGGGAAGGACGTGAGATGACAATAGCTCGGTAGGAATCCAGACACACTAACGACTGACCAGGTAGTAAACTGCACGTAACCTTTGGGTCCTCTTTTCCATCGGATAGAAATCTCTACTGGGCAAATGTCTACATATTAACATGTAATTCCACTGTGTCTGGACCTTTAATTAATAGCAAACGGTGAGTCAAACAGAGGTGCATTCCCCTCGATAATTCAGTAATCCTGAGATGGATCTGTTGAGTAACGCTCCAAGTGTCGGGGCAAGAAACACTGCCCTCCCTTTGCCTTATGCCCAAGCTTTGCGATGATTTTTCCTGTATCTGAGCAGAGGTTTGTTCTTCAGACTCTGCCCACAGCCTCCTGTGGATGACCCCACCTGCCCTTTGACTTGAGACATTGTCTTTGTTGCTTCCTGACTCCCAACTGTCTGATCATATTCATAAATGACCAAAACGAAGATCTAAGCCGAGCGGAGTTAGGAGTCTGTCTGGCTGCCCAGCATGATGAGGTCTCAGCGTGTTAGTTTCTCTTGGTCCTTGTGAGGGGGCAGATGGGGTGGGTCTGTAGGCTGGCATCCTGCTAAGGAAGGGGACCTGGGGCAGGACCGCCTTTATGAGCCTGTAACATGTGCAACTGCACAGGGACCCGTGTTGAGAAGAGTCCCACACTCGGTTTAAGGCTCTGCTGTTACCATTTCGAAATTCTTAATAATTTACAAACAAGGGGCCCTGCATTTTCAGCTTGCTTTTGCACTGGGCCCCACAGGTTGTGTACTTGGCCCTGGCTGGAGGTCAGGTTCAATGGAGTTTTTTACTAGAGTCATGAACACTCATGAACTCAGCCCTGTGCTGGATGCTGGGAGCTCAGGTGAACCAGACCTTCACCATCCTCAAGGTCCTCCCAGTCCCTTGTGCCTAGAGCAGGAAGTGACTGAGATGATGGGGGTGAGGAGGGCCTCCAGTCTCCATCCAGGGCTCATTCCCAGAGCTGCCCGCCTGCTCCCCGCAGTCCCACTTGACTTGGTGCTATAAATGTTCGTTTCCCAAGTAACAGGCTTGACATCCGAGCGTGTTTTCTCCCTTCCTGCCCCTCCCCTTCCCCAAATTACTGGCTCCTTCCTCAAGCTGTGGAGGGAGAGACAGACGCTCCTAGCTAGAAGGTTCCTTAGAGGTCGCAGCCTTCAACTTCAGTGGAGTGCAGTGAGCTCGGCAGACTTAGCTGGGGCCCAGGGGCCAGCCCCCCTGCTTGCATGCTGCTGCTGTAGGGAACTCACTACTCCACAAGGCCGTCACTCTCAAATTGGGGCAGTCTAGAAGGACATCATGTTTGGTAAGGTAGGGGGTGCATGACAATGAGGGGAACCCTCCATGAGATGGGCCACACACTAGACACAAAAATGGGCTCAAACGCACCAGTGATCGTGAAAATGGTTCAGGACCAGGCAGTGTTTCGTTGTCTTATACATATGGTCACCATGAAATGAAGCCAACTACGGTGACTGACAACAATAACTTTCTAGAAAGTTCTTCCCCTTCACTGAGCTGAAATTTGTCTCACTAAGACACCCACCTCATGGTACCATCCATCCACACATTTGCTCACTAAATCAACATTTATTGAGCACCTACTACGTGCCAGAGCAGGATGGTGCTGGGCAGTGGGACACAAAGATGAACAAGATAGATGCTGTCCATGATCTCGTGGAGCTCACAGTTGAGAAAACAGACAACCCCAAATAAATTCCACATGGGGATCAGTGTTGGCACAAGGAATACAGAAGACACGATGTAGGGACCTGAGTTAGGTTGGGGGTCAGGGAACACTTCCCCAAGGAAGGTTGAGTAAGCGCTGACCAGGTGTAGAGATGGGGAGGGATGTTCCAGGGAGCCCTATGCCTGGGATGGGTGTTTGAGGAAGGGAAGGGGAGGTTGAGGCTTAGTGATTGCAGGGCTGGGTGCTAAGTGGTGAGTCCAGAGAGGTGGGCAGAGGCCTAGAGGCTGCTGGGAGGGCTGTCACTGACACACTTAAGACAGCCCTTCTGAAGTTGGAAGGTGGCTCCTTTCTTCCTCTTCTCCAGGTGAAATGTCCTCTGCATCTCCCACCATTTCTCAAAGGACAGCATTCCCAGAAGCCACCCTTGCTGGATTCAATTCCAGCTGTCGTGGTCCCTCTTGCAATATGATGGGGGAAAGGGACCCCAGCTTTCTGATGGGACTAGTGGGGGGGTATGTTGCCCATGTCCCAGTGCTGTGTAGAACTGTGGTGACCTGGGGGCTGGCAGGTCATGCTCACCCTCAGAGCCTGGTCCCTCTTATTGTGGAACTAACCGTAGCTGAGTTGTGAGTCTCGACACCAAACTGTGTATTTATCCCTACTGATTTCATCCTAAGGAGCTCTGGTGGGGTAGTACTTAAGGCGTTTGACTGCTAACCAGAAGGTCGGCGGCTCAAACCCTACAGCCACTCTGTGGAAGGAAGGTGGTGCAATCTACTCTTGTAAAGAGTTATAGCCTCGGTAACCCAATGCGGGTCACTATGAGTCGGAATCAACTTGATGCCAGTGGGTTTGGTTTGGTTTGATTTCCTTCTGCAGTCACCTCTTGGTGTCCTGATTTGGTCTCTTGTTCCATTTACTTCCTGGGCTTGATCATTCCTGTGGCATCTCACCAGAGACTCTGCTGCTGTAACTAAGCCTTGGTAGTCATTTCTTTTGTGTCTAGTTGAACCCACTCCCTATCTTAAAGGAGCTCTGGTTAGCGTAGTGCCTACGGCACTTGACTGGTAACCAGAAGGCTGGCGGTTCAAACCCACCAGCCACTCCTCGGAAGGAAGGTTGGGCAATTTACTTCCGTAGTGATACCGCCTCGGAAACCCAAGGAGGGGTCGCTATGAGTTGGGTCCGACTCGATGGCAAATAACAACAACAGCAACAACAACAACAACCCTATCTGAACAGTTAAGCTACACATTCTGCCTTTGTCCCCTGTTGTTGTTAGGTGCTGTCGAGTTGGCTCCAACTCATAGCGACCCTAAGTACAACAGAACAAACACTGCCCAGTTCTGCACCAGCCTCACAACCCTTGCTATGCTTTGTCCATTAAGGGATCATGAAATATTCAATTATGTCCCTGTTGAACTTGAGATAGCCTTTATGTATACATCTCCCTTGGTGCCTCATGCTGGTTGTTTTTCCTCCTCCCCCGAGTGAAAAAAATGAAATGAGGTTAGCTTGGCCATTGCCAGCTGTGGGGAGGATCCCGGGCACTTCTGCTAAAAGCTTCCCCAAGGGTTCCATTGCCTGGTCTCTGGGGTAACCAGGGTTGGAGGGGCCATTCCAGAATGAGGCTGAGCTGGGCCCACATTGGATGAGAGCAGGGAATGGGAGCCCCCTTAAGCCCTTGAAAGCTTCCGACTGTGATGGCTGCTGGGGCAGATCGGTAACTTGCACCCTCCCCTTCCTCACACCCCTGCACAGCCTTGCACGCCTGCTCAGGGCTTCTCAAACTTTCAGGAGCAACAGGATCTCTGGGGCACAAGTTAAGATACAGATTCCTGGGCCTTGTCCAGGGATCTGGCCCTAGAAGTGTGGGCAGGGCCTAGGAACCTGCATTGTAACCAGTGCCCAGGTGGCTCTGATGCAGGTGGTCTGTGGGCCCCTTTGGAGATACCAGTTCATTCAACACCCCCAGCGTCCCCTCAGTGAGTATTGTAAGGTGGTGATCATGACTCCCAGTTTTAGGAGCCACAGGTTGGGGGAGAGTACGGGGAGGGGCCCCATCTTCTCTTCTGTCTCCAGGATCTGATAAGTTCTCATGACAAGTAGGAGAACTTAGTGAACAGAACAGTGGTGGCGCCTCACTGGAATTTTCATGATCATTAACGAGATCGATAGAGATAGCAGTGACCTCGGTAAGTGAGCATCCTGGCTCTGGGGTGGGAAGGAGAGGATGGGTCAGGACTTGTGCCCTGGAAATACCTTGAGTGCAGGGAACAGCTTCACGGCCCAACTCTCACAGGCTCTTGGGAAGCAAAATGTCAATAAGACTTGTTTCTCAGCTCTGTGCTAGCGCTTTATAAAAAGCGCAGGCGGCACGTCCCTCCTGTGGTGGCTCACTGAGTGTTCCTTTCGTCCAAAGTGCCCCATCAGTGGGATTTTAAAAAGCCAAGGGAACTGATCTTCTTGGGCACCGTCCAGGTATGATCAAAACAAGAACATTGATGGTTTGCTGAACACTCGCTGCATGATGCTGTGTGTTATCTTGTTTACCCTTTAGACTAGCTCTGCGGTCAGTTCCATTTCATAGATGACGCACAGTGGCTTGCCCAAGGTCATAGGGCTGGTAAGGGAAGAGCCAGGAATGGAACCCAAGGAGCTTGGCCCTGTAGGCTAGGATTGGGTCCTGATTCTGTGTGAATTGCTGGGTAGATCGGTAAGGAATGCGTTTGACTGCAGGTAACAGAAAACTCAGCCAACAGTGGCTCAAGCAAATCCTGTTTGTTTTCTTTGACATGAAGTTCTGAGGTCTTCATTTATGGGTGATGGCTTTGTGATGTGGAGGCTGACATCCTTGCAATTTTCTAGGTCTCTCTTTTTTGAGCACAAGGTGGCTGCTGAAGCCACAGATACCATGTCTGCACTGATAGCAGGAAGAAAGGGTGAAGAGAGTCAGGGTTATGCCAACCATGCTTGTCCACTTTGATCAGGAAAGCAACATTTTCTTTCCCGGAATCCTCTCTTGTCCTAACACTTTTGGTCAGAACTGGGTCTTGTGGCCAACCTTAGCCACAAGGGAGTCCAGGAAAGCTGAAAACGAGTAGAAGGAGGGAGAATGCACACTGGTGGGTAGCTTTAAGTCTGCCACATTTCTCTTTCTTTGGCTCAGCTTCTTTGTCTCCTAGCCCTGCTCAGAATCTCCAGAGCTTTGCCTGAGCTGAGTGCAGGGCCCATGATCTGTTGAGAAATCTAAAGCAAATACCAACCAGTGCAGCCTATCCAAAGGCCAATGCCTGGTACCCGTTGGCCCTTTCATTGATTTTACACCTGATTTATCCATCCTACATTCTACAGAAGGAGCTCTGGAGGTGTAGTGCCTAAGGCATGTGACTGCTAACCAGAAGGTTGGAGGTTCAAACCCACCAGCCACACCATGGAAGGAAGACTGGGAAATCTACTTCTGTAAAGATTTACCACCTCAGAAACCCAAAGGGGGTCGCTGTGAGTCAGAATCGACTCTACAGGCCAGTCTTCCCTAAGGACCTGGGGCTCTCAGAGGAGGGTCCTGCTGAATCATCATTCTGGAGTCCCTCAGAGGCTGGTCCTGGCTGACCCTGGCACAGGGGAGGCTCTGTGGCATGTTTGTTTCATATCCTTGGTGTCAAGGTATTGCAGAGCTGAGCTGACCACTGTGTTGGTGTGGACTCGGGAAGGTTCCAGTGGGAATCTTGGTGTGGATGTTTTTTTTCATTTGCCTATGGAGCAGGATGGGAGAAACGGTCATGGGCCCTGCTTAGGTCTGTTTCCATGGAAACGGAGTGGTAGCCACCATAGGTGAGGGCAGGGTGATGTCACCAGAGATCCTCAGGACACAGTTGGGTGAGTCACACACCAGGCATGAATTGGACAGGGCTGTCAGTTATATGGGACAGGAACCCACCTAACTTGGTTTAAGGGAGTTTATCTAAAAAGAGGAGGAGTATCTGGCTTCGGTGTTTGCTCCCTCCACAGTCCTGCAAGATGTCACGACTGTGTGTGCTTCCATCCCACAGTTCAACTGGTCCCTTCTCTGTGCTGACCAGCTCTCCTCTCAGGTGACAAGTTGGCTGTGGGCAGCTCCGGGTTTTTGGCTTAATCCCGCCTGTTCGCTAGAAAGACTACCCATTCCCAGCCATTCAAACGAGTCCTGGAACTGAGCCTTCTTGACGTGGATTGGCTGGCTTTAGTCATATGCTCATGCCTAAGCCAATCACTGCTGCCAAGGGGCAGCAGAGCTCTGATTGGCCAGACCTTGGTCAAGGCCCACCCCTGCCTCAGAATGGGAGGTGGGCCCGACCCACACCACGTGGCCTGAGGGGAGGAGTGGACCCTTGAAAATCTCCCTGCTGATACCCCAAGTTGAGAAGGGAGGTGGGGCAGGCACAAAGCATAGACAGCTATGATGAGCTAATGTTTACTGAGAGCCTCTCCTGTGCTGGGCACTTCGTATCCAGGTGCTTTTGGGTCCTCCTTGAGGTTCTGAGGGAGCGTCCCTTGCATGCCTTGGCGTTCCTTGGCTTGTAAACGGTTTGCTCCAAATTTGTCTCCATCTTCACTTTACCTTCTTTGTGTGTTCTCCTCTTCTTACAAGGACACTTGTCCTTGGATTTAGGGTATCCTGAGTGAACCCACCTTGAGATTCCTAACTTAATTCCAGCTGCAGAGACCTTTTCCAAATAAGGCCACATCCCCAGTGAGGAGTTTCTATTCACCGTCCAGTTTCCATCGTCAGCTGTGGGAGATCATACAGCAATTTAAAACCGATTGCCAAAGGCACTGACTGATTTCCATAGATAAGTCACTGCATTCACGCCAGGACAGAGGCCAGTCATGAAACTTGACTGGAGCCACCCAGAGATAGGGTTGTCAGATTTAGCAAATAAAAATACAAGACACCTGGTTGAATTTGAACTTCAGGTAAACAAATAAGTTTTTAGTATAAGCAACATGTGCCATGCAATATTTAAGATAAACATATACTACAAAACTAGCCCTTGTTTATCTGCAATGCACACTTAACTGGGCACCCTGTGTATTATCTGGCAACCCTACGCAGAGATAGTCACTGAAGTGGAGTGCCCTGAATGGAGGGCTTGTAGAAAGAAGCTACCAAAAGATTCAAGGTCCTGGGAAGAAAGGCTGGGCAATCTATTGAGAAATTACCCACTGCAAAATCCATGGAGCGCAGATCCACTCCAACGCACCTGGGGTCACCATGCATTGGAGTCAACCTGATGGAGCCTGGTATGGTGTTTTGGTTTGGGATCTGTCTATACAATACTTCCTTTGACTTTGTGGTCCACCAGGCGTTCTTCCTCTAAGCTTCTTCTTCACTCTGAACTTGACCTGAGTTGGTTTTGGAGGGTCAGGTGGGCCCCATAACCTCTGCTCTTTTTGGTCTCATAAGATTTGTGTGAGGAACCGTGGGTGAAAATGACCTGTAAATGATAAGTGCTGGCCAAATTCAAGGGTTACTATTATTGCTCTTTAATTCCCTCTTTTCACGACTCCCTCCCTCCCTCTCTCTTTCCTCCCTTGAACGCCTACTACGTGCTCGGTGCTGGGACATCGGTTGACATAGGCTGGTGATCAAGCTATCAACCAGCACAAGGCTGAGTCATCGTAACTGCCTCCTGACAGCTGATCTGCGATTTCCAGAATCTCAGCTTCCCCCCCCCACCATTAGCTACATCTTAAATTACATTTTAAGAAAGCCCCCATGGGCCCCTGCAACGATTGAGGAGACACCCTATTTTTATCAGCAGCACATAGAAGTCATCTCCTGGGTGGGGTATTTCCTGGAAAGATGGCAAATCTCAGTCATTTTTTGTTGCTTCTTGTCAGCGCTAAGCTAAAATGCTTCCCCCCATTTTCCTGATCTTATCCCTCAAGTGACTTATTTGATGAGCTCAGATGGGGTGCTCGCCTCCGAGTCAGGCCCTGGGCTCTGTGCTGGAGACCAAGCTGAGTCTCTGAGCCAGCTCCTGCCCTGAGGAACAGGGACACATACAGATATGCCTCAGTGACAGAGTGCCCTCATGGAGACACGGTGGACATGAGGCAGGAGAGTGCGACTCTACCCAGTGGTGGGCTCCGGGTCTCCAGAAAGGCATGCCAGACTGGTGAATGCAAATCAGGTGGGCCTGAAGCAGCCCAGTGCATTCTGGGAACTGGAAATGTCCTGGTGTCCCTGGAGGCAGGGCAAGTGGTGGGCAGAGCTAGGAGACAAGATCAGAGAGGGGGTGGTGGTGAACTTCTGGAGGTCCGTGCCACCTAGCGTTTTCTGGAAGGTGGTAGGATCCAAGAAGGGGTTTGAACAAGCATCATGAGATTCATGGGCTCAGTGAATTAAGGCAGTAAAGTAGGTTTGAGGATGAAAATAACTCATGCTTCATCAGCACTTACTTGTACCAGTGCTCGAAGCACTGAATGTGTATGTGAACGTTGACTCCTCTCCACCCCGCCGTGAGCTTGGTTCAGTGACTTGCCCGAGATCACACAGCATGTAAGTGGCAGAGCTGGGATTGAAACCCAGGCAGGCTGGTGCCATGCTCTAACCGTTGGGCCGCACAGCCTCCAGGGATGCTAGCCCTGTCCATAGGCTGCAGCTGGGTGGGGTGCTCCTGAGATAGGAGGTGGCCTGGCCTGCCCCTTGCCTTGCTGAAGCTGGTGGGTGAGGGAGGGGGGGAATAAATCACACAGAGCTCTTGCATCCCCCACTACCTGGCTGTGTGTCTCAGGCAAGTCGTGTAAACTTTCTTAACCTGTTACTTCTGCAGTGGATGTCATAATCCTACTGTTGGAAAATGGTCAGAGGGTACAAAAAACCAAACTGACTGCCATCAAGTCAGTTCCAACTCACAGCGACCCCTCCTTGGCTAAGACACTTGCCTGCTAACCAGAAGGCTGGAGGTTCAAACCCACCAGCCACTCCTCGGAAGGAAGGTTGGGCAATCCTACTTCCGTAGTGATACTGCCTCGGAAACCCAAGGAGGGGTCGCTATGAGTCGGGTTTGACTCGACGGCACATAACAACAACAACAACAACAACATCTCTATGGAAGTAGATTGCTCAATCTTCCTTCCGAGGAGCGGCTAGTGGGTTTGAACCACCAGCCTTCTGGTTAGCAGTCAAATGCCTTAGGCATTATGCCACCAGATCTGAGGATAGATGTGTAAAATGCTTGGCACATAGTAAGTGCTCAGGAAACCCTCTGGAATCAGCCAGGGCTCTGAGTTGCAAGTGACAGAAACTCAATTCAAATGGGCCCCAAGCCACACAGAGGGTGGATTGGCTCATAATAACTGAAAAGAACAGATAGAGCTGGGATTTGGGTTTAGTGAGAGGCAGGTGCTCCAACCATATGGTCAGGATCCTGTTTCTCCAGCTCTTGTCTTGGCCTTCCTTGGTGTTGGCAAAATTCTCAGGCCACAGCGGAGACAACATGGCTGCCAGCACCTCCAGGTTTCCAGGCGGCATCTCAGCAAGAAGGCACCTCTTTCCCAGGGGGCTCAGCTCAAGGGCTGGGCTCCTCATTGGCCCACCTGGAGCCATATGGTCATCCTGAACCAATCACGGTGGGTGGGAGTATGACGCCCTGTGGTGGACCAGACCTGGGTCTCTGGGCCTCTTGTGGAAGCCAGGGGAACTGGCGGTGGAGAAGGGAAGCTCTTTGGCTGGAATAAGTGGGGGTGTGCCCTGAAAAATAGGTGTCCACCTCCCTACGCAGCCCCGGGCACTGCTCCCACCTCTGGCATGGACACCTGGAACTCTGGGGCCCCTCTCCCCAGATGACAGCCCAGGAACTGAGTTCAGCCACTCTTCCTGGGGTGATTTCAGGTCGGAAGTGCTTACTTTAAAGCAAAATTACTTACCTAATTAGGCACTCGGGAGCTGGCAGGAGGTAGTGGGGGTTTTTGTTGATTTTTTTTTTTTTTAGACTTTTAGCACTGAAGCTGTGTGATAAAGTAACTGTGTAATTAGGAATTAATTTCTCCCCCAAGTGATGTCTTACTTGGGGCCTGAGAGAAGTCAGCCAGGTGGTTACTTAACCACAGACCAGCCCCTTCCTCACTTCTCTCTTTTGGAGGGTGGGGAGCCCAGCTCCCACAGCTGGCATCCAGGGTGGGAGGAAGAGGAAGGGTGGAGAAGCTAGTTCCTTCCATCACAGGTGACCTTCAGCAAAGAATGGGATGCCTTATTCATGCTAACTCTATTCTGTGAGCGTTTACTGTGTATCAGGCGTTGCACCTGGTGCTGGGGGTGTATAAAGGAGTAAGATGGGGTCTGCAGAGGAGAGAGGTGCACACCCAGCACCCAGCAGTGTCCTGTGGGGGACGCTGTACTGGCCTGTGCTGTTGCTGTCTTATCCCACATTCCCTCACCCCATCCAAGTGTCCCCTGCATCACAGACAGTTCCCTGCACACGACACCTCCCACCTCTGTCTGGAGGCTTTCTCTTGCACCTCGGGGAGCTGTCCCTCAACCAGTGGGGGAGGGCTAATGGCCTGGCCTCCCGCCCTCCATTGGTACAATTCTGTGCCACGCTCCTTATAGTCTGTCCGAGGGTCCCCAGTGGGATTGGGCCCCAGTTGCCCACAGTGGTTACCTGCTCATGAGCAGCCCTTCCTGGGCTTTTCTCACTTTCCACCGCCTCCCGCACTGTGCTTTCTGGAATCATCTTCCCAATGAACTCCACTCCAGTCTGGAGTCACTGGCTTAGGGTCTGGTTTTGGGGGAACCCAAATGAGACAGGAGGAGTGAACAGAGTGTGGAAGGAGCCAGAGCAGAGAGGGGTGAATGAAAAGAGGTTTGAGGGAGGACACGGTCTTAAGGATCAGAGTAAAACCAAAACCAAACTCATTGCCGTCAAGTCGAATCCAACTCATAGCGACCCCCCTTGGGTTTCTGAGGTGGTATCACTAGGGAAGGATCAGAGCAAGGAGAGGAAATTATGCAGGGCAGCTGTGGAGGTTTCCTTCTAGTTCCTTGTTACAGACTCGGAGAGGGGGGGTGCCCCTTGCTTAAGAGACCAGTAGTCTCACCAGAAGGCGCTCTGGTGGTGCAGTGCCTGAGGCATTTGACTGCTAACCAGACACTTGGTGGTTCAAACCCACCAGCCACTCCGCAGAAGAAAGACTAGGCTACGGAAAACTACTTCCGTAAAGATTTACTGCCTCAGAAACCCAAAGGGGGTCACTATGAGTCATAATGGACTCAGTGGCAGTGAGTTTAGTTTTTTTGGAGTCTCACCAGAGGACTCCCTGAGACTACTGTCCTGAGACACTCTTTAAACCTTCAACCAAAACGATTCCTTGAGATCCCCTTTAGCAGAAAAGCAGAGTGACACACAGAATACACGATATTACCTGTTAGATCGGTGCCTTACTGAAAAACCATCAATGAGCCCCAAAGGTCAACACAATCCAAGGCACAGATGAGACGATAAGGGATAGGGAAACTAGAGTCCTGGAAATGGAACAGCCAGCACAGAATTAAAGAGAATGTTGACGCAACATGAAGAATGGGAATCACGTTGTTGATCAATTTGTGTGGAAATTTGCAAATGGGAACCTAATTTAGTATGTAAGTTTCACCAACAACACAATAAAATATTATTGAAACAACAACAACAGGAAACAAAAGTCTCAGTCTGTGGATCTGGAGGTTACTTGGAGAGGGAAAGTGGAACTTGAGTGGCAAGTGGGAAGAGGGAGTCAGGGACCAGGCAGAAGATGGTCATAGATGTAGGGATGCTCAAACGGGGTAACACAGGATAATAATTAGAACTCTCTGTCTGTCTATCTATCCATCCGCTATCAATCAAACATTCATCCTCGTCTATTGTGAAACCTCACGGCGTTGGGATGGGTCCTGTACTGGGAGGGCAGCAGTCACCAGCCGTCACCTTGTCTCTATTGCTCTTCCAATTGGGTCCCTTGTTGCTCTCACAGGCCTGCCCCTTCCTATCCTCCAGCCCCAGGCATCAAGGTAGCCCATTTGATTGGCTTACAGCCCACAACCTTTATTCCTATTTGTTGAGTTTTTCCCATTAGACTGCCTGTGGTTGGTCTAACCTTGGGTCTGGTGCCTACCCTTGCCCAATCAGCAACCACCCCTTTTCTGGGACCAGCCTATTGCTGTTTCTTGAGCCAGTGGATGAGGCAGGATTTTGGCAGCTGGTATGGTGGCCAAAGGGCTGTTACTGATGAATAGGGCGGGTGGACTTCAGACAAGCTGGTGGCTACAAAGGCCTCATTGCTGTGACCTGTTTTCCTTTAGGGGAGCCCCTCAGAGTGCATCAGAGCTTCATGGAACGTCAGCCTCCTCACGCTAGGGGTGTGCTAAGTGCTCCGCCGCTGCGTCCCCCTGCATTGTGTTAGTGGTCAGGAGCTTGGGCCTCCCAGGCCAGCCTCTGCCACAAGCTTGGGATGTGACTTTGCACAAGTTACTTTAACTCTCTGAGCCTCAGCTTTTCATCCACAAAACCTTGACATCTCATCATCTTCGCTTCCAAGGAGCGTTCTGGATATACTTCTTCTGAGACAGATTTATTCATCCTTCTGGCAGTCCACGGTATACAATATTTTTCACCAACACCATAATTCAAAGGCATCAGTTTTTCATTGTCCAGCTGTCACATGCATGTGAGGCTATTGAAAAGACCGTGGCTTGGGTCAGGCACACCTTAGTCCTCAAAGGGACATCTTTGCTTTTTGACACTTTAAAGAGGTCTTTTGCACCCGATTTGCCCAGTGCAGTACGTCTTTTTGATTTCTTGACTGCTGCTTCTGTGGGCATTGATTGTAGATCCACGTAAAACGAAATCCTTGGCAAGTTCAAGGTGAAGTGTCTGGCATCCAGTAAGTATCAGTGATTACTAACCTATAAGGACCCTGTGAAGTGGGCACGGTTCTACCCATTTCCTTGATGAGGGAGCTGGTGCCCAGAGGTACAGTGGCTTATCCACCATGGTGTTGGTATCCAGATTTGGGCTCAAGGCCGTCAGAGCCCAGAGCCCATGCTGCCCTGGGAAGCCCTGGCTTAGGCAGCCACCTTTCCCAGCCCCACGCTCTTAGTCCCCTGGTGCCGCTGTGACAGAAATACCACCGGGGGTGGCTTTGATGGGCAGAGGCTCGCAGTCCACATTCAGGTCCTTGTCTCTCTCAGCTTCCGGATTCCTTGGCAATCTTCACGTGGCATGGCATCCATCTCCTGCATCTGCTGCGTCTATGCCTAAGCTGCTCCTGTTCAAGACTGATTGGCCGAAGACACACCATACGCCAGTGTGACCTTGACCTAGATGGGATTACATCTGAGAACTCAAGGCCAGTTGAGTGGCCTAGAAAGCTCAGGGCACCCAGAGACACCAGTGAGGGGCCACTTGTGGTTTGTTGTGGGTTGTTGAGTCACCCCATGTGACAGAGTAGAACCACCCCGTAGCAGCGTTTCCTAGAGGACCCCTGGTGGTGCGATGGTTAAAGCATTCACATGCTAACCTAAAGGTTGTTGGTTGTTGGTTCAAATCCACCAGCCACTCCGAGGGAGAAAGGTGTGGCAGTCTGCCTCTGTACAAATCACAGCCTTGGAAACCTTATAGGGCAGTTACACGCTATCCTGTAGGGTTGCTATGAGTCAGAATCAACTCAGTGGCAGTGGGTTGGGTTTTTCTCTTTTGGAATCTTTACAGGAGCAGACTGCCTGGTCTTTTTCCTCTTGGAGCTGCTCGTGGGTTTGAACCCTCAACCTTTTCCTTAGCAGCTGAGCACTTAACTGTTTTGCCTATCTACCAAAAAAAAAAAAAAAAAAAAAAAAAAACACCAAAAGCCAAGATCACTGCTGTCAAGTTGATCCCAACTCATAGTGACCCCTCCTTGGGTTCCTGAGGTGGTATCTCTATGGATTGCCCAGTATTCCTTCTGAGGAGCAGCTGATGGGTTTGAACTGCCAGCCTTCTGGTTAGCAGTCAAATGCCTTAGGCACTACGCCACCAGAGTGATTAATAAAAAGTCCACTGCCGTTGAGTCAATTCCTACTCAGCAACCCCACAAGACAGAGTAGAACTGCCCCATATGATTTCTCAGGTTGTAAATCTTTACAGAAGCAGAGTGCCTCATCTTTCACCCTTGGAGCAGCTGGTGGGTTCGAACCACTGACCTTTTGTTTAGCAGCTCGGTGCTTTAATCACAGCACCACCAGAGGTCCTGATCTCCATGTCTAGTAGGGATTAGGATTTGTAACACATATCTTTTGGGGACACAGTTCCATACCTGACACCTAACTTTATCTTCAGCCAACTTTACCTCCCCTATTTGGTGAATGACATATCTCTCTGCCCCAGAAAGTCAACCTTGATCCCTTGATCTCTTTCATTCTAGAAGTCGCCCCTCACTGGTCTCCCTGGGTGCCCTGAGCTTCCCCTAGCCCACTGACTACCCTTGAGTTCTTGAAGGACCGGGTTCAGTCTAGGGTGCCCCTAGAACCACCTCTAGCACCCCCTCAACTCACTGCCATCAAGTTGTACCCAACTCATAGCAACCCCTCCTTGGGTTTCTGAGGTGGTATCTCTGCGGAAGTAGATCACCCAGTCTTCCTTCTTTGGAGTGGCTGGTGGGTTTGAACCGCCAGCCTTCTGGTTAGCAGTCAAATGCCTTAGGCAGGATGCTACCAGAGCTCCCGCAGCAAAGCATAAACTGAGCCCCAGAGGACCCAGCCCTCGCCAGGGGCTGGTGCCCATCCCCCTTGGCGGATTCCAGAGAACCAGGGTGGAAGAGTGTGGGATTGGTGGGCTGCGGGTGGGCCGTCTGTGGCTGGGCCTGGCTGCCTGCTGTGGGGTGACTCTCCCAGGCCTGTGGCGGGTGCGTGCCAGCGGGAGCGCCTGTTTGTATGCTTGTGTGTGCCACCCCCGCAGCACCTCCGTCACACGCATCTCCCTGGTGCTTGGAGAGCTTTCTTCAAAAGATGAAAATGACAGTTCGGCTCACCCACGCGCGAAATCCTCACTGGGCTGCTCCCTCGCTGCCCCTCTCCCACTGCCCTGGGCCCCTCAGCCTCACCCTCTCTTCTCGGCTGCTGTCCTGGCTGCCCTCCTAATCTTGGCTCTTCCCTCACCCCAGGGCTCTGTCTCAGGCTCCAGGTCTCTGCCACTGTTTTGTTACTTCCCCTCATCTGAATTGAGGCTCGGGAGGAATGTACAGTGTGTGAGGGGGTGTGTGTGTGTGTGTGCGCACAAGTGTGTGGCTGTGTGTGTGAGAGAGAGAGGAGAGAGCTCGAATGTTTTCACTCCAGGCTCTAGGAGGCAAAGGCACTCTCGTGCAATTACTCCTCAAGCAGTGGGAATGGGCAGGTGGCTTCACAACCACCGGACAGGTTTGCATGGTGTGTTGGAAATGCCTTCTTTCCTGCTGATGATGGTTGACAGGTAGAGCTGGCACCAGTGTCCGGGCTCCAGGGTGCAGGGCGCAGGGAGGAAGGTTCAGGGCGCCCAGGGTCAGGCTGGGCTGTAGGCCCTAGCACCTCCCGCAGCCCACGGAGTCCTATCTGTCTGGCTGGGGGTGAGTAGCAATTGAGCATGGTAGGGTCTGGAAGCACAAGGAACTCCCTTGCACAAGATCTAGGAAGACTTCCTGGGGGAGGCAGACTGCCTCTGAAAGCTGCAGGGTGGGTTGAGCATGGATGAGAAGGGGCATGTGTTTGGCAAGGCCCCAAGGAAGAGCACTAGGGCAGTGGTGAGGGCTCCAGGGTTGCCTTTGGATCTCTCCTCTGCCCAGCTGGTGCTCTGGAGTAGGAGCGAGATTGAGTTCTCCTCGGATCTGTAGACAGGCCTGCTTCATGGTGGGCCCAAGGGCTCTAGGGGCATCCACACAGAGCCTTAAAGCATGTGTAGAGTTTCATGGACAGAGATGAGGGGAGGGTGCTCCAGACAGAAGGGACAGCATCGGCAGAGCCTGACACAGGGAGTCCAGAGCCTGGACACCTAGCAGGGAGCTTGCTGAGCAGCTGTGGTGGAGGAGAGCTGCCCTGCCCAGGAAGGGGTCAGGGAGACCAGAAATGCCAAGTTACACCAGTCCTGCAGCTCCATAGCCTGACCTTCCGGGGCTTTATTTCCCATAGGATGGGTCTACTCCTGCCCCTGGCACTCTGGGCCTTGGCCACTTGCTGTGGGGCTGCATCTCTGCCCCAGCCAGCCTCCAAGCCCTCACCACTCCTCCTCCATGGCTGCAATGACTCAGAGGTGCAGGCAAAGGGGTCAGGGAGCAAACACCATGAAGCACAGTGCGCCTACCATGTCCCCAGAGATGTGGACTGTGATGCCTGGCCCCAGGTGGAGTGGAGCTGGGGAGAGCTTTATCTATTTGCTGTGTGGCCTGAGGCATCTGGTGTCCCCTCTCTGAACCCTGCCTTCTCATCTATACGTCAGAGCTTCTAACCCTAGCTTGATGGGCTCCCAAGGGTTTGAGGCGGTGGAAGGAAGGGGTCTACCCAGGCCTTTGCCTGCAGTGAGGGCATCACGACCCCTGATGACATGACTCTGATGCCTAGGTACCCTCCGGGGTCAGCCCGGGGAAGGAACGCTTGGTACTTCAGTCTCCTCCTCTGAGAGCTGGGGCTCATGGAGTGGCCTGGCCGGATGAGTGAGCATCCAAGAGGCTGTTTTTGCTCCATTAGGTGTGTCTACTGGAGTCATCGCAGTCTAGGGGGCAGATGCTAGCAGGCTCCTTTCACAGAGGAAGAGACAGAGGGTCAGAGAGACAGCCCAAGGTCACATACTGACTGAAGCAGAGCTGGGGTTCTAACCCCTTTTCTTACCTTTTCCAGGTACTCTGTGGGTGCCTGGAGACCCCTGTAGCTACTTCTATGGCCTGGCCACCTTTCCTGCCATGTCCCTTACTTGCCTTTCCCCCACTTTCTCTGCAGGATGGTTGAGTACTCCCTGGACCTTCAGAACATCAACCTGTCGGCCATCCGCACCGTGCGTGTCCTGAGACCTCTCAAAGCCATCAACCGTGTGCCCAGTGAGTCTGCCCTGTCCCAGCTCCTGACACTGGCCCACCTCGCTGGCCTTCCATTGATTCACTCAAAAAGACCGACCAACACCTTCTAGTGCCTGTGTTGGGCACAGGAGTCCTATGGTGGCCTGACCAAGGGGGGCCTGCTTCCTTGGAGCTCATGGCCCAGTGTTTGGGAAGAAGATACTGGTGGGTGGCCCACATGCCTCTTGGTCCCCAAAGAACTTGGATTCCAACATGCTGGGGAGTCTGGCTTTTCAGGGACAAAGGGTTCCTTGGGGGACCGTTCACAGACTGCCAGCGTAGGGCCGTGAAAAGAAGCTGCTTAGCTGGAAAGAGGGCATCATGGAGCATCTCACTGGGGTGTGAGTCCCCAGGCACCACTCGTGTGCCAACTCAGCTTCCCATCCACCTACTCACCCACCACCCATCTGCCCATCCACCTACATGCCCATCCGTCCACCTACTCACCCACCCCACCCATCTATCTACCTAACCACACATCCATCCACTTATCCATTTACCAACCTACCCACACATCCACCCATCCACTTGGCCATCCATCCATCCACATGTCTATCCATCTATCCACTTGCCTATCCATCCACTCACTCACCTATCCATCTACCCACTCACTCATGTACCTACTTATCCATTTACCCACCCACTCATCCATCTACACGTCCATCCATCCCCACTCACCCATCCATCTACTCATGTACCCATCCACTCATCAATCCACTTACCTGCTATGTGTCCACCCACCCTCTTACCTACCCATTTACCCACTTACCAATCCACTCTTCCATCCACTGTTCATCTTCTCAGCTACCCATCCACCTACCCATACTCACTCACCCACCCACCACTCATTGGTCCATTCACCTGCTAGCCCACCCATCCATCCGTCTGCCCACCTAGTATCAGAAGCGGTTATCTTATCATAGCAAGCACTGGCATCTGCTCAGCCTCTAGTTTCCAAAGCTTTTTCATCCATATAATCTCTCTTGAGCCTTACAATCACCCTGTGAGGGAGGCGGGGCTATTCTCACTTTACAGATGGAAAAAAAAAAAAAAAAAAAAAAAACGCTCTACTACCCATATTCTAACCCTCCCATTGGGCCATGTGATCTGACCAGCAACGGGCATTTGAGGATGAGAAGATCTAAGGGCACAGGGTGTGTGTCTCTCTAGGTGGGGTCTGGACACCTGAGACCACATAGGTGTGCACACGGGTGTGGGCGGGCGTCTCCTGCCCAGCTTCCTTCCTTACCTCTGCCGCTCTGCGAGGAACTCATTAAGCCATGCTTGGCCATGGAGGTCACTCTGCACGGCCCATGGTGCCGGCCCACTCATTCTCTCGAGGACAGGTATCGACCTGCACTACCATCCCCTGTGCTCCTGCAGGCTCCTATTACGGAGGCCCAGTGGCCAGAAAGACCAGGGTGGAGCTGGGAGTCCCCTCAGGGGCCTCCTTCTGCTCCGGCATCGCTGGGAGGCCCAGTGTGGGCCCGAGGTATGCGTAGTGGGTATTTCCTGCTCCAGAGCCTGATTCTTCCTCTCAGTCAACAAATGGTTCTTACTCTCAGAAACACCCTGCCCCCTCACCACCCCCGTTTTGGAAACCACACAACATTCCACTGGAAAGAGACCTTAAGATACATTCCTACTTATGAATAATTGAATGAATAACAGGACCTTTTTGCTGTTAGAGCAGGTGCAGCCTTTTAAGCCTGTTTGTCTAGCTCTCTTGTTTTATAGCTTTGTCCTCCAGATTCCTGCCCAGAGTCACCAGGGAAGGAGTGACTTGGGAGTGGGCCCGGGATCTTAGAAGTGCTCCCTAGAGAGGCTTGGATGGTTGCCTCCTTTTTTTTCCTTAGGTAAATTTTCCCAGAACATTCAAAGCCCTTCCATTTATCTTGAGAGCATCCGTCTTGGACCTCATTCAATAATAGGCTGTAGCTTGCAATTCCACCACTAGATGGCAAGCTAGAGAGTTGATAATAGGCGAAGTCCAATTATGGGGTTATTAATTGCAAAGCTGTGGGGCGTGGGGTGTCTGCCTGCAGTTTAAAGAATACAGAGAAGGCTGCAAACCTCAACACGATCAGCCAGGAAGACTCAGTTGGGTTGTCAGGGGCACGAGTTCTTGTTTCAGCTCTCTGCAAGCCCACTGTGTGTCATCTCAGATGTTCCTTGGCATTTCTGGACCTCAGTTTCCCTTCAAAGCAGAGAAGGGGCTGCATTCGATGTGTGGTTCTCAGCTTTGTCCAGGATGGGTGGGGAACTGGGGAGTCACGCTGCTCTTCAGGGAACCTGTACACAATGTGTTCTCCACTGACCTCTGCAGGGTTCTGGCCTGGCCACTCACCCTTTGAGTTGGAGGGGATGGCTGGGAGGTGGGGTGGGGGAGGGGGAAGGAAGCACAACCAGTTCTAGGCTCTGGTTCCTCAGTGTGTGACCTTTCACAAGTCACTGCCCCTCTCTGGGCTTTAGCAAGATGAGGCTAGATAATCTCTCACCATGCCCCCTCTTGGCACAGCCAAAGCCAAACCCTTCATCCCCAGCCTATACACCCCTTAAACTGCTATAGTCCCTCCCAAAGCCCACTGAACCATTTAACTATGAAAAGGGCTTTTATTTCTCCAATAAGAATCTAGGACAGTCATGCCAAGGCCTGAGCCAGCTAAGCCCCTCTTATCTTAGCCCAGGCCTCTGGAGCAGCTGGCCCCCATCTGTGCTTGTCCACTGCACACCCTTGGCCCAGGCTGTGAAGGGGGTTGGGACAGAAGCTGGGACTGAGCCTGGCCTGGGTCACTCCTTTCCCTCCTCCCCAGAATCCCTTCCTCTTCATGATCCCTGCTTTGGCAATGACCCATCTCCACGTAGGGGGCTGGGCTGGGCCTCGTGAGGGTTATGCAGAGAGGTAGGGGAGGTGCTCCCAGGCCAGGGGGCCACAGTTAGGGAGGCAAACACTGTCCGTTTGTCCAGCCCCCTCATTTTGCAGGAGGGACAGCTTTGTCTTTATAAAGGTGTCACATCCTGCCCAGAGTCACCAAGGAATAAGTAATAAGTGACATTTTTTAGGAGGGACACAGGCCATGGGGAAGGCTATTGCCAGGCCCCCAGCGATACAACAGGGAACTGGAGTTATTTTCAGGACCGATAGACCCAGGTGCTAGTCCCAGTGCCTCCACTTAGCTGCTTGAGACCTTGGGCAAGCCATGTTCCTCTCTGGGCCTCCATTTCTTCAATTCTGAAATAGGGTTAACAGTACCCCTTTCAATACTGTTCTGTAAAGGTGACATGCCATATAAAGAGCTTATCAGGGATGTCTTCTTGGAGGTGGCTTCCTAAAGCTGGTTTAGGAAGATATTCATTAAGTGCACAGAGGCTGGGAAGGGGGTTCCTGGAAAAGGGACCAGTGTGTGCAGGGGTGGAGTTGGGGACCCTGTCCCAGGAGCAGTGGCTGGAGAGGGGGAGAAGCAGGAGATGAGTTTCTCACACCTTCTGGAGGTTTAATAACAATGATACATGGCTGAAATGTATCAAGTGCTAGCTACCAGCCCATCAACGTGCTTCACATGGGCTACATCCTTTCACCTTCATATCAGCCCTAAGCTCTTGGTGTCTGGATAGTTAAGGGGCAGTTTGCAAGACTGTCTTCACTTCTCACATCAATTGCATTCTCCCAAAGACCACCCTTGGGTCCGATAATTTACCAGAAAGACTCATAGAGCTTACGGAAAGCTGTTATACTCATAACATTGAAGCCACCACAGTACGACAAACTGACAGATGAGTGGTGGGTTATACTCATGGTTAGGGTTTATTACAGTCAAAAGAGACAGAGTAAAATCAGCCAAGGGAAAAGGTGCATGGGGGCAGAGTCCAGAAAAGTTCCAGACATGGAGGTTCCATTGTCTTCTCCCCATGGAATCAGGAAAGTGTTACTTTCTTGGCATTGACTGATGTGTGTTCACACATGTGGAGTATTGCCAACCAGGGAAGCTCACCAGAGCCTTGATCTCTAATCTTTAATGTGACTCCATCATGTAGATATGGTTGACCGTCTGTGTGGCTGATCTCAGTCTCTAGTCCTTCCAGACGTCTAACTGATACCAAAGCTCTCATCCTAAGTCACATTGTTACTATCAGGCATGGCCCAAGGTTCCCAGGCAAACAAAGACACTCCTGTCATATAAGTCATTCTGAAGGCCTAGATATGACCTCCCAGAAGCTGAGGGCAGAACTTCTCTTTGGGTAAGGTTAAATTCTTTACCACACCGTACCATTATGATGTCTGCTTTGCAGATGGGGAAATTGAGGCAGGGAGAGGTTGAGTAACCTGTCCAAGGCCACACAGCTAGCTGGGGGCAGAGGGAGGATTTGGATGGTACAATTGGTTGATGTGCTCAGCTTCTAATTGAAAGGTTGGAGGTTCAAGTCCATGTCAAGGTCCCTCAGAGGAGAGACCTAGTGCTCTCCTGAAAAACCAGGCATCGGCAGCCCTCTGGGACACAGTTCTGCTCTGACAGACATGGGGTTGCTGTGAACTGGGATAAACTCACAGCAACTGGTTTACATGACCCCGGAGTTTTAGATCCATCTCACTACCTCCTTCCTTTCCTTTTGGGGCTTCTGGGTGGTACCAGTGGTTAAGTGCTTGACTACTAGCCAGAAGCTTGGCTGTTGGACTCAGCCAGAGGTCCCTCAGGACAGAGTTTGGATGATCTGCTGAAGTGTCACAGCCTTGACGATTCAATGGGCCAGTTCCACTCTGCACACGTGGGGCCGCCGGGGTCAGAATCCACTGGATGGTAACTCAAGAGAGCAAAGAGCTTCTGCCCCATTTCACTACCGCCTTCCTTTCACTTTAGATTGTAAGCAGCCCAGCCATCCACCCT
>NW_006921670.1:3877208-3890784 GCF_000298275.1 Orycteropus afer afer
AGAGATGACATTGAGGGGTTTGGTCTCCCCAGGGCTGCTTCTGGGGAGAGATGAGGTGAGGTGGGTGGAGAACATCTGGCTAGAACATCTGGTGAGAACCTAACTCAGAAACAGGAAGGAACAGTAGGAATGGTGAGAGGAAAAATGCGTGGGGATGGGGCAGGGCCAAGCCAGCCCCTCTAGGGTCAAGTTCAATTCTGCAGATCAGGATGGATTGGTTTCTGGGAGAGACAACAGGTCAAAGGAGTGAGCCATGTACATTTGTTTATTGTTTGTTTTTCATTCATTCCTTCATTCATTCATCTAAAATAGCATCCACAGAGGGTCTCAGAGAAGATTCAGAAGCAGACCCTGCCCTGTAGAGAGACATATAGGCAAGGAGTGACAGGCCAGTGGGACCCCTGGTCTAATGGGGGCAAGGTGCAGGGGCACCACTGTGCACTTATAGAAGGCTTCCCAGAGGAGAAGGTGATGGACATTTGAAGAGTAAGTAAATGCTTGGGCCCCCAGTCAGTGGGCAGCACTCACTGTTATGGGGCTGGAAGAGGAGCGCTGACTGGCTGGGGAGGTTGGAGGTCTGAAGACCTCTCCTAGGATGAGGGTAGGGGTGCTCCTTGGCTCAGTTCATTTTTCTGTTTCAGGAGTGGGAGCCAGGCTGCCTCACCAGCCCGCAGGCTCCTCCCCAGCTGGGCAGGGCTAGCTCTGTGACCTTGGTGTCCAGCCCTACGCTGCCTGGCCGGGCCTCCGGCACCCACTGTGCCCCTGATTAGTTGGCAATGGCGGTGGCAGGAGCAGCAGACGGCCTCTCCCAGCCGCTCAGCACCCTCCGCTGACCCGGCCAGGCCAGAGAGAGCAGGGGGCCCCCGGTGGCCCAGTCACAGCCTCGGTCCTCTTGCTTTTGGCCTAGTCCCACCTCCTAGCTGTGCCCCTGGCAGACGCTGGCCTGTGTCCAGCTATTTCCATGTGAGCTGGCCTGCACAGTGGCTGTGCTAATCTGGGCTGACAGCTTCTGTCTGCAGAGAGCACCCCGAACCTCAAGAGGATATGCCCATCAGGACACACATCCACTTCCTTCTGCATTTCTTCCAGGTGCCTCCTGCCACCTCAGGGCCCTCCCCTGCCTGGCTGTGCCCAGGTTCCCTGAGGGCAGAGACTCGAGTCCATTGTCCCCACCCATCATGGTCTCTTCCATGCCCCTGTTGTCCACAGACCGTCTCCACCCTGAGCCACCCACGTTGCACACTCAGTCCAGACTCCACTCTCTGGAACCCCTAACTAAGCAACACCACAGGGATGTACCCCAGGCATCCCAAACTCCACATGTCCACACTGCATTTCTGACCCTCTCCTTCTGCTCCCATCTCCCCTGGTGGCCATGTCATCGCCTCAGTTCTCTGGCCCCAAACCTGGAGTCGGCTTCAGTTCCTCCTCCCTCCCACATTTCCCATCCAGTCCTTTGGCTTAACCCTCAATGTATTTCCAAAATCCAGCCCCACCTTCACTGCCTTCACCATCTGGACCAGCCACCATCATCTTCTGGATGGTCACCATGGCCTCTTTTCGGTCTCCTTGCTTCACCTTGCCCCCCACAGCCCATTCTCCGCTGAAGCCTTTGTCAGATCCCATCTCTCCTCTGCCATACTGGACATCTGCTACCTCCACCAGGGACACTTGTCTGCAGCCAGGAGAGGGGACCAGGCCAGAGTGAGCGGCCCGAGGCTGTGCCAGGCCACCAGGGCTCCCCACTCTGGTCTGGCAGGTCAGCAGAGAGGCCGTCTGCTGCTCCCTTTGGGGGGTTCCATGTTTGGAGTGCTTACTGTGACCTGCACGGCCCTCCGTGCTCCGATCCTGCTCCCCTCTGACCTTACCCATTCATTCACCTCCCTAGTCCCTTGCTGGCTCAGTTGCCCTTGACTTTGCCAGGCAAGTTCCCCCACCCCCTCTGCCAGGAATGCTCTTCCCCGGATAGCACACAGCTGACTGCCCATTGCCCTCATGGCCCTGCTCAGTGCTACCCTGCTAGTGAAACCTCGCCTGTCCTTCCACCCCAGCCTGACCCCCAGTGCCATCCTGGCACTCCCTACCCCCTTGACCTTAGTCTATTTATTATGTTTGTTGTTTTTGTCTGTCTTCCCTGTTGTTGTTAGGTGCCGTAGAGTTGGTTCCAACTCACACTACAACAGAAAGAAACACTGCCCCATCCTGCACCTCACATTCCCTGCTGTGTTTGGGCCCATTGTGGCAGCCTCTGTGTCAATCCATCTCCTTGACGGTCGTCCTCTTTTCCACCAACCTGATGCTTTACCAGCCTGATGTCCAGGGATTGGTGCCTCCAGATAATGTGTCCAAAGTACATGGACTGTACTTCTTCTTCTGGCTGTACCTCCTCCAAGACAAATTTGTTCATTCTTCTGACAAAAACAAGGCAACCATTGCTGTGGAGTCGGATCCGACCCATAGTGACCCCTCCTTGGGTTTCTGAGGTGGTATCACTACGGAAGTAGATTGCCCAACCTTCCTCCCGGGGAGTGGCTGGTGGGTTTGAACCACCAGCCTTCTGGTTAGCAGTCAAGTGTCTTAGGCACTATGCTACCAGAGCTCCTACGTATTCTTCTGGAAGTCCATGGTATATTCAATATTCTTCACCAATGCCCTAATTCTAGAGCATCAGTTTTTCTTCAGTCTTCATTATTCATTGTCCAGCTTTCACATGCCTGTGAGACCATTGAGAATATGATGGCTTGGTTCAGACGCACCTTAGTCTTCAAAACTGAAAGAAAAAACAAAACAAAACTCACTGCTGTTGAGTCGAAACTGACTCAGTGACCCTTCCTTGGGTTTCTGAGGTGGTATCTCTACGGAAGTAGATTGCCCAGTCTCCCTTCCGAGGAATGGCTGGTGGGTTTGAACTGCCAGCCTTCTGGTTAGCAGTCAGATGCCCTAGGCACTATACCACCAGAGCTCCCAGAGTGACAGCTTTACTCTTTTAACACATTAAGAAAGTCTTTTGCAGCAGATTTGCCCAATGCAGTGTCATTTGATTTCTTGACTGCTGCTTCCATGGGTGCTGATTGTAGATCCAAGTAAAATGAAACCCTTGACAACTTCAGTTTTTCCTCCATTGATCATGATATTGCTTATTGGTCTAGTTGTGAGGATTTTTGTTTTATGTCAAGGAATCATCCACACTGAAGGCTGTAGTCTTTGGTGTTCATCAATAAGTGCTTTAAATCTTCATCACCTTCAGCAAGCGTTACTGTAGTGCTTTCATCTGCATATTGCAATCCTGCTGCAACGGTCTTCATATAATCCAGCTTCTCAGGATATTTGCTCAACATATAGATGGAATAAGTATGGTGAAGGGATACAACCCTGACACACGCTTCCTGATTTTAAACCACGCAGTGTCCCCTTGTTTTGTTTGAATGATCTTCGCTTACCCCTATCCCGAATGTCAGCTCCACAAGGGCAGGTAATTTTGTTGTTTTTAACTGATGTGTCCCTACAGCCTAGAGCAGTGCTCAGCACTGTAGGCCCTCAGTAGTTGTTGAATGAATCTACCCATCCGTTCATCAATTTGGACAACGAATAAAGAAGACCAAAGAGGAATTGATGCCTTTGAATTCTGATGTTGGTGAGGAATGTTGAGTATACCATGGACTGCCAGAAGAACAAATAAATCTGTCTTGGAAGAAGGACAGCCAGAATGCTCCTTGAAAGGGTGGATGTTGAGACTGCCTCTCCATACTTTGGTCATATCATCAGCAGAGATCCGTCCCTGGAGAAGGACATCATGCTCAGTAAAGGAGAGCATCAGTGAAAAGAGGAAGACCTTCAATGAGATGGACTGACACAGTGGTTGCAGCAATGGGCTCAAACTCAGCAACCAATGTGAGGCTGGCACAGGACCGGGCAGTGTTCCTTCATAGAGTCGCTCTGAGTCCGAACCAACTCAATGCACCTAACATCATCATTCATCCATCCACCTATCCACCTCTCCCTCCCTCTCTACTTCTTTCCCTCCTTTCCTGTCTTTCCCTCCCTCCCTCCCTCCAGCCATCTCTTTCTCCCCCATCCACCCATTCCTCCTCCTCTCCCTTCATCTATCCCTCCTCTCCCCCTTCCTTCACTCAAGTGGGTGTCCTCCGAGGATGGCTCTTTGCTGGCCTCTGGACTGTAGTAGAGGACATGGGCACCCTTTGATGGTCCCTGCACTCAGGACTCTCCCACAGTGTCCTGTTTGCTGTGATAATGGGGACACAGAGATGTAGCAGCTCATTGCTGGGGCCCAGCCCAGCCTGGGGACCAGAAGTCAGGACTACTCAACTGAGATCTGAGGAGAGAGATGGCATTCCAGGTGTGGGCCAGGTCTTGAAGTGCCCAGCATCCAGGTTTTCCAGGGGCTGGGATAGGGCCAGTGTGGCTAGGCACAGAGGATCATACCAGCACGGACCACTTCCTGCCTTGGGAACTGGACTGGAACCTGCCCCTGGGGTAGCACAGCAGCAACAAGATCCTTTGTAGTAGAGAGTACAGGAAGTGTTGTAGGTGGGCAGAGGGTGCATAATGTGAGGGGTCGGGATGCTGGAGGCATCTGCCAGTCTGGCTGCAGTAGCAGATGCAGGTGTGGTGTGCATGGTGGACAGAGGGAGGTGAAGCTGGCAGGACAACCTGGGGGCAGACTGTGGGCCTGTGAGTCGGGGGTGGGGTAGGGTAGATGGGTTGTGGGAGCCTTCTGACCTCAGGGGCTCTCCCATCTGAGCTCTCTTCGCCCCATGGTCCTCCTGAAAGTTGTATGGACAGGAAACAGCGTCTCCTTCTGCAGATGGGACCCAGAGCGGGCAAGTACTGCCTCAAGGCCACTTGCTAGACTGACACCAGGTTGCCTGCTCCAGGCTCACTGCTCTAGGGGTTCATGGGGGTGGAGGCTGCATCATTGCCTGCCGGGGTCCTCTTCCCCTTCTCAGTGGGGTGTGTGTGTGGGTGTGTGTGGGCGTGGACAGGTGGACAGGGCCCTCAATCACACTCATGGCACCCACTGCAGCCTGCCCCAATCAGGGCAGCCTGGAAGTCCCAACAAGTCACACTAAGAAAGGAGAACCAGTTAAGCCCTGAGACAGGGTGAGTGAGAGCCAGGGAGAACTAAGGCAGGTGAGCTTCATGACGACTAGGGTGAGGAGCAGGGAAGGCTGCCTGGAGGAGGAAGGTTTGACTGTGGAGGGAGATGAGGTAGAAAGGATAGTTTGAGGCAGATGGTGGGAGATCTTATAGGCTATTTCTCTCTCTTTCACACTCCCTCTTTCTTCTTCCTGTTTATCCATCCATCCATTCTTCCACATTTCCTTTCACCCTTCCTTCTTTCCTCCCTTCCTTCCTTCTGTTCACCCGCCCACCCACCCACCCATCCATCCATCCTTCCTTCCATTCATCCACCTATCTGTCCATCCACCCACATATGCATCTGCCCACCCACTCACCCATCCATCCATCCATCCTCCCATCCATCCGCCCACCTACCTGTCCATCCGCCCACCCACTAACTCATTCATCCTAATCTATCTCTGTCTCACACTCTCCCCCTTTTACTTGCTTACTCTGTCTCTGTCTTCATCTTCTCTGTCTCTCTGATTCTCTCTCCTCTGTCCTCTCCCGCCTCCCACATCGTGTGCCTGATGCCAGGGGAACTGAGGGCAGAGTGTAACTGGCCAACCTGCCTTGGCTAATTAGTTGACTGTGGGTGTAAAAGGAGGATTAACAGGGGCCTCTGGGGTCCTCCCTAATTCCCTAATCCTGTGGCCCCTTTTCCCTGGCTCTGAAGTGATGAGCTTGTTCTGAGTCCCTAATCAGCTAATTATGCCTTGGCTCTGTGGGGCACTGGGAGTCCCTGGCCCCCAGGGAGGGTCGTGAAGTGAGCTGAGGCCCTGCTCAGCAGAGGGAGGCGGGCTGCCATTCAGGGAAGCCAGCCAGGCAGGTTTTCAGGAGCCTTTCAGAATTTCAATATCCTGGAGAACAAGGGAAATGTAATTAATTGAGCAACAAAGGCTGGGCCCTCGGGAGCAGCCGCGGAGCAAGCCTGGCTGGGATTGTGCGATGCAGCCTCCTTCAGCCGTTTAGTTCCAACCTCTTCTCTCTGCTACTTTCTGGCCCTCTTGGTTGTCCCCAGTCCTTCCCCAGCCCCCAGGAGTGCCCTTTCCCCTTCTACAGCCCAGAGCTCGTCAAGGGCTCTGCCTGGTTAGAAGGCTGTCTGCAGCCATCCCGTGCTCCCAGCAGTCATCTGGAACAGAACCCCATGCTCCTTAGACGGACCTCACTGCCTCCATGCCTATCTGGGTGTTCACCTCCAGGCCTTTGCCCAAGCTAGCCCAGCTCAAAGGAGCTTTGGTGGGGCAGAGGTTAAAGTTGGCCCCCCAGTTTGAACTCACTAGCCCTGGAAACCCTTTGGAGCAGTTCTAATCTGTCCTATAAGGTCACTATGAGTTGGAATCGACTCAGTGGCAGTGGGGTTTGGCCAGCTCAGTGTCAGCCCCTCCAGGAATGTCCCTGGATTGTCCTCCCTCCCGGGCATGGTTCTTTGTTCCCAGCACTGTGGTCTCCTGTGCGCTGCTGCCAGAGGGTAGTGGAGTCTTTGGAGTCCCTGGGTGCCAGGCAATGTGCTCAACATGCAAACTGAACAACATCAGGTGCCATTGAACTGATTCTCATGCATAGCGCCCCCATGTGGATAGAGTAGAACCGCTTCACAGGGTTTTCCAAGGTTGTGACCTTTCTTCCAAGGCTGCCAGATCTTTCTTCCAAGGCAACTCTGAGAGGATCTGAACCACCAACCTTTTGTTAACAGCCAGGTACTGAACTACCAGGGAGTCTGCCTGAGTGTTTTTACAGCAGGCGTTTATTGCTTGTTTGGTGAATAAATGAATGAATGAATGAATGGGAGCACCAGAAGGCCTGTGACTGACTGACTGACTGGCTGACTGACTCCACATTTGTATGGATTACAGGGGTGCCTGTCCTATTTTCTTGCTTCCCTTCTCTGCACGCCCTCACACTCCCCTGTTTGGGGGTAGATGTGGGGAGGCGGGGCATCAAGTCCCCACCCTGGCCTATTCTCAGTGGGAGGAGGCAGCCTGCGAGGGCACCCCACTGCCTTTCTTGAGAGGAGCCTGACCTAGTTTTGTGGGGAGGGAAGATGGAGGTGGGCATTAATTATTGATTGGCAATCACTCTACGCAGAGTTTGTGATGCAAATCCCAAATAACTACCCTCATTAATAACCACTTCAGCATCACCCTCGGAATAAACAAAAATCTGGACAGGGCCACTGTTCTCCTCCTTGTCCCTGTCCCTCCATTCTCCCCTTTCCTGTCTCCCGACTTAGCACATCGCTCATCATGAGTAGTCATTCAATAAACGCCGGCTGAGCCCCTATCCAGGAGCTCTGGTGGTGTAGTGCCTAAGGCATTTGACTGCTAACCAGAAGGTTGGTAGTTCAAACCCACCAGCCACTGCTCGGAAGGAAGACTGGGCAATCTACTTCCGTAGAGATACCACCTCAGAAACCCAAAGGAGGTCACTTTGGGTCAGAATCGACTCAATGGCAGTAAGTTTGGTTTGTTTGGTTTGAGCCCCTATTCCTGGGCCAGGACACACTAGGTTCTGGGAACACCAAGGTGAATTAAACAGACACTTAGACACTAGGGCTAGGAGAAGACCAGATGTTGAGGTGAATGGACCTCCTGGGTTCTGCAGTATGCAACCTTTACAACTGTACTTGGCAACCTAGGCTAGCACAGAGGTGCTGAGATTGCTCAGAGGAGAGAGGGATGAAATCTCTCTGATATGGGGTGTAGAAGGGTCAGAGAAAGCTTCACAGAAAGAAAGAGTTTGAACTGGGCTGAGTGGTTGAGTAGGAGTTTGCCAGGCAGAAGAGAGGTGGAAGTGTGCTGTAGGATGAGGGAACCGCATGAGTAGAAGCATGGAGATGTGATATCCCATGGTATGGGTGGAGGACTTCTACCCAAAGAAGTTGTATTGCTAGGCATAGAGTGGGAACTGCCGAGAGAGAAAGAGAATGATGAAGTTAGAGATGGAGAAGGGCTGGATCCCACAGGGCTTGGGGGTGTGTGCACCAAGGGTGAACCATCAACTCTTGACCCTCTTTGGGGCTACAGATACTTACAGGGACCTTCACAGCATTATATCTGCATCTTTTACAGCAATGTCATAAGGTTCATTGACCCCCTGGAGTTTGTCCAGCCCCCCCAGGGGGGTCCATCAACCACAGCTTCTGTAGGAGATGGGAGCCTTCAGAAGAATTCACACATGGGAGTGACATGCTCCGATTTATGTTCTAGAGAGCAGTTGTCCATCAGGAATCATGTTCTCTCTGCCTCTGGGCTCTGCTTTCCCTGGGATGGTTTCAGTATTGGGCAGATGCTGTTCTCCTAAGCAAGATGGCCTCAACACCTCCAGGCTTACTTCCTCCCAGCTCAGCAACCTCTGCAGAAAGCAAGCATCTCTTTCCTCTTGGTTCCACTGGAAGTCCCAGGGCTGATTCTCATTGGTCCTGGATAAAGTCACATGTCTACCTTGAACCAATCACCTGGGGGTAGGGGGTGGCTCTAGGGAATGGAATATGCTGATTGGCCAGGATTAGGCCATATGATCTCCATATCAGCTCCACTCTACCACATACACTGGGTTGGGGGAGTGGTAGCTCCCCATGGAAAATTAGGGTGCTATTTCCATAGGTCTGTGAAAAGTGTGGTGAGTGACCTGAGGTGACCTATGACCTGGGGTTTGTAGTCCTGTGGATTCTCCAGTGGAGGTGACTGGGGGCAGCTGAATCTTCCTGTAGTGGAGTCAAGAGGATCCTCTCAGGATGGGGATCAGGTGTGGACAACATACAGTAACTGAACTCATGACCCTAGATGCTGTCACCCAGACTTAAGAGAGCTGGGGGTGCGCCTGTGGAGAGAGAGAGGGCAGAGGGAGATTGCAGGTGGGTCAGCCCTGAACAGGAGAGGGCAGGAAGAAGGGTGGAAGGCAGATGTGAAGGGTGGTAAGTGTAGATGGAGAACCAGAGGTTGGGGAAGGTTCTCATTTTCTCTGTGGGATGGGAGCCCTAAGGTTTACTGAGAGGTGCCACTGCCTAGCTGGGTGACATTGTTCCAGTTCTGTGCTCATCAAGAACCCCTGAGCTGACCGTCTGGGGACTTCTGAGGGGCTGATCTACCTGGAGGTATGCTCTGGGCACATGTGCTCCAGCAGGGAAACTGACTTTGGAGCCAGGAGACCTGGGTTCTAATTCCAGCCCAGCCTTTGCCAAGCTGTGTGTTCTTGAGCGAGATGTTCTCTTCTCTTAGCCTCTGTTTCATTGCCTACACGTGGGCCCTGAGTCTGGGAACCTTACCAGGGTGGCCGCTGCCCTATTGGGTCCTTTGCTGAGGGGCCTTGTTCTCCAAGAGTGGGAGGGCCTGGCCCAAGTTCTCACAGGCCATAAGCCCAGGGCTGGGATTTGAACGTAGGTCTCTCTGAATTCAAGGCTGTCCGCTTTCCTCACCCCTTCTCTTCTGCCTGCTGGGTTTTCAGGGCATCAGCCCTCTGGGATATGACTACCACCCACACACAGTCTGCTCATCTTCCCATGGCCATCCAAAGCGCCCTGTGAAAATGGTAGTAATAGCAGCAGAACCTGTTGAACTTCAGGGGAGAGAATGAGAATCAAGATCAGCCCAAGGCTGATTCCTATGAGGTGGAGGTCAGACATACCT
Source organism: Orycteropus afer afer (assembly GCF_000298275.1). NCBI lineage: Eukaryota > Metazoa > Chordata > Mammalia > Tubulidentata > Orycteropodidae > Orycteropus > Orycteropus afer. The sequence continues at coordinate 3,886,979 of NW_006921670.1, forward strand.
CCACTGTCCAACCTCCTTTTTTTTTTTTTTAAATTGATTCTGACACCAGCCGTCCCTCCCACAGCATTCTTCACTTTTCTCCTGGGTTCAATAATTTGTTTCAATGGCCATACAGGCCTCATAGTCTGGAAGGCTCCCCTGAAGTCAGAGTATGTCCCTCCCTTCAGTGCAGAGCTCTGTCAGCTGCTCTGAGCTGTGGAAGCAAGAAGGCCCTTCTCTCTGCCACGCATGCCTCCTCTTGACCCCTAAGGACTGGCTTCTCATGGCCCCCTGAGGACAGGCCTCTCTGCTTTTGGCCTCTCTGCTGTCCCCATCACCACTGCAAGTTGACCCAGCTCATAGCCAGTGTAGCAGTAATCTCCAACTCTCTTAGCAATATTCCTACCAGGAGATTTCTGCTGTCACCACTGGCTATGCTATAGGGCCCCTTCTGAGCTTCTCAATGTCTTCATTATTATAGCCCTTAGCTCTTTCAGGAGGTTTCTTGCCTCCTCTCTCTGCTCCTTCTCTCTTCTTTCTTCCTTCTGCTTTTGCCTGCCCACCTCTGTGGGGAGGGCTGAATATATAAGCGAATTCCTGGTCAGTTGCAAGGTGTGGCCTTCCCAACAGGGCCACAAACTGATCAATTCCCACTTGGAAGGCCACAGACACTTCATTTGCATAGTAGGCTGTCATCACTTCATTTGCATAAGTACATGGACCAATCCCTTCAAGGTATATGCAATGGACCAATTACAGGGCAGGCTGCAACCTAGGGCATCAAAAAGCCAAAAAGCATCAAACTACAAATCATCAGACAAAAAGCATCAAACTACAAATTTACAGCTTACCCAGTAAAGGTCAGTCAACCTGGTTGAAAGTAACAAACTCTTGGGGGTAGAAAACTAGGGCAAAGGTAACTCCTCAGGACTTAGGGGAAAAATCTCTCCAGCTGTGTTCCAAAGAACTAGGGCAAAAGGCCACATTCATTTTACCACATGCCCTCAGGTCACCCCATCACCTCCCACGGGACCCTTGTCTTCACTTCCACTCCCCTATTTTTTCCTTGGGTCGCTATGAGTCGGGGCCGACTCAATGGCAAACAACAACAACAACAACAGTTTTTTCCTTGAGTCTCCCATGGCTAGTTCATCACAGATATTTCTTGGGAAGGGAAAAGGCCTCTTCTCTTGGCACCAAGACAGATTCGAGCCCCTCAGCCTGCCATGGTGCTTCTTATGGCAGCTCTGGACTCTGCCTGGTTCATCATGCAGTGGGGGTAGGTCATCAGGGTGATTCAGGCTAGTGCAGGTGTGTCTTGGCATGGCCAGGGGGACTGTGAGTACCCTGGAGATGAAGGACATTCAGGACACCTGAATTCACTGAGCACCTACTGTGCCTGCCTTGTGTGGGCACCAGGCATATGGAAGTGAGCAGCCAGGTCCCAGACCTCCAGGTAACTGGGCGGGGGGAGGCGGTGGAAAGAGCACTAGAGTGGTGTTAGGATATCTGGTTTCAACCCATTCTCTAGCTGTGTGACCCTGGGCAAGTAGCTTCAGTTCTGAACCTCCAACTACCACTATAAAATAGAGATAATAATATTACCAACCTCGCAGGGTTGTTACAACTGGAGGAGATCGTATTTGTGCAGGTATGCAGAAGAGTGCTTGTCACATGAAAGGCGCTCTGTAAATGCCTGCTTGTTCATCCACTATCTAGCGTAAGGGGAACAGGGCCCAGAGCCATTTCCATGGCCTTTTGGGCTGAGGAGCAGGTACCAAGGGGCAGTTCAATTTGGCAGCCACTGAGCAGTTCAGTCTGGAAGCAGCAATGAGGCCCTGCTCTGTGACTTTCACCTCTGTGTCTCTACCCTTCCGTCTGTTTCTCTAACCTCGCTCTCCTCTCTGTCTCCTCTCTGGGACTCTACTCCCCCTCTCACCCCAGGTATGCGGATCCTGGTGAACCTACTGCTGGACACACTGCCCATGTTGGGGAACGTCCTCCTGCTCTGTTTCTTCGTCTTCTTCATCTTTGGCATCATTGGCGTGCAGCTCTGGGCAGGTCTGCTGCGTAACCGCTGCTTCCTTGAGGAGAACTTCACCATGTGAGTGCAGGCTCTGCCCCAAGACCTTTCCAGCCAGCCTTACCTGGGACAGCAGAGTTGCAGAATCTTGTAGGGCTAGAAAGATCTCACGCATCAAGCACCTTATTCCCAATAGTCCAGAGAGGTCAAGGGATGTGCCCAAGATGAGTTGACGCTGAGTCTCCGCCTCAGTGAGCTCTCAAAACTGCTGTCCCAAAGCCCCAGTCCAAAATACACCCTTAGATGCTATTTTCATTACTTAGTGCCACTGTAACAGAAATACCACAAAAGTAGATGACCTTAAAGAACAGAAATTCATTTTCTCACAGTTCTGGAGGCTAGAAGTCCAAATCAGGACTTGGCACGTCAGTTCCTCCTACAAGCCTCTCTCCTAGTTTCTGATGTTTGCTGACAGTCCTTGGGAGCTCTGGTGGCATAGTGTCTAAGGCATTTGACTGCTAACCAAAAGGCTGGTGGTTCAAACCTACCAACCACTCCTCAGAAGGAAGGTTGGGCTATCCATTTCCATAGTGATGCTGCCTCAGAAACCCAAGGAGGGGTCGCTCTGAGTTGGATCCGACTCGACAGCAGTGAGGGACAGTCCTTGGCATCTGTCTTCCCGTGTGTCCATGCTGCTCTTTTTATGACTCAGAAGTAATTAGATTTAGGATCCATCCTACTTGGTATGACCTGATTAACATAACAAAGAAAAACCTATTTCCAAACAGGCTTGTATCCACTGGTATAGGGGCTAGTATTTCAGCACATATTTTTGGGGACAGTCTGTAACAGATGCCAATCAAGCTTCTAGTGACTGCTATTTAATACACAGTTTTAGCTTGGTAATTGAGAATTGGTGCTGATGGAGTGGTCATAGCAAATGAGAAGGTGGTTGGGTGGGAGGGGAAGGGAAGTTAAGATGCAAGGATAAGGGATGCAATGGGCAAAGGACAGGAGACATTGGCTCTCTAAAACTGGCATGACCATTTCCTCTTGGTAGCTCGGATGTTCCTATTGTCTGAACGCTGGGAGTGGACACTCCTTGGAGAGATGATTATCTAAAGCTGTTTAAACATAAACCAGGCTTTGTTTCTTGGAGGAGTTGGGCTTGGTTGTCTGGAAACATTAACATCTGTAGACTCCCTTCTTGTCCATTTGTGAAGGATAAAAGAGGTCTTATTACACCTTTGGGGAGCCCTGGTGGCACAATGGTTAAGCACTCAGCTGCTAACCCAAAGGTTGGCAGTTTGAACCCACCAGCCACTCTGTGTGAGAAAAGACCTGGCAGTCTGCTTCTTTCTTTACATAATCAGTAAAGATTATGGCCTTTGAAATCCTACTCTGGGACAGTTCTATTCTGGTCTGTAGGGTCGCTGTGCATTGGAATCCACTTGACGGCATATAATAACATTACACATTGGAACGTACATACACACATACACACATGTGCATCTACGTGTGCTTATTTTGACACACATTAATGCCCTTCTACTATGCACCTGGGGAGACAGAAATAGAAAAGTGTCCTCATTCATTCTCTCACCGACGTCCATCCCCAAGTTGCTCCCCTTGTCCAGCGTGTGCTCAATGCCGAGGATGAAGGCGGAGGTCCTGCCATTGGGGAGCTCCCTGCCCCTGTGTTGAGTGTCTGTGGAGGACTGAGGGTGACTATAGGCGGCTTGGGGACACTGCACAGTGACAGGCTTTCTCCCCTCTGGCCTGACCGTGTGGTTGTGGAGATGAA
>NW_006921670.1:3891254-3893685 GCF_000298275.1 Orycteropus afer afer
TGCCAAAAAAGCTGCAGAGACCTTTCTCAAAGCTTCTTCTCATATACTGGAAACACACCACGTCCCTAAGGCAGCTACTGAGCTGTTCATAGCACATTCCACCATGGAGCTGATGACCAGTCTCATCATGGGAAATAACTACATCCAGCTGCCCAGCCACTCAACCAGGCCCAGCCAGGTTGACAACCACTTAACTACCACAGGTGGAGAACCTGGGCTGCTCTGAGGTGGGTGCCCTAAGGGTAGGGGTCATATGCCCATGCCTTATATCAACCATCAGAAGCTGCGGGTCTTGCAGCAACAGGAGGGGTGTCTGCTTCTCCTGGCCTGGCCTTCAAAGACAGAGACGCGCAGGTATGAGCTCTCAGCTTTAGGGGTTCAAGACACATCCAAGGCCCTCTGTCCCATGTGGATCTTTCCCTAGATGGTTCCGTGGCCCCTTGTGCTCCTTATCTGGGCTCTAACCTGCGTGTTACCTCCTCATGGAGGCCACCTCCACTCCTTAGACACTTTATCCCGTTTTCCTGCTTGCTTTTTCTCTTGGTACTTTGTCTGAAATTATTTCACTCTTTAGTTTATTTACTTGTTTTCAGGGGGTGGGGGACACTAGACCAATTTGTTCACTTGGCCTTTGGGGGCCACTAAAATGTAAATTCTCCACAAGCGACTCACTACTCTTTTTGCAATGCCTAGAGTAGGGCCTGGGAGCTCTGGTAGCATAGTGCCTAAGGTACTTTGCTGCTAACCAGAAGGCTGGTGGTTCAAACCCAACCTCCCCGGAAGGAAGGTTGGGGCAATCTACTTCTGTAGTGATACTGCCTCGGAGGCAGTCGCTATGAGGAGGTGTCGCTATGAGTCGGGTCTGACTGGACGGCACATAACAACAACAACAGAGTAGGGCCTGACACAGGTGCTTCCTAGGTAATTGATGAATGAATGAATGAATTTACCTCCCAGAGGAAGGCTGGGAACTAGACCAGGGGCACTGTGTCCTGGTTCCTTGGTGTTTATGCCGTGTCAGCTCCAGCCTTGTCAGATGGTTCCGTCTCAGTCTCAGCTGTGATTAGGGAAGTTGGGGTAAGGATGCTATTAGACGGGCTTGGACTAGTGTTAAAGAGGAATGGAACTTGCCTTTCTCCTCCCTCCCAGAATTAATAGATGTAAATAAATGCAAAACCAGCATTCCTAAGGAGAAGGTGGGCCTGAGGGATACAGTCCGGCACCGTCTCACTCCCCTCTGGGTTTCAGTTGATTAAGAGAGGTGGCATTCACTCACAGACCCTGCTGGGCTGGGGAAGGCTGACGGTTGCCTGAAGGCCAGTAAAGTTCAAGACTGGGTGGAGAGCAAGGCCAAGGTCAACCCAGTCCAATGGTTACATGTTCCTGTGGGGCAGGTGCCCTAGGGGGGAGGCTTTGCTGGATGAATAGACTGTCCCCATGTGTAGGAGGAAACAGAGACTAAGGGAGGACAGTATCTTGCTCAAAGGCATGCAACTTGACAGAGTCTGGCCTGGGATTAGAACCCGGGTCCCCCATTTCCAGAAGCAGCCTCCCGGCTGGAGCTGCCTGCCAGCACATGTGTGCAGAGCATGCTGCCCGGTGGACTGGCCCTCAGAAGACCCCAGAAGGTTGGTTCAGGGGTTCTCGATGAGCACAGAATTGAGACAATGGCACCCAGTTAGGCCGTGGCAGGGTCGGAATCTGAGCTGTGTGTTCCTTTTTCTAGATACTGTCTAAATATTTATATGTACACACATTACTGTGTACACGTCACACAGTTTTACTTATTTATTTGCTTATTTGTTGTGATTGGGTGAAAGTTTACAGAGCAAATTCATTTTCCATGCAACAGTTCATACACATTTTGTTTCATGACCTCCATTGCAATCGCCATAATGTAAGAGCTCTCTTCCCACTTCCTCCCTGTGATTACCTTTTCCCTGTGCCCTTTCCTGTGCACTCCTGCCCTCTGAGCTGTCTCCCTGTGCAAATACTGCCCTTCTGATCTCCTGTGAGTGATTGTTCTAAGGAGTGTACTTATCTGGTGTAAATGTTCACCTTATATACCTGGCTATAGCCACTCCTCGGAAGGAAGGTTGGGCAATCCTATTTCCGTAGTGATACTGCCTCCGAAACCCAAGGAGGGGTCGCTATGAGTCAGGTTTGACTCGATGGCACATAACAACAACAACAACAGCATTGCTTGGCTGGAAGCCACAGGAGTGAGTTCAATTCCAGGCCTGAAGGGTGGCTAGGGGCCATAGTCTCAGGAGTTTCACCCGTCTTTATAAGACCTGGTCTTTTTTTTTTCTTCATGATTTTGAGTTGTGTTCCACATTTTTCTCCCACTCTAGTCAGGATCTCCTATCACACAATTTTTTTTTTTGACATGGGTCAATGCATTTTTTTTTTCAATGTTCCCTCCCCTCTC
>NW_006921670.1:3895135-3896513 GCF_000298275.1 Orycteropus afer afer
CTTCATCAGTAAGTGCTTCAAGTCCTTTTTGCTTTCAGCAAGCAAGGTTGTGTCATATTGCAGGTTGTTAATGAGCCTTCATACTTCATAGTGATACTGCCTCGGAAACCCAAGGAGGGGTCACTATGAGTCGGGTCCGACTTGACGGCACATAACAACAACAACACCCTACACATAAGAGCAAGTTTCAGAGTCTCTTCTGACATACATTTGGGTCTTTCCTTTCTTATCTTTTTACTGACATTTTGCTTTCTTCATATACGATGTCCTTGATGTAATCCCACAATTTGTTTGGTCTTCGGTCATTAGTGTTCAATGTGTCAAATCTATTCTTGAGGTGGTCTGTTATTCAGTTGGGATATACTCAAGGTTATACATTTTCCCTTGTGGACTTGTTTTCATTTTCTACAGCTTCATCTTGAACTTGTCTATGAGCAATTGATGGTCTGTTCTGCAGTTGTCCCCTGTCCTTGTTTTGATTGATGACATTGAGCTTCTTCATAACCTTTTTCCACAGATGTAAACACAAGTAAACAGATGTAGTCAGTGTGCTTCCTGTGTATTCCATCTGGCGAAGTCCATGTTTATAGTTGTCATTCATGTTGATGAAAAAAGGTATTTGCAATGAATAAGTTGTTGGTCTTGCAAAACTGCATTATGGGATCTCTGGGATCATTTCCATCACCAAGGCCATATTTTCCAACTGCTGGTACTTCTTTGTTTCCAACTTTTGTATTCCAATCATCAATAATTATCAATGTATCTTGATTGCAGATTTGGCCAATTTCAGACTGCAGAAGTTGGTAAAAGTCTTCAATTTCTTTACCTTTGGCTTTAGTGTTGGTTGTGTAAATTTGAATAATGGTAGTATTAACTAGTCTTCCTTGTAGGCATATATATGGATTTATCCTATCACTGACAGCATTGTACTTCAGGATAGACTTTGAAATGTTCTTTTTGACAATGAATGTGATACCATTCGTCTTCAATTTGTCATTCCCAGCATAGTAGATCATATGATTGTCTGATTCAAAATGGTTAAGACCAGTCCATTTTAGCTCACAAATGCCTAGGATATCAATTTTATGTTTCATTTCATTTTTGACGACTCCCACTTTTCCTAGAGTCGTACTTCGTACACTCCATGTTCTGATTATTAACAGATGTTTGCAGCTGTTTCTTCTCATTTTGAGTCATGCCACAGCAGCAAATGGAGGTCTCGAAAGCTTTACTCCATCCATGTCATTAAGGTCGGCTCTGCTTTGAGGAGGCAGCTCTTCCCCAGTCGTTATTTTGCGTGCCTTCCAACCTGAGAGGCTCATCTTCCAGCATTTTATCAGACAGTGTTCCACTGTAATTTATAAAGTTCTCACTGGCC
>NW_006921670.1:3897693-3899683 GCF_000298275.1 Orycteropus afer afer
GTTGCATGCTTTTGTAAATAAAGTTTTAGTGGAACTCCCCACACCCAGTTGTTAATCTGTTGCCTGTGAGTGTTTTCATATTACTACAGCAGACTTGAGTGGTTGTGATGGCAACAATGCCGTCTGCAAAAAATATTTACTCTCTGGACCTTTACAGGAGCTCTGGTGGTGCAGTGCTTAAGGCGTTTGACTACTACCAGGAAGGTTGGCAGTTCAAACCTACCAGCCATCCTGCAGAAGGAAGATGGGACAATCTACTTCCATAAAGATTTACTGTCTTGGAAACCCAGTGGGGGTTGCTATGAGTTGGAATTGACTTGTAGCAGTGGGTTTGGGTTTTCTTTCTTTTGGGCCCTTTACGGAAAAGTTTGCCTTCCTCTGCTTTATCCAAAGCTGTTGCTTGTCTTTTTACTTTGCATGGTATAGTTTGTTTTGTAGCAAATTTACATTTGTATGTGGCCAATCCTGTAGGCATTTTCCGTTAGAGAAGGTGAATTTCATATCTTATCTAGGAAAGCCTTAACTACCCTAAGTTAACAAAAGTATTTTCATATTTTCTTGTAATATATTTGAGGTTATGTTCATTGCATTTATATTCTTTAATCTACCAGGAGTTTATTATTTTAAATTTTAGAGTATATTTTACTTAACCCAATATATCCAATATATTATTACTTCAAGGTGCAATTAATATAAAAAATCAATAATGAGATAATGTACTTTATTTGTTAGCAAGCTTTCAAGAAATTTATTTTTATTTATGGTGTGAGGTAGGGATCTAATTAAATCATTTTCCAAATGGATAGCAACTGTGTCAGTGCCCACTTACTGACTAGATGTGTCTTTGTAATAAGTTCCTCTTTATACATGGGTTTGTCTCTGCACTCTATGATGTTCCACTAATCTTTCTGTCCCTGATAAAATATCACAATATATTAATAATTGTATTTGTCATTGTATAGTATTTTTCTCTCTAGTAGGACTGGCTTTCCCTCACCTTTCTTTCTTTCTTTTTTTTAATTGCCTTTTGGCTATTAGTTCATCCAGTTAAGTCTTAGAACCATCTGGCCAGGTCCACAGAAAAAGTCATCTTGGGACTTTGATTGGAATTGCAGTGAACTATAGATTAATCCTACAGGATGGGCAGGGTTGGGCCTCTCATATCTGCTTTACAGATGAGTAAATCAAGGACCAGAGAAGAGAAGTGACCAGCCCAATGCTACACAGCTGGGAAGGGGTAGGGCAGGAAGAGGAGCTGACCCTCGTCTGCTGAATCAATAAAATTCAGCATCTGTTTATTGAGCACTTACTCTGTGCTGACTATCCAGTGTGTGGGGACTGGGGATGCTGGGTGACTCAGACCCAGTCCTCACCCTGTGTGAGCTCTTGGCCTCCAAGGGGAGCTGGGCACATGTGCCCCAGGAGCAGCAATGCAGGTGCACACACAGGGAGCCCAGGGTTGTTCCTACTTGAGGGTCAGAGAAGGCATCCCAGGGAATGACACGTTGGAACTCTACCACAGTGGATCAGTAAGAGTTTTTATGACCATGGCAGAGGTGGGAGAAGGGTGTCCCTGGTAGGAGGAACAGCGTGTGCAAAGGCCTGGAGGCATAAAAGGGCCTGTTGGACCAGTTCTGCCATGCTGCAGGCCTCTCCCCTTCAGGTCCTCCTAGCAGTGACCCTTTCCCTTCTCTTTTGCTACCCACTCACACTCCCTGGACAGACAAGGTGATGTGGCCCTGCCCCCCTATTACCAGCCAGAGGAGGATGACGAGATGCCCTTCATCTGCTCCCTGTCTGGGGACAATGGCATCATGGGCTGCCACGAGATCCCCCCGCTCAAGGAGCAGGGCCGTGAGTGCTGCCTGTCCAAGGATGATGTCTACGACTTTGGGGCGGGGCGCCAGGACCTCAATGCCAGTGGCCTCTGCGTCAACTGGAACCGCTACTATAACGTGTGCCGCACAGGCAGCGCCAATCCCCACAAAGG
>NW_006921670.1:3901003-3938656 GCF_000298275.1 Orycteropus afer afer
TGGGGTATGATTGGAGAGGCAGTGCTGTAGGACTTTGGGTATCTTTCTTGACCTCTGTGCCTTAATTTTATCATCTCTAAAATGGGGGTAATAACAGTGCCTCCTCTTTGGGTGGCTAGGCTTCGGGCATACTGGGGCAGCCCCAGTGTTTGTCTCTCCCAGGGTTTCTCTGTCCCTCTCTCAGGGAAGGAGTGTGGGGACAGAGTCACATCCCAGTCCTGCTGGGTGGGCTCTGTTAGCTTCACTTCCTGCAGTAGCAGCAGCAGAGGCTCAGGGAGGGTAAGTGGCCCAGCTCATTGCCGGAAATGGAACCCGGGCCTCCCTACTTCCAGCCCTCCCACCTGGTGTGGTGGACTAGAAAGGGAGCATGAGAGATCTGGCTCCACTCCTTCCTGGCTGTGTGCCATTGGGCCTCTCTGAACCTCAGTTTCCTCATCTGTCTAATGGGGATGAGGCTGCCTTGTAGAGAGACGTGTGAGAGAGAGAGTGTGTAGAGCTCCCTGGGCATGGTGGGGCCTCAGCCTGGGCATTTCCCCCAGCCGCCTGCCCGTCTCAGGCGCTCCCCGTCTCCTCTGTCGCTGGCACAGGTGATCACTCTGGAAGGCTGGGTGGAGATCATGTACTACGTGATGGATGCACACTCCTTCTATAACTTCATCTACTTCATTCTGCTCATCATAGTAAGTGTCCGGGAAGCCTGTGCTCTCGGGCCGAGCACAGAGGGGGCACAAACCAGGCAGCCAAGGACGGGGTGGGTGTTTGGGAGTTCCCAGGCAGCCCCTCACTGCCGAGAAAGAAAGCTGGAGTGGAGGGAGAGGGAGGGGCGGTCGTCAGAGGTGGCTGACCCCATGGGTGGTTGAAGGCGGCTGCAGGAAGCAGCTGTCACCTGGGATTGCCTTCATTTGTCATTTCTGGGCATTTATGTCAGCCAAGTGCTCTTCCTTGTCGTCTCGGGGAGCACCTTCTCCCGTGACCCGGAGTGGATGCCTCCCATGGGCCAGCTCGTTCCTCGGTCCCTGGGACCAAGATCGCTTCTGGGCAGGGTTTGGCGAGAGGGGGCCCACCCTGGTCAGGATGTGGGGGAGTCCCTGGCATTCTGGGGCGGTGGGGGGGATGGCCTTCTAGCTGTCGGGCAGCTCTCTGCCTTGTACGGGGGAGCTGGACGTGGACTCATGGCTCAATTGCAGAGCTGGGCCCCTTTCCTGCCAGGGCCTCCCACGCCCCCTGCACCATCTCCCCGAGCCAGGCTCATCCATTTGCCATGCCTGACGCAGCTTCAGCCGTGGCACGGTCCCCAAGTGTCAAGGTGATTCACACCCTGGAGAGTCCCCGCTGACTTACTGCTGCAGAGCTGGGCTCGCTGGTGTCCTGGTGGTGGGAGAGGGCACACCTGGTCCTCTGGGGCAATGCTTCGTCCTGGGCTGGCGGGACCTTGACCTGGGGGTGTGGACAAGCTGGCAGGTGACCTGAGATGCTCCTGCTGTTGGCACAGCCCTGATGCTCTCTTGGGGAGGCTGGGTTCTTTGCCCATAAGGAGACACCCCAGATAAAAGGAAAGAGGTCCAGGTTTTGTTTGGTTTCCCCACCCATTCACTTGCTTATTCATTCATGGGCAGGAAGCCCACACTCCCACCAATAGGCCTGACCTGAGAGCTAGGAGCAAAACAGAGTCAGGCCTGGCCCTGCCCTGGAAGAGATCAGGGGCTTGAAGGGTGATAGGCTGCCAGCAGCCAGTCACTAGACAGCCTCCAACCCAGCCTAGAGGAGGGGATTCTTGGAAGAGGTGATGCCGGAGCCTTAGCGGCTCAGGGGGCAGCAGGGAAAGAGGCTTCTGGGTGGGGACAGCTTGCAGAGACCCTGCCAGCAGACAGAAGCCTGCAGTGGAGAGACAGAAAACCAGGGGAGTGGCTCGAAGAGCCTGGAATTCCAGCAAGGGTCCTCCTAGTGGAGTTAAGGGTGGAGGTCTGGAGCCATTAACTCCCAGCAGACCTTGGGAGGCCCCTCAGTTCTCTGGGCTCCACAGGAAGTGGGGTGCAATGGTGGTACCTAGTACATGGCTCTGGGAGACTAGATGACACAGAGTCCGAAGTGTGTACAGCCCCGGCCTCCAACAAGCACTCAGTAAATGTGAGCCGCTACTCTCATTGCTAAGGAGCTCTGGTGGTGTAGTGGTTAAAGCATTTGGCTGCTAACCAAAACATTGGTGGTTCATACCACCAGCTGCTCCTCGGAAGAAAAACAAGGTGGTCTGCTTCTGTAAAGGTTTACAGCCTTGGAAACCCAATGAGTTGGAGTCAACCCAATGGCAGTGAGTTTTTCAGTTTTGACTATCACCTCTGCTACTGCTGCTGCTAGCTTGCAGGTGGCCCTGGCCCAGGAGAAAGGTTGCTGATGGGAGGCTGAGGATGCTCCAGAGAGCGGAGCCTGAACACCCACGCTCTCATACCACCCCATTACCTAGCCCTGCAGGGTACAGCCCATCCCGCAGGGAGGAACCTGAGCTCCACATGGGTCAGGGGTCTGGTGTGCACCACACAGCTGGTGAGAGGCCCTCAGCCCTCACACCCAGGTCCCCAGTGTGCCTTCTGATTGGTAAAGACCTAAGCTCATCTTGCCAAGCCTCCTTTTTTACAGATGGGGAGATGGAGAACCAGAGGGGACAGGGGACCCACCCAGGTCATTCAGGGCCAGCAGTGGCAGAGGCTGGGCTGGGGTAGAAGGCTGCCAGTTGTGAGAGTTCCAGGGGGCAGGGCTCATGACCACTCCCACAGGCCTGGTGTGATCGGGTCTCCAGGAAATGCTTGTTGAGGAAATGACAGAAGTGAGAGGGAACTCTTTTACCGAAACTGCTCACCGGAAAGGCAGGGGATTCTCCCACAGTCCTCTGGGCCAGGCTGCCCTTCACACCTCCCCCAGGATCCCAGCTCCCCAGGCATTCGGGAGGTGGGGGGAGGAGGCAAGGGCACGTTAGCAGACCAAGGTGTGGCCTGCGGGGCCTCCCTGTAGCATGCTTGGAAAAGGATGAGAAGCCATGCTGTCCTGGCTCTTAAGGTCGCTGAGTTGGCTTTTAAAGGCTCAGCAAACACCTGGGAGGGGCCTGTGCTCAGGAATCAGAGCATGTGTGGTGGACCCCGGCAGTGCAGGGGGAGGGTCTGTTTCCTAGACCCAAGCCTGCTCACCACGTGGGGACAACTCCCGATGGTAAGATCCTTAGTTCTAACTGGGGCAGCCTCGCCCCACCCTCCTGTGCAAACACCAACGGAGCCTTGCAGGAAACCTTCTCCGAGGGGCCTTTCCGTTTCTGTCCAGAGGCCCCGCTGAGACCTGGGGTCAAGGTCAGAGACAGGGCAGGGTGGAGGTAGGACTCAGGCCTGGGGAGCCCAGGAGGGGCTACGGACTCCCCTCGCCCCGGCATCAGTGCTGATGTCCCAGGCAGGATGGTGGCCGTGGCCAGGGCTGAGGGTCTGGCCCGAGGGGCTGCCTGGGCCACCGCCATCCTTGGGGCCCTCGCCTTCTCGCGGAGCGAGGCCTCAGCGATCTTTTCCTGTCCCTATCTGTGTCTCTGTGCCTCTCTGTCTCTGTGGGCCCCCCCATCTTGCCTCCTCCTCTGCCACCCTCTCCCCTGTCGCTCTGTGTGCCCCGTCCTGTGTATCCCGTCTGAGTCTGTCTCACTCTCTCTTGGGTCTCTCCGTATTCCCTGACTCTCTGCCTGCTCTGGCCTTTCCTTCTGTGCACTTTTTGTGCTGCTGTGTCTGTCCCTGTTCTTCTTCCTTTCTGCTTGTCTCTCTGGTCTCTCTGGTCTCTCCCTGTCTCTCTCTGTCTCCCTGTGCCTGTCTCTGTGTCTCCCTCCACCTTCCTCTCCCCGTGTCTTCCTGCTGACCCCCCACCCACTTGTCTCCACCTCTCCCACCCCCCTGTCCCCCTCCCTCCCTGTCCCTGTCCTCTCCTCCCGTTGGTCACAGGTGGGCTCCTTCTTCATGATCAACCTGTGCCTCGTTGTCATAGCGACCCAGTTCTCGGAGACCAAGCAGCGGGAGCACCGGCTGATGCTGGAACAGCGGCAGCGCTACCTGTCCTCCAGCACGGTGGCCAGCTACGCCGAGCCGGGCGACTGCTACGAGGAGATCTTTCAGTACGTCTGCCACGTCCTGCGAAAAGCCAAGCGTCGTGCCCGTGGCCTCTACCAGGCCCTGCAGAGTCGGCGCCAGGCCCTGGCCCCGGGGGCACCCGCCCCTGCCAAGCCAGGCCCCCATGCCAAGGAGCCCGGGCACTGCAGTAAGTGACCCTGCCTCCTGCCAGCACCTTCCCCCTGCCCCAACACATACATGTATCACACGCCTTAAACACGGGTGTCCAAAGGAGCAGTGTTTGCAAAAGATTCACGTCGTCCCCCAGAACAAGAGAAAACCCAGACGTCCAGAACTCCAGGTCTTCATTCTGAGCCCGTGGTTCCTTTACTAACCCTGAGTACCCGTCCTCACCTCCTCCGCCCCTGCCCCCTTTTCCCATCATGGCCAGGCCTGCACGGCTAGCTCAGGGGCGGCAACTCTTGCCCGGAGAATCTCTGTGTTGGCCCTGCTCCTGGGCCACATCCAGAAGAAATGAATACCTCTCTGACTTCAGTCTTCTAAGACTCTAAATTCCCACTCTTGGTTCCTGCGGCTACTCCTCAGCTTGCTAGCGTGGCTGAGCCGCGGATGGATGGAGAGATGGACCTGGAGCCCGTGGAATAAAGGGACCTGTGGGCCTGCCTCCCAGGAGCATGGGCATGTTGGGCACCCACACTACCTCGGGGTCTGTGGTTGTTTTGGGGAGTTAGTCCTGTAGACTTGGAAAGGGCTTCCCCATTCATAGAGGAAAGCAAGTGAGTGATCCTTATCCCCAGTATTCAGATGGGAAAACTAAGGTCCAGAGAGATGAAGGGAGCCACTTGAGGCCGCAGAGTGTCAGTGGCAGAAACTCAGGGTCATGGAATGTCAGAGTGGACAGTGTGTGGACTTCAGGTTCTTCATCTGTAAAATGGGAACAAAAGAGCTCTGCCCCCCACCTCCTGCACACGGCGCACGTGCAGTGGAATTCAGCCACCCCAGGCCCTGCTCTGAACATCCTCCTCCAGTCTCAAATCCTGGGAATTCGAGATTCCTGGGAGGCAAGCAGGAAGATTCCTTCTCAGAGCTGCCGCCCACCCTCCTCGGGCACCAGCCGTCAGGCCTGGCCTTGGAGGAGGTTCCAGGTGGCCCGTGGGCTGGCCCAGCACGTGGATGGAGGAGATGGGGTCTGGGCATGGCCGGCACCCAGCATTCCTGGATGACACGGGGGAGGGGCTTCCTGCTGCCGCCCACCGCCCTCTTCTGGGAACTTACATGAAGGGGAGTCTCGGGAGGGGGCTTCTAGAGGGAGAATTTGGCCCCCTGGCCCCTGGGCCTCCCATGCCACCTCCCTTCCCTGGGAAACAGGTATCTGAGGCATAGCCCCACATACAGGTGGGTGAAGCGAGGTCCGGGGGCAGGCAGGGCTGAGGTGGGACCAGAGCCCCAGCCCAGGGGAATGAGAGTCAAAGGGCCTTGTCAGGGCAGTGGGAGAGATTTGGAACAAATATGTAAATGAAAGATAGGCAGTCCATGCTTTTTTCCCCCTTTAATATTATTATTATTGTTTTCCTGCTTATACAAATAAAACGTGTTTACTCTAGGAAAATAGAAAGAATAGAGCCAGCTGCAATCCCACCCCCCAGAGGGAGGCCTCTTACTCCTCTCACACCATTCCTGGGGCTGTGGAGGGGGCAGACACTCCCCCCTGGTCCCCCAGGAGCCAACCCTGAATGACCCCAATGGAAGGAAGTCCTGGGACTTCAAGATGAGCACTTGCCCCTGCCCCAGGTCCCTGAGCCTCCTTCCTTCCCCAGGAAGTGACCAGTCCACATATAGGCAGGAGGAGTGAGGAGCGCCAAGGCATCCTTGGCTTCCTGGGAGGGGATGCCTGACCAGTTCTTTCTGAAGCTCCTTCCATTCCATCCATTCCCCAAACTCCAGGACGTCAGCAAGCAGGACAGTGGAGAAGGGCTAAGGTTCCTGGAGGGTCTGTTCAGGAATAGCCTGGCAGATGATGGAGAGTGATGGTTAATATATATACCAGGCACAGTTTTAGACTCATCCATGGATTAACTAACCATGCCCTTACAGTCACCCTCCAGGTGGTACTGCCGTTCCCCTTTTGTACAGGGCAGACCAATGCCCAGAGAAGGTCCCATTCTGCCTCTGGGTGGGCTGGCCCCAAGCCAGGCTCATTCCAGGCACATGCAGGTTGTATTCCAGAGTCAGGCCGGTCCAGTGTAAGTGGGTGTGCAGGCCTCCTCCCTGAGACCCTCTAGCATGCTCTGAGGTTTGATTACAATGTGGTCACCAACCCTACCCTCTGTTTGCCTTTCAGAGCTGTGCCCGCGACACGGCCCTCTGGACCCGACTCCTCACACACTGGTGCAGCCCATCTCTGCCATGTTGACCTCTGACCCTGCCTGCTGCCCCTGCTGCCAGCATGAGGCTGGCCGGAGGCCCTCAGGCCTGGGCAGCACAGACTCGGGCCAGGAGGGCTCGGACGTGGGCTCAGATGAGGTGGAGGGGGACGAGGCCCAGAGCAGCGAGGATGGGACCTCCTCGGGGCTGGACAAGGAGGACGAGGAGGAGCAGGCAGATGGGACGGCCTGGCTGTGCAGGGATGTGTGGAGGGAGACGCGGGCCAAGCTGCGGGGCATTGTGGACAGCAAGTACTTCAACCGGGGAATCATGATGGCTATCCTGGTGAACACCGTCAGCATGGGCATTGAGCACCATGAGCAGGCCAGTGTGGTGGGCGACGGTGGGCGGGAGGTGCGACCTGGGCCCCGGCCAGCCCTAGCCAGCTTGGGCTTGTTGAGCACCTACTGTGCACCTGTCTCCCTGCCCCTCTGACTGAGGCTGAGTCCTAGTCATCTGGGTGCCCAGTCCAGGGCCAGACACAAAGGAGAGAGACGCTCAGCATGTCTGATGATTGAGTAAATGAGTGATTGAATGAATGCGTGAGTGAGTGAATGAACAAACGAATGAATGAGTGAGTTAGTGAGGTTGTGATGGGACTGGGGTGCCTGGGGATGGGAATGAGTGAGATCTGGGCTTTTCCTCCCAAGCTGCCCAGTCCAGACACCAGAGCATCCACAGCTCATCCTCTGCCAAAAATCAAATCAAACTCACTTCTCTAGAGTCGATTCCAACTCATAGTGACCCCCATTGGGTTTTCGAGGTGGTAGATCTTTACAGAAATAGATTGTCCAGTCTTCCTTCTTCAGAGTGGCAGGTGAGTTTGAACCACCAACCTTCTGGTTAGCAGTCAAATGCCTCGGGCACTGTGCTACCAGAGCTCCTTCATCTCCCGCCAGTCCCTGCCAAATCTAACTTCCATTCCTCGCCTTTCCACTGAGCCCTCTGACTCCCTGAAATAGCCGAGAGTCTTTCCAGAGGGCTGATCTGCCAGGGCTCTTCCTGTCTCCAAACATCCATAGCTCCCCATTGCCCTCGGGACACGATCAGACCTTTCCACCAAACATTCAAGGCCCTTTGTGATCCACAGCCAACGTCACTGGGAGGTGGCCACCTCCCACCCTGGCACCCCACTTACACGTGCCCTTCCTGACACCTCTGTTCCACAGCCCATGGCACCAGGGGTGGCCCTGTAAAGGCTCCCCCATCTCCCTGACCCTGTGGCTTCTTCTGTCCTCGACTCTGAGTGCATAGGGTGAAGGGGGTGTTGCTGAGTTGCACACCATTTGGGGGCTATCGGAGGGTTCAGAAGTAAAAGGAGTTCAGAGAAGAGGTAGCCTTGGGGGTGGAGAGAAGGTTCCAGGAGGTGGCACGAACACCGGAGGGGGTTTACAAGAAAAGAGAAGGGTATTTGTGGGGACACAGGACAGAGGGGCTGAGATGGGAGGTTAGCATAGATGTCCCCGTTCATAGGTGAGACCCAGGGCAAGTCTAGTCCTGGCTTTGTGAAAATGTCATTTTCTGGCTCCCACCAGACCCTCGAGTCCCTGGGTGATGAAAACAGTTATGAGCTCACCTCTCAGGCACAAAGTTGGTGGTTTGAACCCAACCAGATCTACTTCCAAAAGGCCACAGCCTTGAAAGCCCCATGAAGTGGTTCTAGTCGGCATACATGGGGCTGCCCTGATGGAATCCACAGCAGCTGACACCCATCAAAACCCGACCCTAGGGGGGTCCTTCCCTTAACCTGCACCCTAGCCCTGTGAAGGCACTCCCACTGGGCAGCTGGTGACTCTGAGGCCCAGGGAAGGGAAGTCAAATATGGTCCCCAGCCAGCCGGGGGCCAGACTTGAACCCACATCTTCCTGTGGCAGGACCGACTCCCCCGCAGGGCTTAGGGTTCCAGGCTGGCCTTTATGTGTTTCTGCAGAGCCCGCCCCCAGCCAGCTGTGCCCTGCGGTGTGCCACGCTCTTATTTCTCTCTTCATTAACTCGCTCCATTCAATTCACTGAAATACGGCCCCTGGGGCTGCCACGACACTCTGTTTGGAGCTGCTGGTTTGCCAGCCATTCCAGCTTAATTAAAACGGTCCCTGGGGAAAGCTGGTGTGTGGGGGGGAATTCTGAAGGTTAACTCTGGGAGATGGGTGGCCCAGACCCAGCTCGCCTGGAGGCCAGCCTCTGGCCTTTGCCTGGCCCCAGCCTGCTAGGGGGTGGAGGCTGGCTGGGCTGGCATTCCTGGGAGGACTCTCCAGAAAACAGCTGCTGTTGGGGTGATGGAACTAGTGTGAGTGGGGCAGCCTCTCTACCAAGAGAGGCCTGCCACAGCTTGGCTAACACCAGACAGAGCCTGGGCACTGTCCTTCCCAGTGACCTGCTCATACTGGATTAAACTAACTCACTGCTGTCGAGTCACATCTGACTCATAGCAACCCCTACATGGGTTTCTGAGGCAGTATCACTATGGAAGTAGATGGCCCAATCTTCCTTCCGAGGAGCAGCTGGTGGGTTTGAACTGCCAGCCTTCTGGTTAGCAGTCAGGTGCCTTAGGCACTACACTACCAGACCTCCCCATACTGGATTGTGAGAATCAATTTCTAAACACTTTGAAATTTTGCAAACCGGTTGTTAAACAGTTGGTAGCTTAGAATTGGCCGTGGTGGGAATAAATGGAGCAAAGATGAAAGTTGTCAAGGATTTCATTTCACTTGGATCCACAATTAACGCCCATGGAAACAGCAGTTAGGATATCAAACAACATGTCATTGGGCAAATCTCCTGCAGAAGACCTCTTTAGCCTGAAAAAACAGAGCTGTCACCCTGAAGACTAAGGTGCACCTGACCTAAGCCACAGTATTTTCAATTGCCTTGTATGCATGCAGAAGCTGGGTAATGAATAAAGACCAAAGAAGAACTGATGCCTTGGAATTAAGGTGCTATTGAAGAATATTGACTATCCCATGGGCGGCCAGAAGAACAAACAAGTCTGTCTTGGAGGAAGTACAGCCAGAATGTTCCTTAGAAACGAGGATGGCCAGACTGCATCTTATGTACTTTGGTCATGTTGTCAGGAGGGACCAATCCCTGGAGAAGGACACCATGGTGGGTAAAGTAGAGGGTCAGTGAAAAAGAGGAAGACCCGCAATGAGATGGCCTGACACAGTGGCTGCAACAATGGGCTCAAATACAGCAATGAGTGTAAGGATGGCACAGGACTGGGGGGGTGGTCCTTCTGTTGAATGAGGGCTCACTGTGAGGTGGACTGACTTGACAGCACCTAACAACAGCAGCAGCAAATCAGAGCTGTTGATGGAGGCCTGCTAGCCAGTCTACTACTAGTCTTTGCCTTCCCACCCATGCCCTCCAAGGAACCCATGGCCAGGGCACCTCTCTCCTCTTCCCTGGTCTCCTCAGGGTCTCCCTGCCTAGCCTGTCCCCTTTTGCTCCATTGCCACACGCTGCCTGAGTGACATTTCTAATCTGCTCTCTGGCACTGCAGGTGTTGTGTGGTACTGGAATCATCTCTCCTGGCAGCTCCCCACCAGTTTGAGGGAGGCTGTTCTCACTGGCGTGCCTTCTGCCCATTGACCTTGGTCTTCTCATCCCTGAGCCAGGCACCTTGTGTGGTGCACCTCCCCTCATAGGGATCCGCTACTGTTTACTGAGCACCTACTAAGCGTCGGGTCCAAGCTAGCATGGTGGCATTATGTCCTCATGACCACTCTTGAAGCCAGTATCCTCACCCCCCAACACTTTGAAGGCAAGCTGAGAGGTGAAATTGCTCCCACGGTCAGGGTTCCATCCCTGGTTCTGCTGTTGACCAATAGGATGACCTTGGGTTGACCTTGGGAAGCCACTTGGCCACCCTCAGCCCGTGTCCTCATCTGCTCCCAGAGCGTCTGGAGGCTTCCATGTGTTGAGCCCAGAGAATCTGAAAGCTTCCATGTGTTGAGGTGCCTGGCACACAGCAGGTGCCCCATAAGTAGCACATAATTGTCGGTGAATCTGCCTCTCGATCTTTCTGCTGCCACCTGTTGGGGCAAGTTTACCATCTACCGTCTGGAGCCTCCAAAAATTAATTAATTAAAGAAAAAGTGAGGGGGAGGAAGGATTTTAAACACTTTCTTTTTAAAGCCACTCCAAGCCATAGCCATTGTTCGGCCAGGCTCTGGGCGGGGCCTGCTCGTGGGCCGGCTGGTATTTTTACTCTGCTCCCTAGGCTCCCAGACACTGCTGGTGACAAGCGATCCGCCCCCATGTTTATTTCGAGCATCCCTGTCTGAGGTGGCGCCTACTGGGAGAGGTGACCCAGGGCCACTGAGGCGGGCTACACTGGGGGAGCAGCAGGAGAAGTGGAGGCCCGGGCCTCAGTGTCACTGGCAGGTGGGGGAGTTGTCACAGGGGTCCTTCAGCTCCTTCTGCCCACCCTGGCCACATGTGCGGCCGAGGGGTGGGTGTGCAGGGGGAGGCAGAGCCCTGGGCTTGGGATCAGGAAGCCTGGGCTTTGCTTTCCTACACAAGTTTCCACTTGTTCGTCTGTAAAATGTGCTGTCAGCCTTGCCTGGTCCCAGGCCCTCAGGTGAGAGTGCAGAGGTGAGGTGGTAGGTATCTGTAGGCTTTAGTGGTGCCCGCTGCCTGGATCATGAGGGCGTGTAATGTCGGAAGTCAGCTCCATTACCAGGTTAATAAAGTGGCAGATGCAGTTCTTTGTAGGGTCTGGCCCAGAGAAGGTGACAAGTGATGGGGCCACTGGCCAGGCAGGGGCCTGTGAGTCATACATTAGTCAGGGAGGAAGGCTGCTTGAGAAGCAGGGGTGTCACATTCACTCAGGCTGCCTGGGGCCCCTCAAGGAGGCCAGGTTGCTTTGTTATCACTGCTTGTTACTGTATCATCATCGTATTGGTACATTGCGTGAGCCTTACAGCTGTCCTATGGGGTAGGCATGGAGAGTGTCCTCTCCACACTTGGCAGGTGGGGAAATCGAGGCTCAGAGAGGTGAAGTGGCTTGCTCAGAGTGCCGCTGTGGGGACTTGGCAGAGCTGGCTCCGACAGCTGAGGTCAGGATTCGGTGAGTTGAAGTGGAGTTTCCAGGAAGCTGGTAGGAGACAGAGAGACATGGGTCAGAAGGCATGGCACCTGGGAGCAGTCTTTCCTGTTTCTGCCATCACACACCCTTCCAGGCCATGACCCCTCCTGAACTGGGCCAGGCTGCCCGACATCCTCATCCTGTCCTGGAATTGGGTGGCTCTGTGTGTGTGTGTGTGTGTGTGTGCGATTTAGGTGAAAGTTTATAGAGCAAATTCACTTTCCGTATAGCAGTTCACATACACTTTCTTACATGACATTGACTGCAATTTCCCACAATGCATCAGCTCTCCTCCCACTTCCTCCTGATAGTTACCCCTTCCCTGTGACCTTCCCTCCCATGCACTCCTGCTCCCCGAGCTGTCTCCCTGTGCAAACACAGCCCTTCTATTCTCCCATGATTGATCTCTGCAA
The DNA here is from genome assembly GCF_000298275.1 of Orycteropus afer afer. Taxonomy (NCBI): domain Eukaryota; kingdom Metazoa; phylum Chordata; class Mammalia; order Tubulidentata; family Orycteropodidae; genus Orycteropus; species Orycteropus afer. The sequence goes on from NW_006921670.1 coordinate 3,913,015, forward strand.
GGAGTGTATCTGCCTAGTGTAAATGTTCAGCTCATATGTCTGTCTTTTGTTTGGCTAGAGGCCACAGGAGTGGGTTCAATTCCAGACCTGAATGGCAGCTAGGGGCTATAGTCTCAGGGATTCCACCAGGCTCTATTGTCCAGCAAATCTGGTCCCCCTTTTTTTCTTCCAAATGATTTTGAGTTTTGTTCCACATTGTTCTCCCTCTCTATCCAGGATCTCCTACACAGATCTCCCTCCGAGTGGTTGACGGTGGTAGCCAGGCACCATCTAGTTCTTCTGGTCTCATAGTCATATAGGCTGTAGATCACATGGTGTACCAGTTTCTTGGACTAACTGTTTCCATGAATCTTTGGTTTTCTTCATTCTTCTTTGCTTTGGACAAGGAGAGACCCATTGTTGCATCTAAATGGCTGCTTGCAAGCTTTTAAGATCCCAGTCGCTACTCACCAAAGTAGGATGTGGAACAATGTTTTGTGTAGTATGTTATGCCAATTGAGCTTGATGTCCCCTGCAACTATGGTCCTGAGCCCAGAGGTCCAACTACTCACTTCTGGAAGGTGGCTCTTTCCTAGCTCAAGTCACAAAAGTTGGAGAACCAAAAGCAGAAGGTCTTCTGAGTTGGCAGCAGGGCAGGGATGCAGGGAGCCTCCCAGGACAGGGCTGACGCCAGACAGGGGCACGTCTCTACTGGCACAACTCCCAGGGGCTGCAGTTCAAGACCCTTAAGTCAGTGGATGGATTTATTCTCCTGGGAAGGGGGGACGGGGTGGCTTAGCCCAAAATTCTAGCTCTGTGGAGCCTAGGGGAGAAGAAGGTACCAACATGGGTTACAGTCAAGAAAGGTTCCCTGGAGGTGGTGGCATAGGCGATGGATCCTGAAGGATGAGTAGGAGTTCATCAGTTAGATGGAGAGGAGGGACAGGCCCTGTGACTGGGAACATCGTCATCTCCCCAAAGGGCTCTGAGCATAAAGGTAGGTCAGACAACAGGGTGGCCGGGAGGGCCCTCTGTCAGTGAAGGGCCTTGGTGTGGGCTTTAACTTCAGGGCAATGGGGAGCCACAGCAGGTTTGTAAGGAGAGAAGTGGCTGTGCCAAATTAGTCTCAAGTCAGGAAAGGGAGGCAAGTGAAGGCAGCCTGGGCCCTGGGGAAGTGGGTGGGGACAGAGGGAGGGACCTGGGTTTGAGATCTTACTCCCCTACTGACTGGCCGTGGTTCAGGAAAGTCACTTCTCCCATCTGAATCTCAGGTTCCCCTCCTGGAAAAAACCCAACCCAACCCATGGCTGTCAAGTCCATTCTGACCCATGGTGACCCTATAGGACATAGTAGAACTGCCCCGTAAGGTGTCCAAGGCTGCAATCTTTATGAAAGCAGACTGCTCCATCTTTCTTTTGAGTAGCAGCTGGTGGGTTTGAACCTCTGACTTTTTGCTTAGCAGCTGAGTGCTCTAACCACCGTGCCACCAGGGCTCCTCTCCCCATCTGTAAAATGGGCATCATTGAGGATTGTTTGGGGCTTGGATGAGAGGATGCATTGAAAGGGCTGAGTGGGCTTGGCCTGTGGACACAGGTAACCAACCAGCTTGGCTGCTGACAGTCACAGTGTTGTCCTGACCCCATCTCTCCCCTGAAAGCCCTGCCCTGAGCACTGGTTTTTGCCCTCCACTACTCAGCCCCACCGTGAGGAGAGTCACACTCAGTGTACACTGGGTGACAGCAGGCTTCCCACCTGCTCTCCAGGGAGAAGGAGCCTGCTGGGGTGGACAGGTGCCTGGGGCCAGCCCTGCCCAGCAGGCCCTCTCTACCCTGCAGAAACATCCAGAAGCCAGCCTGCCACAGGCCACCCAAGCCTGGCACCAGACCCTCTCTGTTGGCCTCATGTCCTCAGTCCTCACCAGCACTCCAGCCTCTTCTGGGTACCTGGGTTTTCTCTGCCGTCAGGCACCGCCCTCACTGGGTGGGTCTCTGCTATCCCTTTGGGCCTCTGCTGTCCATGTCTGCTTCCTGTGTGTCTCTCACTCTGGCTGTGTCTGACTCACAGTGTCCTTATCCAGGTCCTCCTGTATGTCTGTCTCTGTGTGTCTGTAAGTCTCAGTCTCCCCACACCTTGCCTTTTCCTGTCAGCATCAGGGTCTGTATCCATGTGTCTTTTGAGTCTGTCCATCTCTCTCATCTCTGTCCCATCTCTCTCCACCCACCCACCTCCCCACGGTCTCTCACTTTGTCTGTATTTGTCTCTGCTTGCTGTCTCTCTCCACCCTGGCTCTCTCTTGCCCAGAAAAACACTTAGAGGAGTGATGGATAGTCCATTAGAAAGAGATTCACAGGTGCGTGCTCACTGACTGCAGAAGCAGCTGTTGCGAGGGAGGTGGAAACAAGCTGTGACCTTTCGGGAGAGAGTGTGCGGCCCGCATCTATTGTGGGAGTGTGTGTGCGCAGCCGGTGTGGGCGAGGAGTCACCATCAGGGGCTGTCAGTGGCCATAGTGTCCTCTTCCATGGACAGCGTGTGACTGCTAGGTGGGCCCTGGCTCAGCCAGGGATGCTGACTCCTCCTGCCCAGGGGGCCCCTCTCGGGTCCCACTCCCCCTCTGAGACCGTTTTGTGAGTCAGATGTAATTACGTCTGGAATTGGGGCCGTCTCCTTTTATCTGGAGCTCGTGGTTTTATTAGATTTCCCAGGCACCAGGCCGGGAGTGGGTGGTTGGGTTGTTAGTCTTTCCTCTTCTCTTTTTAACCCAAGTGGTATAAAAGTCAGCTCCTGGAGCACCCTGTCACCCGGTCGAGGGGCCGGGGGCGGGCAATGCTAAGGGGTGGGAGCCGCTCCTGCTTCCATCCTCAGCCTTCCCCCTCCTAGTCTTTGCTCTGGGTAGTCTCTCTGCTTGGACCCCTTTCTCTTTTCCTGCCACCTGGCTGCCCCCTTTTTAGCTTCCAGGTCTCTGTTGATTGTCCTTTTGTCTAGGAAGCTGTTCCTGATTCCACTAAGACTAGAGTTGAGCCCCTCAACTTCCCTCCGTCTTGTTAGCTGTGGTTGGCAGTCCTTACCACCACAGCATGTGCTCCTCATGGGCAAGAACAATGAGGACTCACCCCTGCCACCTGGGTAGCACAGGCCACACACAGTGGCCACTCCGAAGTATCTGTGGAATGCAAGCAAGAATGAATGAATGAATGAATGAATTCAGGCAGAGAGCAGTTTGGAGTCAGGCTTGGTTCAGCCCCTTCCCTGCTGGGGGCCCTGAGCAAGTCCCTTTATTTCTCCAAGCCTCAGTTTCCTCATCTGTAAAATGGAGACACTAACAATGACCTTGGAGTGATGCAAATGGTTAATGTACCCAGGGGCTAACTGTAAGATTGAAATTTTGAGTTCACCAGATGTGCCTTCAAAGAAAGGCCTGGTAATCTGAAAAATCAGCCATCGAAAACCCCATGACACACCCGGGCCATCCTGAGTTGGAGGTGACTCTGTGGCACCTGGTATTCATGTCCTCACAGGCTGTGCTAAGGAGCCAGTAGCTGTGTGGGGTGTCGAGCTCAGCATGAGGCAAGGGGTCAAGGCTGAACAGACGGGCTGCCCTTCGCTGTGATTCTGGCGGGAATGACCTGGTGTAGGGCAGTGAGCCCAAACCAGACACTGTGCCACTGGGGCTGCGAGGGGAGAGAAAGGACTGGGGCCTCATGAGACTCTTAGCAGAGAGGTTTGGAGTGAATGTGGTCATCTTATATTTGGCCCTCTCACTTTATGGATGAGGAAACCCAGGCCCAGAAGGAAACCCAGCGTCACTCATACTGTCCACGCTAGGCCTCGAACCAGGGTCTGGGCTTCTCACTGGCTGGGTTTGCCGAGTTCTACGTGCTCTGGTAGCATAGGGGCTAAGACACTTGCCTGCTAACCGGACGGCTGGCGGTTCAAATCCACTGGCCACTCCTCGGAAGGAAGGTTGGGCAATCCTACTTCTGTAGCGATACTGCCTCAGAAACCCAAGGAGGGGTCGCTATGAGTCGAGTTTGACTTGACGGCACATAACAACAACAACAACAACCTGCTGCTAGAAACTAGATGGCAAATGGGGCTGGTCTCCCTTGGGTCAGCTGGTCACCCTGGGCAGTCCCTTAATCTCCCTGGGCCCAGTGCCCTCCCCTGACAAGTGGGTGAAGGACGTCCACAGCCCTGAGCTGTGGTTAACAGCTGTCACATGTGCTTTGTGCACTGGGTCCCTTTCTCCCCTTCACTACCACATGTGTCTCCAACTTCTCATGACCCTGAGGTGGCTGTTGCTGGGCAGGAAAAGAGAGGGGAGGCTCGTCTGGGAGGTCTGCACAGACGGTGCAGAGTGGGAGCGTTGGGGCCCAGCTGACTGGGTTCGAGTCCTGACTCCCCACTCACTAGCTCTGTGAGCTCAGACTTGGCCTCTCTGAACCTGCTTCCTCACCTGCAAATAGGCTCTTGTGAGGAACTAGTTGATGAGGCCCCTGGGAAGTGTGTAGAATAGCCCCTGCCACGTGGGCACATGGGACGCGCTCACTAAATGGGGCAGGCTCCTGAGCCAATAGTTTGCAGAGACCCCTAACCTGCTTCCCCATCTTGCTCTGCGTCTGGCCCCATGACCTCAGGCTGTTTCCGAGCCTCCATTTTCTGCCCCGTGATATGGATATCATAACACCTTTTTGGGTGAGGAATGAGCAGTAACAGCATTATTTCCAAATTTGTGGAGGTTTAGTCCCGGGGGTTCCCTCCTCACCAAGCCTCGCCATCAGCAGTGACCTCTCAGAGCCCCAGGGGGGCAGAGGTAAGAGGCCCTCGAGGCCACGTGCAGGGGGAAGCCTGAGCTCAGAGAGGAGGCTAACTATGTCACACAGCCAGTATAGCAGAGCCAGGCCTGCCCACCTCCCTGGGGGGCCTGGGGCTGATGCTGTCCAGCTGGCCTGATTGGGTCCCCCCCACCACGCCCCCACAGCCCGAGGAACTGACCAATATCCTGGAGATCTGTAACGTGGTCTTCACCAGTATGTTTGCCCTGGAGATGATCCTGAAGCTGGCCGCCTTCGGGCTCTTTGACTACCTGCACAACCCCTATAACATCTTCGACAGCATCATTGTCATCATCAGGTACTCTCCCTTCCCCCTGCTGCCCGCTGCCCCACTGCCACCGCTCAGCAGAGGGGCTGAGTGGGGGATTCAGTGTGCTGGCTCCCAGCCCGGCCAGAAGAGCTTTGGACTAATGATTCTTTACCCTGTGGGCAGACCCCCTGCAGAACAATATTTCAAGTGCACAAAATACAATGCACAAAGTTCCAAAGGGAGCCAATGACACGACCAGAGTTATTGGAGTCCTTAGGAGTCTGCGATTCAGCAGTCGAGGTGCTGCTCGATCGGTGCACTCACTGGCAAAATCCGGCAGCGGGTCTGTGACTACCATCATTCCAAACAAGAGCTGAGCACAGACACTATTTGGAAGTACGTGCATCAACTGTCACGTGACGGGAGCCCACTGGTGGTCTCAGGGGGCGACATTCTCTGTGGTGTGTTCCCATTAGTAATTGAAAGCACTGCTCGCCCCATCTCTGTAAGAGACTACAGACATTTCCAGACCTCCTAAATTCTAGCCACAGACACCTTGGGGGGCTGGTCCATGGACCCCAGATTAAGAATCCCGTATTCAAAAACTAAAAAAAAAACCCAACTCACTGACACTGAGTCGGTTCTAACTCATAGCAACCCTTGGGTTTCTGAGGCAGTAAATCTTTACGGAGGTAGACTGCCCAATCTTCCTTCCACAGAGTGGCTGGTGGGTTTGAACCACCAACCTGCTGGTTAGCGATCAAATGCCTTAGGTGCTACACCACCAGAGTTCCCTTATTCAAGTTCCTTATTTAGACAGGGGTCAACATGGTGGGTGAATGAATGGAGGCAGGTCCTGCCTGCTGACCTCTCTCTGTCTCGCTCCCTTCTCCGCCACCTGGCTGCCTGCAGCATCTGGGAGATCGTGGGGCAGGCGGATGGTGGCCTGTCGGTGCTGCGGACCTTCCGGCTGCTGCGGGTGCTGAAGCTGGTACGTTTCATGCCCGCGCTGCGGCGCCAGCTTGTGGTGCTCATGAAGACCATGGACAACGTGGCCACCTTCTGCATGTTACTCATGCTGTTCATCTTCATCTTCAGGTAGGTCCCGGGCCGCACCAGCGGGCCTGCTGGGGCTGTGCCAGAGACCCACGGGAGGGCGGGCCAGCCGAGCGTCTCCGGACAAGGCCAGTACTGCCTCTGTACAATGGGGCCAGCCTGACTCGGCCACATCTTACTGGGTGGTTCTGGGCATGACACCCAGTGGGGCAGGCAGGGGGCTGAGCGCGTGCACACCCCTCAAGCTGGCCTCCTCTGCTCCCCAGTATCCTCGGGATGCATATCTTTGGCTGCAAATTCAGCCTCCGCACAGACACAGGTGACACGGTTCCTGACAGGAAGAACTTTGACTCCCTGCTGTGGGCCATCGTGACAGTGTTCCAGGTGAGTGGCAGGTGTGTCTCTGAGCGTCAGGGGAGGGGGGCTCTCCCAGGCCTGGCAGCCAGGGACGCTTTTCAGAAGTGCCCCTGCTTCCAAAGATCCAGAGAAGAGGAGCAAGCTGACAGGAGGGGCTCCGGGTGTACGGCCATTGATTCTTCTGTGAGGGTATATCCTTCTGGGTGACACAGGGATGGTGGCACAGTGATGGCTAAATGAGTGGGTATACACACATCAAAGACCTGTCACTGGCCTCCCTCTTTCCAGGACGGTGGGGCGGAAGGGGCCAGGGAAGGAAGCTCTGTATGGGTGGGTGCCCCAGGCGAGGCATAAACAGCAGAGTAGCTAAGAGGAAGTCTTGGGGGTGACACTGAGGATGGGATTGTGGGAGCAGCTGGGAGAGAGGGGCATAGATAAGAGTTTTCAACTCAGTGGGTATGAGTGTGAGGACAGGAGTGTACGGTGCAGGCCCATAGTAGGGCAGTGTGGGGAGAGTAAGGGGAGGTTTGCCAGGTGGGCCTGCTCTGGCTAGGGAGGCCCATGATGGTGCAGCCCACCACTTGAGGGTCCCAGGAAGTGCATCCTGAGCATGAGGGTGATGTCTGAGTGTGCATGTGTAAGAGGGTGGGTGGGTGTGCACGGGCCAGGGTGTGCCTTCATTTGGTCACCTGGTGGGTCCCTCTGCCCTTGGGCTGGGCTGTGGCCTGCCTGACAACCCCAGCACCTCCCTGTAGGCAGACGTTGCCCAGAGGCAGGGCTCGGGTTGGGGGCACTCCAGGGACTGACCTGTGTCCCCCACCCACAGATCCTCACCCAGGAAGACTGGAACATCGTTCTGTACAACGGCATGGCCTCCACCTCCCCTTGGGCCTCCCTCTACTTCGTGGCCCTCATGACCTTTGGCAATTACGTGCTCTTCAATCTGCTGGTGGCCATCCTAGTGGAGGGCTTCCAGGCAGAGGTGACAGCAGGCCTGGTGGAGGATGCACCCCCCCCCCCCCCCCGGGGACTACATGAGGCTGGGCTGGGGAGAATCTGGATGGGGGAGGGCGGCAATTCAAATTTCTAGCAGGAGTATATCCCCAGGGGTGCCATCGAGGCTCTGGGCTTCCCACCCCAGCAGGTGGCAAGTGGGGTTGCATCTGGATCCCTGCCTCCCCCAGGGTGCAGGACTAGGCCCTTGCATCTCTGAGATTCGGAAGCCCACAGGATCTGGGACTCTGGGTCCTGCTCCCTCAACTCTTTGGGGCTTTGGGGATATTTGCAGTCATGCAGATGTAGGTTTGGACCCAGATCTTTGTTAGCTGTGTGATCTCAGGCCACCTACTTCCTTTCTCTGAGCCTCACTTTTCTCATCTGTAAAATGGGGATGAAAACATCCATTGAAAAGTTCAGGAGTGGGTGGGAGCACTGAGCTATCTGTGTGTTGACGTGATGATGGTCCCCCAGGGTGATGCCAACCGCTCCTACTCAGATGAGGAGCAGAGTTCATCCAACATGGAGGACTTTGACAAGCTGCAGGAAGGCCTGGACAGTGCAGGAGGTAAGGAGGCCTCCACTGGTCACCCAGCGGGCCAGGACCCTTCCCGGGAGACCCAGGTGGGCAAAGGCCATAGCACCTGGCTTCCCCCTCAAGGCAGGCTGGAGGCTGGAACACTTGCCCCAGGGATACCTGTAGCCCACCTGACCTTTCACCCAGTGCAGCCTGCTGGGAAGAGCCTTGATGCCTCTGCAGCCTTCTCCAGCCCAGGCCGAGTGTCCTTATCTGTAACTGGGTGGACACCTCCTATCTGGCTTCCCGCATTGGGCATGGGAGTGAGGTGCCCATCAAGGTGCAGCTCCGGGCTGGCCCTAAGCCCAGAAGGCAAGGGACCCGTTCATCCAAAACTAAAGCTGTGAGCCCTGCAGGCCAGTGGGGAGGTGGGTGTGATGGGGTCCAACTTGGAAGACTTCCTGGTAGAGGGGGTCTCTTCAGAAAAGTTTGTTACTGTCTGTGTCTCGGTTTGTCTCATAGCTTCCTTGGCTCTTGTTCTGTCTGCCTCTCTGTCCCTCCCTCTGTCTCCATCTCACCCCTCCAGACCTCAAGCTTTGCCCAGTCCCCATGACCCCCAATGGGCACCTGGACCCCAGTCTCCCACTGGGTGACCATTTGGGCCCCACTGGGGGTGCGGCCCCGGCTCCCCGCCTCTCACTGCAGCCGGACCCTGTGCTGGTGGCCCTGGGCTCCCGAAAGAGCAGCGTCATGTCACTGGGGAGGATGAGCTATGACCAGCGCTCCCTGGTGAGTTCCTGCGGAGTGTTCCCCATGGGTGCTACCTCCTGGGGTGTGTGTTGGGGAGCCCTGGGGAGCTGGCCACCATCCAGTCTCAGCATCTGATGCCCAGGCTCACAGCACCACTCTGTCCAGTGAAACCAGGCAGGGCCCATGTCTGTTGCATTCCTGGGTGCCCAGTGCCAGAGCAGGACCTGGAGATAAGGAAGGAATGAGTGGGTGCATGGATGAATGAGTGAGTGGGTGAACAAATAGTCCTGGTGGGGTTTGGTGTAAACAGTTGGGTTTTCTCCCTGGCAGCAATGTGGAGGGTAAAAAGTCTGACTTTAGGGTCAGCCAGACCCCGCTTGGCTCTGGCCCCTGCCACATTCAGGCTGTGTGGTCACAGGTAAATTACCATCCTTCTCTGAGCCCATGACCTATGAAATGGGAAGAAGACCCTAATTTGGTGTGCTTTCGTCAAGGGAAGAGAGGTGGACTTAGGCTATAGATACGCCCTAAAGAGAGGGAGCCCGGCAGGAAAAGGACCCCTGGGATCTGCCCATTCAGCCACCCTTTGGCTGGCATGTGGCCTCCTTAGGGGCGGACCAGCTGCCTGTGGGCGCCTGTTGTCCAGAGCATGGGAGCATGGGTAGGGCGCTGACCCCAGCCCCGGTCTCTTCCCAGTCCAGCTCCCGGAGCTCCTACCACGGACCGTGGGGCCGCAGCGGGGCCTGGGCCAGCCGCCGCTCCAGCTGGAACAGCCTCAAGCACAAGCCACCGTCGGCCGAGCACGAGTCCCTGCTGTCGGCGGAGCGGGGTGGCGACGCCCGGGCCTGCGAGGGCGCCCGGAACGAGGGGCCACCGCGGGCCGCCCCGCTGCACGCCCCGCATGCGCACCACGCGCACCATGGCTCACACGCTGCGCACCGCCACCGCCACCACCGCCGGACCCTCTCCCTCGACACCAGGGACTCGGTGGACTTGGCTGAGCTGGGACCCACGGGGGGCGCCCACCCCCGGGCAGCCTGGAGGGCAGCAGGCCCCGCCCCGGGGCACGAGGACTGCAACGGCAGGATGCCCAGCATCGCCAAGGACGTTTTCACCAAGATGAATGACCGCAAGGATCGCGGGGAGGATGAGGAAGAGATGGACTATGTGAGTGTGGGACTGGGAGGCGATTGGCTATGAACGTAGTGGGCGGGGTCGTAGGGGCACGCCTAGTGGGCGTGGCTTAAGGGGGCAGGACCAGAAAGGGCGGGGCTTCTGGTGGGAGAGGGGAGGAGGGGCGGGGCCCGCACTACCTACCCTGAGCTGGGCGGGTCCTTGGAGGATGGGCCCTCCCTCTCCGCCGACCTTTAGGTGGAATGAGGGGTCTGGTCTTGCTGAAAGAGCGTTGGGAGTCGATCCAGTGCCCACAGTTGATTGGATGGCGGGAGTGGATGGAGGGAGGGAGCTCAGGGCGGCACTGACCCTCCCTGCCCCGTCCTCCCCTGGCCAGACTCTGTGCTTTCGTGTCCGAAAGATGATCGACGCTTACAAGCCTGACTGGTGCGAGGTCAGAGAGGACTGGTCCGTCTATCTCTTCTCCCCTGAGAACAGGTGGGCAGTGCGGCTTGGGATGGCTGTGGGGTGGGAAGTTGTCATTGGTGGGAGCCACTGAGGGGGGTTCACCTGTACCCTGCAGGACCCTCCTGCTCCATTGTGTGGTGTCTTCAGGGGAGCTTAAGGGTCCAGGTTGGGAAAAATCCTCAAAAAGCAAGGAGCCCGTGATGTTCAGAACAGAGAGGGCATCAGAAGGCTTCCTGGAGGAGGGGCCTTCTGCTGGGCTTGGAGACAGACAGCACTCCAGTGGGTGAAGCCAGGGTGGGGTGGGGGAGGAAGGAGCAGCTTGAGAAAAGGCCTGGTGGCAGAAGCAGAGGACAGCAGGCTATGTGGGGGTCCGTGTGACTGGAGGACAGGGGTTAGGGATATGGCCAGTGTTTGGGAGGCCTGAGTCCCAGGGCAAGTAGGGTGCCTTTCACCCTGTGATGTGGCTCCAGGTGGGTGCCCTGAGCCCATATGGAGTCGTACCTGTTGTGTGGCCCAAGGAGAGAGGGGTCACCTCCTCCAGGTCATCCTGGCCCCTATGTGTGCCTGGGCTCCCTGCCTTCCTCCTGGCCTGGGAGAGGGCCAAACAGATGCTCATGGTCTCTGGCTGCCCGCCCAGGTTCCGGGTCCTGTGTCAGACCATCATCGCCCACAAACTCTTTGACTATGTTGTCTTGGCCTTCATCTTCCTCAACTGCATCACCATTGCCCTGGAGCGGCCCCAGATCGAGGCGGGCAGCACCGTGAGTGGCCTTGGGTCTCGGCAGTGCAAGTCAGGGGGGACAGTTTGCTAGGGAAGGGGGGCTGGGAGAGCTCTGAGCACCGACGGGGAGGTGGACGTAGAGCTTGCCTCTGGAGGGAGGAGCTAGAGCTTGGTAGACAGAGCTGGCAGCCTCTCCTGGACGCCCTTGGCCTGCTAAGGGCAGGGACCGACAGGGTGGCGTGGCAGGCCTGAGAGTTGTGGGCCCATGGTCTCTCCTTGCTCTTGGCAGGAACGCATCTTCCTCACCGTGTCCAACTACATCTTCACAGCTATCTTTGTGGGCGAGATGACATTGAAGGTAGCCATCCTGCCCCCAGCTCTGGGCCCCTTACCCTGACCCGGCCCTTCCTTCAGCCTGTCACTGAGGGGCCCATCAGCATCCAGCTCTCCTCGGTCCCAGTCCCCGGGTTGGGCTTCAGGGCCTGAGGGGTTCAGACATGTCCGCACTCTGCAAGAGCTCACACCCAGCTGGAAAAACAGACGCAGGCCAGCACTAGCTGTGTGGAGAGCCTGCTGGCAGAGTGGTGCATGGGGACAGACTCCAACTGAGGCGTCCCACAGCGAGGGCTTTACCAGATGGAAGAGAGGGAGAAAGGCTTTTGGGACCGAGGTGTGAAAGGGTGATTAGCACCCGAACTGAAGGGGCAGCCTCCTGGGCCCCTGCCCTTGCCTCGCCCATTGCCCCACCCTCAGAGGGGTGGCTGTCAACCTGGTCTCACGCCCATCTCACTACTGGCTGAAGGTCTGCAGATCCCTGGCCTCCTAAGAGATGCCTGCCTGACCCCGCCCCTCTTCTCACCCCGCCTCCTTAGGAGGCCGGCCCGACCGCGCACCTCCCCTCACAGCCAAAAAAACCCCCAAACTCACTGCCATCCAGTCATTCAGACTCATAGCGACCCCCATTGGGTTTCCCAGGCGGTAAATCTTTACCGAAGGAGGTTGCCCCATCTTCCTTCCAGCGGAGCAGCTGGTAGGTGGGTTTGAACCAGCAACCTTCCGATTAGCCGCACACCGCCAGCTCCCTCGCGGTGTCCCGCTGACCCCGCCCCCCTAGCGGAGGCCGGCTTCGGCTGCTCCTCCCTCCGGCACCCGGCTGACCAGGTCGCCCTTCGACCCCTGCTGCGCCTGCGCAGGTCGTCTCTCTGGGCCTGTACTGCGGGAAGCAGGCGTACCTGCGCAGCAGCTGGAACGTTCTGGACGGCTTCCTCGTCTTTGTGTCCATCATCGACATCGTGGTGTCTTTGGCCTCAGCGGGGGGCGCCAAGATCCTAGGGGTTCTCCGAGTCCTTCGGCTCCTGCGCACCCTACGCCCCCTGCGGTGAGGCCTGGACGGGTGGGGGGGGCACGGTCGGTGGTCCCTGTGCAGCCCAGGAAGTGGCAGGGGCCTAGGTGGCCCCCACTCCCACCCTCTTTGCCCACTGAGTACTCTGGGGAGTTTCTGCCAAGCTCTAGCTGAGAAGAGCCAGGGACTGGGGGGGCCCTGCTCCTAGGGGGGGGGGATCCTGGAGACTCTGGCAGGAGGTGGGGAGATGTGCTGAAAATCAGGGCAGGGCCTTGCGTCCATTTGGAGGGCAGGGAGGGAAGGTGCCCCCACTGCTGCCATCCATCTCTGTCCCTGGTACCTCACTGCCGTCTCTGGGCCCAGTCTCTAGAGAGCATGTGGTGTGGCTCCCTGGGGCCTGGGTGAGGGCACTGCCCTGCCCGGTGTATAGATGTGGGGCCTGCCTCACCACCTGTTCCCCCTAAAGCTGAGTGGCCTGATCACTTCCTCTGTATCCTCTGCCACTGTCATCAGGCCCTGGGGGGCTCCGCCCTGGGGCCTCCAGTCAAGTGGGGCTGTCTCCAGGCCTGGCCGTGGACTCACGGTGCTTGGCCCTGCTCTGCCCGCAGGGTCATCAGCCGGGCACCTGGCCTGAAGCTGGTGGTGGAGACCCTCATCTCCTCCCTGAAGCCCATTGGTAACATTGTGCTCATCTGCTGTGCCTTCTTCATCATCTTCGGCATCCTGGGGGTGCAGGTGAGGGCGCCCCCGTCGGGTCAGCGGGCTCTGCGGTGGAGGAAGAGCAAGCCCAGCACAGCCAGGGACCAGCCACCTGCTCCCTGAGGCTGACCTTGTGCTGGCTGACCTGGTGGCTCAGGTGGCCCTGCCAGCAGTGAGGCCCCAGTCCAGAAGGTGACAGACAGGCCCAAATGGCTGGGTCCGAAACAGCTAAAGGAGATGACAGGGTGCAGCTGCCGCCAGGAACACATGGCCTGTGGGGGTGGGGCAAGAGAGAAGGCTCCCTGAGGGAGGTGGCCTTTGCACTGGGCCTTGGAGGAAAGGTGCAGTCTTGACTGGTGATGGTGGACGGAAGATGTCTTGGGAGCTGGGAAGGTGGGACTGAGAGGGCACATTTGGCGAGTGAGCCTGGGACCTGTGGTTGTCATAAAGGGAGATGAGGCAGTTGACATGAAGAAGTCTTGGGTCCCCAGCAAGAGTCCCTTTACTTGTCTCTCTGAAGATATACAGGTGGCTTTGTTTTATGGGGCCTCAGTGGAGGAAATGGGTCTGATCCCTCTGGTGTCTGTGACCTGGAGTCAGGCAGACCAGGGTTTGAACCGTGGCTCTGCCCTTTGCTAAGTCTTAGGGGACTTTGGGAGAAACTAACACCGCAGTGTCTGTTTCCTCGTCTGTGAGAAGAGATGAGAGTAGCTTCACCTTCATGCTGTGGGCGCATGGTGAGGAGCGTGCTTGGCCCAGGGGCCGCACAGAGGAAATCAGGCCCTCCTCTGATATGCAGGATGGTCACTAACTCCGCCCCTTTCCCCCAGCTCTTTAAGGGCAAGTTCTACCACTGCCTGGGTGTGGACACTCGCAACATCACCAATCGCTCTGACTGCATGGCCGCCAACTACCGCTGGGTCCATCACAAATACAACTTTGACAACCTGGGCCAAGTGAGTGGCACCCCTCCTACCCCTGATCTGACCCAGCCACAGTGTTGTCCTGCTCTGCCCCAGTGAGTGGGGTGACAGTTCCTAGGTGCCAACAGCCTTGGGACCGCAGACCCGGCTGCAGTCCTGAGCTGTCAGACCCGGACATGTAACTTCTTCTCCATGCTGTGGTTTCCTGATCTTCAGAATGGGTAGGCAGATCACTCACCTCACAGGTGGCCTGATGCTTAGAGGTCTTGTATACAGAGGGCCCAGCAAGTATCTGGCATGTAGTAGGTGCTTCAGTGAGCATTGGTTACCAGCCACCCGGGGGACCCTGACAGGTGAGTTAATTGGGCCTGGGTATGACTCTTAGCTCAGCCACTTCCTGTCACTCTGACCATGTCTATAAAATGGGAACATGGCCCCCACCAGGAAGGCTGGACTGAGATTGAAGTGCTATAAGCTGCTGGCCCACATTCCTTTTGCCCCTCACCCACCCCCTCAGCTCTCCACTTCAAGTTTGCAGGCAGGCCTGGGCCTAATTCCTGCCTCACCCCGATTCCTTCCCCATAAGGCCTCTCATCTGGGCAGTGCTCTGGGTGAAAGCCCCCACTCCCAGCCTTGGGCCCCCTGTCCCACGCCCTGAAATTGCTCCCAATCCTCAAGGGTCTACTTGGGATCAGGTATGACCAGGCTGAGGCAGTGGTGCCTTGCCCAAGTCACAGAGAGGGAGGGACATGGCTGGGAGCAGGGCCCAGGGCTGTCTGATGCAGGACAGACAGTGACAGCCTCTCTGCTGGGTAACTTCCAGCTGGGTCCCACTGAAGGTCTCACTGCCTACCCCCAGAACTCCCCCAACACCATCTGGGGAGATCCTGGGGCCGTGGAGGTGCAGGGAGTCTGCTTGGACCCCCAGGGAAGGGATATCAAGACACAGTTGCTCCTCTATTCCCACCCCTTCTCCAGAAGTACTGCCTTACCTGTTCAAGTTTTTTGTTTTTAACTCTTACTGTGATTTGGCTGAAAGTTTCTGGAGTGAATTGGTTTTCCAATTGTTCACGCGCAATTTGTTTTTTGACTGATTGCAATCCCTACTGTAACAGCTCTCTTCCCGCGTCCTCTTTTTTTTTTTTTTACCATTTTTATTAGTCCCTCCTTTCTGTTCCTTCCTGCCTTTAGAGGTTTATCTTTGGGCAAATGTTACACCTTGATCTCCTATGAAACCAAACCAAACTCGCTCCCATGATTCTGACTCATAGTGACCCCTCCTTGGGTTTCTGAGGAGGTATCTTTATGGAAGTAGATTGCCCAGTCTTCCAGGTTGATTGTTATTGGTCACCTGTAGGTCTGTCTATTGTTTGGCTGAAATTGAACCACAGGCGCATTTTCAAGTTTTAACACCTCAGTGAGTTGGGTGTAAGACAGGGGAAAAGATGTGGGAGGAAGTTGAAAGAGAAAAAGCCAGGTGACTCAGCGGAGAAAATAAAGCCAAGATTAAGCTGGGAGCCTTGTTCCGAGCTTCCTTCCTGGTTGGGTCCCTGTGTGATACAAATGGTTTGCACTCAGCTGTTGACCAGAAGGGCGGTTCAGTTCCACCCAGTGGTACAGTGGAAGAAAGGCCTGGCAATCTGTTTCTGTAAAAATTACAGCCAAGAAAACCCTACCGAGTTCTGTTCTACCTTGTCACGCATGGGGTCGCCATGAGTCAGAATTGACTCCACGGCAATGGGTTTGGGTTTGGTTTTGGTTCCAACCCCATTCTCCCATGAGCCTGCTCCAGCATCAGGCCCCACCTGGCTTCAATTCTCCCCAGCCCTTTCCTTTCTGGTGTGTTTGACACCAGCTGACTCACCTGGAGTTGTGTGTGGCGTCGGGTGTTCTCAGTGTGGCTGGCGCATGGTAGCTGGCAGCCTGGCCTGCAGCCTGGGCTTGGATCCTCATGGGTTCACTCGCTAGCTTTGTGTCTCGGCATGTCCTGGAACCTCTCTAGGCTTCAGCCTCCTCATCTGTAAGTGGGAATGATGATTACAAGGCCATCAGAGTCCCAGTCCTGGGCTGTGTTCACTTCAGGCTCTGTGACCTCAGGGCTCAGGGGGGTCATTGGGCCCTTGGCAGACAAAGGCCTCACATGCATCTCTGGAGGGGCTTTCTCTGTGTACCCTGCTCTGACCTGCTCCTGATGCTGAACCCCCTCTGGGCAGCCCTCAGCACCCTTCCCATCCGCAAGGGAAAGAGGAGGCCTGAGCCCTGGGTGGGTAGGAAGGAGGGGCTGCACAGGACAGAATCCCACTCAGGGGCTGGGACCCAGGGCTCTGAATACAGAGGAGAAGAATCCCCTCTGTCTGGGGATGGGGAACTTCCGGAGGAGGGCATGTGACCTCCAGGCAAGCTGTGGTGGTGCGGAACCCTGTATAATGAACCCACAAAGTACTAATACCCTTAGTTCCACGTGGCCCAGGATGTCACGCTCAAGTCCAGATACTCTTGGGTTATTCCCAAACTCAGTTCAGTCTCACACCTACTGTGTGAGAGGCCCTGTGCCACGTGGCCCAGGGACACAAGGACGCTGCGTAGGAGCCCTAGCTGCTGTCCCCTAGGGTCCCTCCTTTTTGAAAGCTCCCAGACCACTGAGGGTAATCATTCCATTTCACAGGTGAGAAACATGGGGCCCAGAGACATCAAGGAACTTGCCCCAAATCACAAAGGCAGCAAGTGACAGAGTCTAGGCTACGGCCTCTTCTCTCCTCTGTGTAATGAGCTCCCGTTTCAGAGCTCTGCCCTCAGAGCAGCAGTGGCAGAGCCCTTCACATTTGTCAGGAAACTTCCAGATCAGAATCTCAGCTGAGCCTCCCCGCACCTTTGGAGGAGACGGGAACGCGTGAATTTTCTTGGCGAGACCATGCAGTTGGCTCCTTCTGGAGCTGAGGCTAGACCCCAGGACTCCTATTCCAGTGCTCTTTCTCCTGCAGCAGCACTCAGCTGAATATGTGCTAGGCGCATAGTAGGTCCTCAGGAAGTGCGCCGGTTCAGGGACGGCGTCCTTGTCCTCTTCTTTGTCTCTCTGCCTCATAGAGGCAGCAAAATGGGGAGCTGAGGAGGGCACAGGTCAGCCTGAGCGGCCTGCCCCCCTCACTGTGCCCTCTCCACGTCTTCCAGGCCCTGATGTCCCTCTTCGTCCTGGCATCCAAGGATGGTTGGGTGAACATCATGTACAATGGACTGGACGCTGTCGCTGTGGACCAGCAGGTGGGTGTGGCTGGGGTCAGGCCACATTCGGGCAGGGGTGGAGGCACATGGGGGTCTTGGGGCCCACGGGTTGGAAATCAGCACCAGCGAACCCCATGGGTGCTACTCTCGGCCCCCTTCAGACCGTGGTCAGCCTGGTCTGAGTCCTCCACCATTCAAGCTGCTCCTTTGGGCTGTGTCAGTCATTGCTCCATTGCTTCTACAAACACCCACTTGCTCTGCAGAGAGAGGTCACTTAGCTCCTGCCTGAGTGGCTCAGAGCCCTGTGGGTGGAGGACCAAGACCGGAAGGAGTAAGGGCCTGTGCCAGCCGGCAGGAGCAGCCTCAGGAGAGATGATGTGCTCAGGGGGCGGGCGTCGAGGGCTGGAGCGGAAAGTGAGAGGAGGGGGCAGGCAGCAGAGGAAGGGGCGGCAGGGCTAGATCATCAGAAAACCCTGTAAACACCCCGATGGGAGCTGGCGTGTACTCTGAGGGCGGCGGGGAGTCAGTGAAGGGGCGTAGCGAGGGGGTGATGCCGGCAGATCTGCTTCAGGAACCTCCAGGGATGCTGGGTGAGGATGGATTGGGGAGGGGGCTTGGTGTATGCCTGAGCCCTTTGGCCTCTGGAGGAGGGGTCCCCTCTGGGGCTAGGCAGGGGCTTTAGGTGAGTTACTAGGCTTACTAGGGTTGGCTGTGTCCAGGCTGAGGGAGTCGATTGTGGAAGGAGCAGGAGCCTTCTCTGGTTCAGGAGCCAGGGCTGTGGTGACCGCAGGCCTGTAAGGGACCTCTGGCTCTTGGCCTTTGGTCCTATGAACCGTGTCCTCGTGGGATCCGCCTTGTGAGACTCTGGAGCTGCAGATGGAGGGTAGTGAGGACACTCAGAAGCGTCCTCCCCCACGCCCTTGGCTGTTCAGTTCTCTGGCACACCACATACATACATGCACATACATGGGTACACACACATGTACATGTACACATGCACACATGGACTCCAGGGCCCTTGTGCTTCGGTCTCTCTGTTACCTACATGTGTGTGGGCCTGAGGCCTTTCTGCTAGTCTATAGCCAGGAGCAGGGAGCTGACCCTCTCCCTAAGTTCAGCCTGGACTGGGGCTCTCTAGGCCCCCTGTCTCACACAGCTTACATTGCCCTGTGTGGCCAGATCTGCCTGCCTCCCTCACTGGTCCCTGGCCTGCAAGGCCCTGGGGAGCAGGGGCCACAGCAGAGCCCTCTCAATGTCCCCATGGGCACTCACAACAGCAGCCAGCATGTGTCCCTAATCTTTCTCTGTCTGGATGTCAGCTTCAGACATTCAAATAGAAAACAGGGAGTTTTGCTCCCTGTTCACCCATTCACAGACTCCTGAGCCAAGTTGCCCTGGCTGCGCTATCTCCATGGGCATTGAACCCTTCTAGATAATGGCATCATCCCTACTGCTCAGATGAGGAAATAGGCTCAGGGAAAACCCAAGATGTGGGTCATGGTGGGGAAGGGAACTGGGGTTTGGACCCAAATCTGCCTGGAGGCCCAGGAGCGTTAAAAGAGCATATGTTGCCCCTGTGCACTTGGGGTTTAAGCACAACCAGTAGGGAATTGAGTTGCAAGTGTGGGAAACTACAGGGCGAGAGCCTAAGACAAGATGGGGAAGAGTGGCTGAGTGCTGACCTGGGGAAGATGGTTCTGGAGACCAGAGATGGGGATACTAGTCAGGGCAGAGATGTCATGGCAGCTTCCTGGAGGAGGAGGGATTGTGGGTGGGGAGAAGCTGAACAGGCCGAGGAAGTGGGTAACAGTTCATGTAAAGAAATAAACGTTTTATTGATTGGATGAATCAATGGAGGAGAAGCGTGTGAGGATGAATGGATGAATCAAGGGTTGGATGGATGGATGGATGGATAAATGGATAAGTGAGTGGTGGAATGGATAGGTAAGTGGATGATTGGATAGATAAGTAGATGTATGTATGTATGTATGGGTCCATGGGTGGATAAGTGGATGGGTGGGTGCCTGGGTGGATAAGTGGATGGATGGATGGATGGGTGGATGGATGGATGGATGGATGGATAGGTGCCTGGGTGGATGGATGGGTGGATGGGTGGGTCCATGGGTGGATAAGTGGATGGATGGATGGATGGGTCCATGGGTGGATAAGTGGATGGATGGATGGATGGGTGGATGGGTGGGTCCATGGGTGGATAAGTGGATGGATGGGTGGATGGGTGGGTCCATGGGTGGATAAGTGGATGGATGGATGGATGGGTGGATGGATGGGTCCATGGGTGGATAAGTGGGTGGATGGGTGGATGGGTGGGTGCCTGGGTGGATAAGTGGATGGATGGATGGATGGTTGGGTGGGTTCATGGGTGGATAAGTGGATGGATGGGTGGATGGATGGATGGGTGGGTCCATGTGTGGATAAGTGGATGGATGGATGGATGGATGGGTCCATGGGTGGATAAGTGGATGGATGGATGGGTGGATGGATGGATGAATGGATGGGTGGATGGATGGGTAGGTGGGTGGGGGCTTGGGTGGATAAGTGGGTGTATGGATGGATGGAGGAATGGATGGATGGATGGATGGGTCCTTGAGTGGGTAAGTGGATGGATGGATGGGTAGGTGGGTGAGTGGGTGGAGAGGTGAGTGGGAGAAAGATATCAGATGGATATGTGGGCCCAGGAGGCACCAACTGGAGTTGGAACAGAAGAATACTCCATTTGCTGAGCACCTCACTCGTGACGGGACCTGGTTGGAGCACTCTTCATCTTCTCCTTCGTTTTAGCCTCACAGCCCCCCCCCAGGAGGCAGGCACTGTTAGCACCCCCACCCGCTGACCCTGGAGCTGAGGCTCAGCCAGGTTGGGCCCCTGCTATAGCTGGTGGCACCCCCAGCCTGCCTCAGCCCCTCTGACTCCCCTGCAGCCTGTGACCAACCACAACCCCTGGATGCTGCTGTACTTCATCTCCTTCCTGCTCATCGTCAGCTTCTTTGTTCTCAACATGTTCGTGGGCGTCGTGGTGGAGAACTTCCACAAGTGCCGGCAGCACCAGGAGGCCGAGGAGGCGCGGCGGCGCGAGGAGAAGCGGCTGCGGCGCCTGGAGAAGAAGCGCCGGAGTGAGTGGGTGATGACGGAGGGCGTCGGACCTCCCGGCCCGGGGCCGCCTCTTGGGCCAGAGCCCATCTGGGCCTTTGGAGCTGGAAGGGAGCAGGGGATACGGGCCCCTGTGCCCCTGGCCCCACTCCGTCCCTCTGCATCTGCCTGTCCAGGTGGCCTGAGCCCCCACTGATGCCAGCCCATGAGATGGGGGACACCACTAACAGTCTGGATGAGGTCCTGGGGGTTCAGTCCAGCCAGAGGGCAGAGGCAGCCTTGGATGCCCGTCCCTGAGCCAGGGGACCCTGGTTTTCCCCACAGCTGCTCCAGAGCCTTTCCCATGAGCCCATCTGGGGTAGAGGAAAGAATCCGTGTCCTGCTCTCTGCATGCCACTCTCTCAGGCTCCCTCTGAGATGCTTCCCCCATGGGGCTCCGGGTGGGCAGGGAGACTTAGCTCTCTGATTCCCAGGGCCTGGGGAGGGTCAACATCTTGCTCCCTTGCTGCTTCCCTCTGCTACTCTTTTCTGTCTTGTGTTCTCTGCCTCCCTTTCCTCAACCCAACCCTTTGGGTCTGTCTTGTCTATTCCCACCACCGCCATCTTGCAGAGGCCCAGCGACTACCCTACTACGCCACCTACTGCCCCACCCGGCTGCTCATCCACTCCATGTGCACCAGCCACTACCTGGACATCTTCATCACCTTCATCATCTGCCTCAATGTGGTCACCATGTCCCTGGAGCACTACAACCAGCCCACGGTGAGCCCCAGCCCCACCTCTAGGCCCAAAGTTACGTGACCTGGTGTGGCCTCAGTGAGAACCCCACCTGGGAATGGGTTGAGGTGGCAGTGTTAGCTGACTGCAGGACCTGGGCAGCCCCTCCATGCACCAAGAGGGGAGGAGGCTTGGAATGGCCCTGCCCTCCAGCCCACACTGGGGAAAGGTCACAGGGAGAGGTCACTCCCTCCTGTATGTGGGTCTAGTCTTGCTTCCCAGGTAGCAATGGCTGTCGTGGGTTAAATACTGACTCTTTACAAGGCAAGTTACTGTTATTAACGCTTCTCATCCTCAGTGTAACCGTAAGGTGGGGGGAGCTCTGGCCACATTTTACAGATGAAGAAACTGAGTCTCAGAAAAGCTAGCTATCTTGTCCATATTACTCAGCTGGGAGGCAGTGGAGTCAGACCTAGATTTGGACTTGAATCCAAAGTCTGCCACGGGGCATATGGGGACTGGAGAAAGGGCGTTCCAGGCAGCAGGAGGACTGGATGGACAAGTAGCCAGGGAAAGTATGAGGGGGCAGCCAGTGCCCAGCTGGTCACAGAGCAGGGGGTGGAAGGGCCAAGAGAAGGAAGGTACATCCTGAAAGCCTCCACTTAATGGAGTAGAGGGGAGAGAAGAGGCAAGCACAACCTCCAGGTGAGGAAGTGAGGGTCTTATTTCAAATATAAAACCAAACAAAACCCACTGCCCTTGAGTTGATTCCGACTCACAGTGACCCCCATTGAGTTTCCAGGGCAGTAAATCTTTGTGGAAGTACCTTGCCTCATCTTCCTTCCATGGAGCAGCTGGTGGGTTTGAACCACCAGCCTTCTGGTTAGCAATCAAGTAAATGCCTTAGGCACTGTGCCACCAGGGCTTCTTGTTCACATAATAGAAGAGGAATGTTACGAATGCAGGGAAGGGGAACACAGCCATTGGCAGAATGGAATAGTGATACTAGAACTTTCAAAAAGGACACAGAAAAATAAAATAATAATAGCTCATGTTTACCAAGTACTTAATCTGTGCCCAGAACAAAATTAGTGCTGATTTTAACAGCAACTTTCTGAGGTAGGTACTATTATTAGCCCCAATTTACAGACTGGGAAACTAAGTCCAGAGAGGTCAAGTGACTTGCCCAAGGTAACACAGTAAGGAAGGTGAAGTGCCCCAGGAGCCCTTGTTTTACATTGTGAGACACTATAACCACTATCCCACATTACCTCCAAAAAAGAGTAACTGACCAAAAGGCAGAAATAAGGACAAAGAAGCAACAATGTAAGTAAAATAGAAGGAATAAAACTAGATATACAAATCATTGTGCTAACTATGAACGAATCAAATTTTTCTGCTTAAAAGGCAGAGGCTTTCTGACTAGAGAAAGGTGGGGAGAGGTCCTGGAGCCTGGATCATGGGGTCTGGAGACCTGGCCAGGACCATCTTACACTAAGTGGCTGAAGAGGCCTTTCCCTTTCTGTTGTCTTCCTGTGGGGGTCAGGTGATATGGGTGTGGCCCAGTGATGAGCTGGGCCCCTGCCAGCCCCTTGATGCTCCTCATCCCTCCCTGTAGTCCCTGGAGACGGCCCTCAAATACTGCAACTACATGTTCACCACTGTGTTTGTGCTGGAGGCTGTGCTGAAGCTGGTGGCATTTGGCCTGAGGCGTTTCTTCAAGGACCGGTAGGTGGCCTGGCCAGATAGGCAGCATAGGGTGGGGTGCAAGATGGGAAAGCATCCCTGACCCTTGGGACAACTTGGAGCAGCTGGAGGAGGGGAACCAATAATTATCTGAGCACTAATGGCCAAGGCCCCCCTGGATGTTGCCTGAGTCCCAAACAAGAAGTAACTATGGTACCACCCAGTGGTGCAGGGCATCCTGTCAAGCCCTTCTTGGATCATCTCCCATGGGTCCTCTGTACTCTACAGGCAGGGATGCTAATCCTCTTTTTCAGAGGGAATGTTGTTTAAACGGAGTAAGACTCAGAGAGGTTGAGGAACTAGCCCAAGGCTACACAGAGAAAGCATCTGGGCCAAGATTTGGACTTAAGTCACAGCCCATACCTCCTCCCCTACAGGGGGCAGAGATGTTTATGTAGCCTGGTAGACCCTTGCTTGAAGGAGCAGAGGTTGTGGAGGGCAGAGAGGGGGCCAGACACAGTGGAGGGTTTCCAGGCAATGGGCAGTTAGTAGAAAGGTTGGCCGCACAGCCCAGTGGGCAGCAACAGCGTAATGGGAAGCGCCCCACTGCCGAGGCATGTCTGAGGCGGAGTGCCCCTCACCCTACTTCACAATCCTGCCCTCTGCCCGGCTGAGCAGGTGGAACCAGCTGGACCTGGCCATCGTGCTGCTGTCAGTGATGGGCATCACACTGGAGGAGATCGAGATCAACGCGGCACTGCCCATCAACCCCACCATCATCCGGATCATGCGGGTTCTGCGTATTGCCCGGGGTGAGGGACGGGGCGGGGAGGACCAGGAGGAGCACAAGCACACGGGAGTGGGTTGGGAGAGGGTGTGGGGACTGGGAGAGGGAGGGCTTCCTGCTGAGCCGGGAGGAACACGCAGGAGGGACATACACATAACACATACACAGTCCACCCCTTGGGCCCACAGCCTTGCCCCGACTCACTGGTCCACAGACAGCTTTGCTCAGCACACTGTATACACACTTCTCCTTCCTGTACACCAGGACCCATGTGAGTCAGTCTGTGCTTGTGAAAACTGAGATGTTGCAGAATGACTCCAGGTCCTCACTTTGACTAAGACACGTCCTCCACATTTCTTAAAACCCTCTTTCTCCTCCCAGAAGCCTCCTTTACACCGCAAGATAGTTCATGTACCTCTTTCCAAAACCCTCTGCCTTCATGCTAGTCCCGGGGCCTTGTGTTCCTCTATTCACCTCCACCCATCGCCTCCAGACTCTGAGGTGGGGGTGTGTGTGGAGCTCAGGGTGGGTCACACCTGAGTCTGCTTTAGCTGGGGCGAGAGGAGAGGCATGGTGTTCACATGTGGTCCTTGTGCCCCATTGCACTCAATTACAGTTCAGTTACACACTTCACATCCTCCATCCCACTCATGTATGCCTTATTCACTTGCATTTTGCACACTGACGTCCACCTCCTCGTATATGATGTTTGTGCACCTTCATTCTAGACGTGTGACATCCGAGAGCGTGTACTCTTGGCTTGCCTGCTCCTCCGTTTTCTCACTCTTCTTCCACATTTACACATGGGCACACATGTGTGCACGCACTTAGGTGCACACACACATCCCCACTGGCTGGGCTGAGTGGGGCTGGGACGGGGTCTCGCCCACAGTATTGAAGCTGTTGAAGATGGCCACGGGCATGCGGGCCCTATTGGACACGGTGGTGCAGGCCCTGCCTCAGGTAAGAGCCCTCCTCCTGCAGTCCTGCCTAGCTGTAATCACCGCCATGCCGGGCCCTGGGCACGTGGGCCCTGGGGACACAGGCCCTGACTTCCCTTCCCCATAAACCTGTCCAGAGCCAACACGGACTCCCGGCCTGGAGGAAGCAGCTTGAGCTGGGGGTTGGGAGAGATAGGAAGATCCCCCCTGCTCTGTCTTCCCAGCTTCACCGAGTGGTTGCTAGCACGTACCCCGTACTCGGCCCTGTGCTGGTGCTGAGGATTATGCTGCCTTGGGGGGTGCCCAGGGTGTTGGGGGAGACAGACACCTCAAGTGTGGGGAGGTGGTGCCTGACATTCTTGGGGGGTGGGGAATCAGGGATGTGTCCCAGGAAGGGAGCCTTGGAGCTTGGTGGTGGAGCATGGCTTGGCAGAGACAGGCGGTGGTGTGGATGGAGCATCCCAGGAGGGGGCAACATGAGACCCTGGCCTGGGAGAGGCACCTGTGAATTCTGGACAGTCCCCCTCCACCCGTCCCTGCCTGGTCCATAGAAGGGCGATAGGGTCAAGGCGTGTCATTTCCCAGAAGTTCTGCAATTCTGGTTCCTCCTTTCCCTGTGCCCTGCCTACTTGAGGTTCCCGTTCCCCAACCCCTCAGTGCTGCCCCTGTCCCCAGTGAGTCTTGTGCACATTCATTTATTCATTATGATTCATCAAGTCATAAAAGGCATCTTACACTAAAAGCCACAGATGGAGCACATGAGAAAATGAGGATAAAACACTCAGAAGGGAGGGAAGGTGAAAGCAAACTCTTCTGGAGACCTGGACTGAGGACACTAGTGGGCCGTGTTCTCCAGTTTTGTGTGCGCTTCCCAGTGGCCTCATCACAAAGGGAGAGTCGCGTGGTTCTCATCAGGCCTGGCTGGAAAGCAAAGATGATTGCTCAGAGAGACTTCTTTCCCCCTCCCTAACACTAAGTCCCTCAAGAGGACTTTGTCACATGGGAAAGGGGCTTTGAGCAACGTTGAAGTTGTTATCTTCAGCTTAGCTCTTCCACGAAAGGAAAATGTTCATGTCCAGGGTGTGTGTGCTTTCTCAGGACCCAGCCTGACACCGAGGATCTTGGCTCAAAGCAAGGAATACCAGAAAGATGGTTACTTGTGTTTTATTGACTATGCAAC
>NW_006921670.1:3940402-3942425 GCF_000298275.1 Orycteropus afer afer
CTTGGGCCATCTGTCTTTTTATTTCTTGTTTATTAAGGGCTGGGCCTTTCAGATGCCCATGGTTGGGCCCCATTGCTTGTGTGTGTGTGTGTGTGTGTGTAGATGCCTAGGTCATTTGAAAGAAAGTTCTTAAGCAGACTGTGAAGGTGACCAGTGGGCTGGGGGTGTGTGGACTGGAAGTGGGTAGGAGCCCAGACTCCATTCACCCTGCCCAAGGTCAAAGTCTAGTTCCCTGTGAGACCCTGGACACATGACAGAATTCCTTTGTACTTCAGTTTCCTTGTCTGTAGGCTGGGGATGATAATAGTGCTTATCTCAAAATGGTGGTGGTGTGTAGGATTTTATTTTAGAAAATTAATAGAGAGATACTCAGGTTTGTCATGCATAAACTTGTTCAGTTATTGTAATGTAGTCATGGCAGACTACACAAGTCAGACCTCACAACATTAATTTATAATGGGAAAGTCAGAATGAACAATTACAGTGTTAGTTAAATGGTGAGAGTCCAAATCTTTAGACATAAGGCTTTTTTTCCTGAGTGGTCTCAGGAGGAAGGTTAAACCAGGGCTTGAACTCAGCGGAAGTCCCTGACAGTTAGGGTCCGAGGTTGGGGACAGTGGACAGAATCTTAGCAGGCTTACAGTCTTAAAGTAAGAGACTAGAGATACATCCCTTTGTCTCTGCTTTCTCTCCATGAGTGACAGGAATTCAGGTTTATGTATGAAATTCTCACCTTGATTTCACACAATAAGGGCCACTGTGGCGTCAAAGACTAGAATATTATGCAAGAGATGAGCTGAATGTCGCATTTTTTTCAAGCTTAGAGATTAGGGAGGCTGTTTGGACTTATGTCTCAAGGCTAGTTTACCAAGTTTAACTATGTTGTGTGTTTTATCACAACGTGCTGGGTCAAAGTGAACTGAACGGTTATTCACCACAGTCTTTACATGGTTCTGTGTCTAAGTTCAGAAGTTTCATAAATCATTTTCTAATGATTTATATCTAATGTTAAGAACCTCACAAAGGTAGATGTATTTTTCTTTCTAAATTGGTATTATGAGTGATTGAATATATGTATCTTGAAAGCATCATAGTGACTTATCCATTGTGAGATTTGAGAACATTAGAGAAACTTACCGAACAGGTGTCATGAAATTTAAAATAGTTGGAGCTTTTAAAGCCCTTGATGGGACCCGGTTCATAGGATGTGTCATTATCTCAGAGTCAACTGGGGATCAAGCTGTGGGGTGTGAGGGTACAGGTGTATGCAGGTGGCCTGGGAAGGAGGCAGGACCCTCCTTGCAGCCACACCCCCACCCCATGTTGTGACCCCTGGGGCTCCTGGGGCCAATCTGAGCTGGCACAGAACACCTGGGCATGGATGTCCAGGAGGTCCCAGCTTCAGGTGGGACACAGACATACATGTGGACATTAAGAGAGGTGTGTGTTGAGTACTACGCAGTGGCTGTTGGGGGCTGCTTACCCCTCAAAATCTATTCATTGACCTCCATGCTGTCGTATGGACCTTTGACGTCTCCTTAGTTCTATATAAAGGGCTATGAAAATGAAACATCAGCCCCCTTCCTACCAGGCTCTGCCCCAGGCAGAGGGAGGAGACATCAGGGAAGGCTTCTCAGAGGAGATGACCCAGGCATTAGGCTCTGATGTATGATGAGGAGGCATTTACCAAGCAATGACAGCGACTATTCTCTGAAGTATGCCAAGGCAGCACAGGGTTCATTTTCAGTGTGAGTGGAGCCTGGGTCTGGAAGATCAGGTTTGGGGGTTTCGTGGGGGCCAGGACATAGCAGGCATTCAGTGCGAGGACAGCATACTGGAGCTTTATCCTGCAGGCAGTGGTGTGCCACGGAAAGGTTCTGAACAAGGCAGGCCTCAAGGAGTGCTGCCTTGTTAAAAAATGTATTTTAATTTTTTGCTGTTATTTTTGAGAATTTACCACCAGAATTTACACCAAATCAGTAGTTTCTATGCGTACAGTTCAGGGACATTGATGGCATTCTTC
>NW_006921670.1:3943495-3945200 GCF_000298275.1 Orycteropus afer afer
TGGGGCCTCTGATCGGGGTGGGGATCTCTACCTGAGAAAGCCTTGGAGGGGCAGGAGCCAAGGCACAATACCAGCTGTCAGGACACCAGGGCCACAGGGCTCTGAGGCCAGTCTGCACGGTGATCAAGAAGTCTTTTGGGCCTGGGTTCAAGTCCTACCTCTTCCACATCCTGGCTGCGTGACGTCGGCGATTTGCTTATCCCCTCTGAGCCTTAGTCTCCTTTTCTGCCAAGTGACGGTCATGATGGGCTCCCTGTGTGGGCTTCTTGATGGGCTCGAAGGGCACGCACTGAGGGCCTTGCTGCCCTCACTGACCCCCGTGGCCTCGGAGGGGTCAGCTGCTCACCCAGCACGTTTGGAGTTCAACTCCTCCAGTCCATTCTGCAGCCTCCAGCGACTCCACCCCCACCTCTGCTGAAGCTGGCAGGGGCTGGCCACCTCTCCAGACCAGAGCTTCTGTGGGCTGCGGGGTCCAGGGGAACAAGGCCCCGTGCATGTCTGCGTTAGCCCGGTGGCCCCCCCACACCACCTGCTGGCTTGGAGGCCCTCACTGACGACTGCTCTAACCCAGGGCGTCCTGGGGCCGCCTGCCCTACAGGCTCTCAATAAGTGGTTGTTTCGTTAATGAACGGAACATCATTTAATTAGTCAGACACTATCAGTGTGATTGTGTGAGAATGACTCCCTTCTCTCTGGAGCAGGGAAACGTGAGGAGTCTGTGTTTAACGGGCTTCCTTTTCAGCAATTAATGCCAACGTGGTTCTAATTCCATTCACGCAGGCCTTCAGAGGGTTCTGGCAAACATTGCATTTCTAGGGCAAGAGCGTGTTTAGCCTTATCGTATCCCCAGCATGAGTTAAAGGCAGCCTCCAGCATGTGGACAGATCCGAAATAGCTTTGAAATCTGGGGCGCTTTCTCCCACAGGAGCTCAGGGCCAGGGATGGCCAGGTTTGCAGGAAGCTCCTCTGAGCCCCAGTCCTCCCTGATTCCTATATTCATCCTTCTGCTCAGCCAGGCCCTGTGCTGGCCTGAGGAAGCAGATCTGACTTAATCCAGCCACATCCTTGCTCGGGAGGATCCCCAGGGCCAGCAGAGGACAGTGACAGGGACACTCTGGCTACACCTGCACTGTCAGTTATGTCTGTGTCTGCTTGGATGAATCAGGGCAGACTTCCTGGAGGAGGTGGCCTTGGAGCTGGGCTGTCCTTTGTTCTGCCCCTCCCTCTGTCCATTCATCCATGGATCCCTGGCTGTCCCTGCACAGGGGTGTAGAGTTGCAGTGGCTTGCACAGCCCCTGGGCCCTACCTGCTGAGGTTGCATACGGCCTCCCACTCATCCTGTGTGACCCGGGACACGTGACTTCACCTCTCCGTCCTGCGCTTGCTTCATCTGAGGAGTGGAGGGGGAAGGTGTCCGTAGGGTTAGGAGGGGTAGCTGCTGACTGACGTGCCAGGTGGGAGGCTCCCAGTAAAGGCGTCAGGGGAGTTTTATGATCGCTCCTGGCCCAGGCTGTTTAAGGGTTACAACTGCCCCGGCCTCAGGGTGGCCCCTCTGCTGGGGGGCCTGGCCTACCCGCCCACCTGGCCAGCGCCCACCCCTGCTCCCTCCGCAGGTGGGCAACCTGGGCCTTCTGTTCATGCTGCTTTTCTTCATCTACGCTGCGCTGGGCGTGGAGCTCTTTGGGAAGCTGGGTGAGTGGCCAG
>NW_006921670.1:3945420-3952540 GCF_000298275.1 Orycteropus afer afer
GCAGAGGATGGATGGGCAGCTCTCAGCCATCCACACCCCCACTGGGTGGGTGCAGGGCATTTGAGAGGGTTCCGTTGAGGTTCATGTGCAGTGGACCCCCTACTTGGAGTTTCCTAAGGACCCTGCCCCCCACTCCCAGCAAGCAGAGGCCAGGGCAGGGGAGAGGGCATCAGGGCTCAGGCCAAGCCCAACCCTGCACAGGGTCAGCAGAGTTCTCGGGGGTCAGCTCAGGCCCCGCCCAATGCACTCTCAGCAACTGACACTGAGGTGGGATTAGGGGCCACGCACACCTGAGTCTGAGCCTTAGGCTGTGTGCTGCCTGCCTGAACCTCAGTTTCCCCTTCTGTGGCCTGGGCACGTCACAGCCCTTGAGGTGGGGATTGTGAGATGGGGCTGTGCAGGGGCTCTGCAGGCGGACAGGGCTGACCTGCTCTCCCCCCTAGTCTGCAACGACGAGAACCCGTGTGAGGGCATGAGTCGGCATGCCACCTTCGAGAACTTCGGCATGGCCTTCCTCACGCTCTTCCAGGTCTCCACCGGCGACAACTGGAACGGGATCATGAAGGTACTTGTGGGTAGGCAGAAGGGAGAAATGAGGGGTCTCACTCTCTGGGGTGCCTCCCTGGGCCCCTGCCTGTGATTCCACAGCACAGCCGGCAGGGTGAGTCAGAGTAGGCCCTCTGCCCTCAACACTGCTCATCCCTAGCCCTCACTGCTACCCTAGGGACTGACTTCACATGGGCCCGGAGCTCAGGTCTGGGAACTCCAGTCACCCCAAGGTCTCTGGGGTAGAGAGACACAGTGCCTACAACACATCCCTCCCACGCTACTCACAGGACATGTCCCACTATAAAAACCAAACCAAACTCACTGCTATAGAGTCAACTCTGACTCATAGCAACCCCCGTTGGGTTTCTGAGGTAGTAAATCTTTAAGGAAGTAGATGGCCCAGTCTTCCTTCTGTGGAACAGCTGGTGGGCTTGAACCGCCAACCTTCTGGTTAGCAGTCAAATGCCTTAGGCACTACAGCACCAGAGCTCCTTATGACCCACTATGCGTGACTAGAATGGCTCCCAGCTTCGGGAGGATCGGGAAGGCTGGGTCCCCAGGGAGGCAGAGAGAAGACCGGCTGTGAGAAGGTGGGGGGCAGGCGGCCTCGCTGACCCTGCTGGGTTGGAGGTTTGGCTGGCGTGCAGACCAGAAAGCAAGGATGAGGAGGATGCTGGCCCATGCAGCTTGGCCAGAGTCCCCCAGGGCCCAGGAGGGTACACCCCCAGTCCCAGTCCGCCTGGACCAGCCAGTCCTGGCGCAGAGTATGGGGCCTGGTGGGGGGAAGCGCCGTGACTGCTCCCAGAAGGAGGGCCAGGCCTGCTGCTGTGGAGTGTGGCCCCTGTCATCCAGGGGAGAGTGAGGCCCTGCAGATGCCACCAAGTGCCAGAGCCCCCAGATGGGGGTTTGTGTCCTGGCTCTGCCACCTCTGTCTGGAGTGTGGCCCTGGGCCAGCCTCGCTTTCCTCCTCTGTGAGTGGGGCCAGACTCCGAGCCCAGCCCTCACTGCTGTCCCCGCCCGCCGCGCAGGACACGCTGCGGGACTGCACGCACGACGAACGCAGCTGCTTGAGCAGCCTACAGTTCGTGTCCCCGCTGTACTTCGTCAGCTTTGTGCTCACGGCCCAGTTCGTGCTCATCAACGTGGTGGTGGCCGTGCTCATGAAACACCTGGACGACAGCAACAAGGAGGCGCAGGAGGACGCGGAGATGGACGCCGAGATCGAGCTCGAGATGGCCCATAGCTTGGGCCCCACCCCGCGGCCACCCTGCGGCTCCCCGGGGGCACTGGGCTGCGGGCCAGGAGGCGCAGGCGGCGGGGCCGACACCGAGGGCCGCCTGCGTCAGTGCTGTTACTCCCCAGCCCAGGTGGGCAGGGGCCAGAGAGGGCACGGTGGTCTCGGGGGGAGCCCCATAGGGCTGGAAGGGCAGCTGTCCTCTTGGGCCCTGTCCTGTCCTGCCTGGCTCCAGAGGAGGGGTGAGCCTGTGACAAGGGGTTGGGCCCAGGCCATGGGCGCAGAGAACCGGGAGGGCAGCTGTGCCCACCTGCCCCACAGTCCCCGGCCCGGCCGATAATCCCGCCTGTCCACGCCCCGTCCCCGTCCGCCTAGGAGAGCCTGTGGCTGGACAGCGTCTCTTTAATCATCAAGGACTCCTTGGAGGGGGAGCTGACCATCATCGACAACCTGTCCGGCTCCGTCTTCCACCACTACTCCTCGCCTGCCAGCTGCGAGAACTGTCACCACGACAAACAAGAGGTGATGGCAAGCTGGGAGGGGGCCCTGAGGACTGGTGGGGGTCTCAAGAGGAGAGAGCTGGGTTCTGGAACCAGAGAGACCAGGCGAGATGGCTTGGTCATATGCTAGTCTCTGAGCCCCGGTTTTCCTGTCTGTCTGCAAAATGCAGGCCTGTGGTGTGGCCTCAGAGTGTCTCAGGACCAAGCCCATTGCCTGCACACAGTAGTTGCTCAGGCAGGGTGGCTGGCCCACCTTCGGTATGCTGGTGATGGGCAGAAAGCCCTGTGAGGTCTGGCGGGCTTGGCCCTGGGGACAGCTGCCCTTTCTGTGATGTGTGAAGTCTTGGGGCTTGTTCTCTCCCAGGGCCTTTTTTCCAGCGTGGGGCAGCCCCAAGGGGCTGGGCCTGGTGCTGCTCATATAGGCACCTCCTCTTCCCCCAGCAATGTAGACCCAAGCTCCCCCCCAGGGGTGTTCCAGCCCCCAAGTGGCTGCAGGGTGACTCCTGACTTAGCCCTGCTTAGGACAAGTTCCGAGGAGTCTTCAAGTAGGAGTGGGGGTCAGGGCTATCTTCCCAGTGGGTGCAAATTCACTGGATTCAGTTGGAGCCTTGGTGGTGCAGTGGTTAAATGCTCATCTGCTAACTGGAACATAGGCAGGTTTGAACACACCATGTGCTCTGTTGGAGAAAGATGAGGCAGTCTGCTTCTGGAAAGATTTACAATCTTGAACCCTCCCCCTGCCCCCATGGGACATTTCTACTTTGTCCTATAGGGTCGTTATGAGTCAGAATTGGCTCAATGGCAATGGGTTTGGTTTTTGGTGTTTGGGGTCCTGGGCCTTGCAGCTACCCCTGTCTGTGCCTCTTCTGTGCCAGAAAGCCCATGTGGCAAAGGGGAGTCAGACCTCCAGGGCATTTGGTCTGGGGACGGGCAGAGTAGCTGTGGAATGGCATGCGACATGCCAGGTGGGCCACCAGGCCTGGCATTTCACTGACTTCCATCCAAGGTGGCCATAGTGTCCCCATCAGGGGCCCCCGCATGGCCCCTGAACCTTTCTGTGCACTGCCCTCTGTCTTCCCAGAGGGTCTGCAGCTGAGAGCTCCAGCCCCAGCGTGACCCGAGGCCCCACTGTCCCCTGCAGGTGCAGCTGGCTGAGACGGAGGCCTTCTCCCTGAACTCTGACCGGTCCTCATCCATTCTCCTTGGTGACGACCTGAGTCTTGAGGACCTCACAGCCTGCCCACCAGGCCCCAAAGACAGCAAGGTGCACAGCCCTGGGGGGTGGGGGCAGGGTGGCCTGTCCTCACACCTAGCCTTCACCTACTACAAGGACACCACTTCTCCCAGGCCACCTGCCTTGTGCTGAGCCCTCATCTCCTGTTGGTCTGATCAGGGCAGTGGGGCTCAGAGAGGTTGAGTGATTTACCCAAAGCTGCACAGCAGTGGTTCTAACCTGGCATCCCAGAGGCCTTGCTGCTCCTTGCTGCTTTGGTACTTTTTATCCATCAGTGGGTGTCGTTCCAGGCAGGCCTACCTCACAGGTGGCTGTGAGGCTAAAGAGGGGGAGTCATAGCAGGTGCTAGCACCTCTGGGGGCCAGATGCATTACCTGCACAGCTCTGGGCACCAGGAGTGACTTGGCCTCGTTTCGTATGGGAGGGAACGGAGGCTCTGAGAAGTGAGGTGACGTCTCCGTGACAAAGCCCGGAGCAGCAGAGGAGGGAGGCCAGTCCTGGACCTGGACCCCAAGCCCTGCCCTGTGGCCATCAGTGCAAGGGGTGCAGAAAGGGCCTCTGGGCTGATCCTGTAGTTGCAGGTTGCGGGGAGGGCTGCCCTAGGCTTGGGACCTCAAGTACAAGTCCTTCCTGGCCTGGCCAGTGGGGAGAGCTGGGAAGCTCAGGCGAGGTGGGAACACAGGGCCGTGCCCTCAGGGAACCTCTGTTGCTTGGACCCCAGCCCGCTGCACCCAGAGCATCCTCCCTCAGCTCAGGGCAGGCTGAGAAGAGGTGAAGGGGAAGTGGGTCTTCTCATTTCCTAGAAGCCGATAGCTTCTGTCCCCTTTCTGACAGCTTTCAGCTCCTGTAGCTTTCCTCCCGACCCCAGCCCCTTCCTGCATCTCCCCACACCCTGCCCCCCACACAGGATGTCAGGGTGCACAGTTTCCGGGTCCTTGCTGGGGCTTAGTTGGGGCATAGTCTGGTTAATCTAGGTCACGTTTCTTGCAAGACTCAGAGAACAAGTCATTGGGCCAGGGATTAAGGGAACTCTTTGGGGAGCTTGCTGGAATACGGGTTGCCTTGGGCTGGAGGGCTGAGGAGCTGCAGGGTCCCTGGAAAGACCGCTGGGCCCAGAGCCAGCATACGCTCACTGGTGCCAGGCCAGGTGCTCCGTGTGCGAGGACCTGGTGCAGTGGCCTGGGAAGGAGGCTAACCCTCCCAGTTTATGGATGTGGAAACTGAGGCTCAGCACGGGGAAGGGACCACCCCAGGCCATGGTCACGAGGCAGCTCTGCAGCCACTGGGCCCATCGTCCGCTGCCCTTGCCAGCCTTGACTTGGCTTTACAGTGGGCTGATGTCTGTGCCAGGCACTTGGCTACAGAGATGAGGAGTACCCTTCCCTGCCCTCAACGATCTCAGAGTCAACAGGGGAGCAGATAGGGGGAATCACTAACTGACATCAGAGAGGGCTTCCTGGAGGAAGGGCCCTTTCACCTGGTTTTGGAAGATGATTGCTGGCCAGGTGGAGGAGTTGAGAGGAAGGGCATTTCAGGCAGTGAGGATGGCCTGAGCAAAGCCTGAGGTGGGCCGTGATGGGGAGCAGGGCTGTGAGGGCAGCTCTGACCAGCCTGGCCTGCTGTCCTCATCCCTGCCATCCTGCCTCAACTACTTCCCTTCCCTGCAGGGTGAACCAGACCCACCTGAGCCCATCCGGGTGGGGGACCTGGGCGAATGCTTCTTTCCTTTGTCCAACACGGCTGTCTCGTCGGGCCCAGAAAACTACCTGTGCGAGATGGAGGTGATCCCGTCCAACCCCGTCCGGTCCTGGCTGAAACATGAGAGCAGCCAAGGTGAGGGGCAGGCGCCTCACCACCTTCCCCTGCCTGATCTGGGGCATCTGCTTCACAGGGAGGTGGTTTTTCCTCTTGTTCAGCCTATTGTCCCTAAGCTTGGGACCTCAAGTACAAGTCCTTCCTGCCCTGGCCAGTGGGGAGAGCTGGGAAGAACCAGAGGGGTAGCTGAGAAGAAGAGAGAGGAATTACAGGCCTGATAGAATAAGGAGAAAAGATGAAGAGCCTAATGATCCGGACGTAATAACTGTATCAGCAACTTTGTTGTTGTTGTGTGCAGTTGAGTCAGACCTGACTCATAGTGACCCCTCCTTGGGTTGCCGAGGCAGTATCACTATGGAAGTAGAATGCCCAGTCTTTCTTCTGAGGAGTGGCTGGTGGGTTTGAACTGCCAGCCTTCTGGTTAGCAGTCAAGTGCCTTAGGCACTATGCTACCAGAGCTCCTCCCAGAAACTTAGACTAAGGGAAACTGTATGTGGAGCTTCTCAGGAGCCCTGGTGAAAAGGGAAACAGGTCAGCCCACGCGGTTCTCGTTATCAAGCAGAAGGAAAGCTGCCAGATTATTGAGGTGTTCTTCCAGTGCTGAACTTGAGAGATATTAATCCCATGGATCTTCACACAAGGGTGAGATTGAGCAACAGAAAGCCTAGTATCTTCAATAGCCCTTTAGTAAAAATGTCTTGACATTCACTCTTGGTCCAGCTGCCCCCAGCTGTCCTCTGTGTGTGTGTGTGTGTGTGTGTGCGTTAGGCCAGTGGCTGGGATGTGGGCTTCAGGGCAGGGCACTGACCTGGTCCTTTCCCTGCACCTCCAGTCCTCTTGGAAGAAGCAGAGAGATGAGGGGCTCAGCAGAAGAGGGACCCCAGACCCTGAGCTCACTCCAGCAGCTCTTGTGGAAGGCATGGCATCGGGCTCCCTGTAGAAGCTGGGGGTGGAGGGAGGATTTTCTGAATACTCTCCCTAAAGTCATCATCTCTTGACTTGACATCATGGCTGAAACCTCAGACTTCCCGAACCCGAAACCAGACCTGGGAGCCATTCTGATTGAATAAAACCCCTTCCCCTTTAGTTAACCACTGAAATGTTTGCATCTGCCTTAAATAATAAGATGCCATGGAATAGACATCCCACTCAGAGACGCTCAGGCTGGCCAGCCACCTTGGGTGCACATTTACATGTCTCTGAGTTCCTTTGTGCCATCCTTATCCTGGAAGGTGCTGAGGCCACCCTGGGCAGGGGTGGCTACTGGCCTTCCTTCCCAGCCCGCCCAGGACCTGCCTCAGGCCTCAGACTTGCCTCACCCTTGTCCTTGCTCACAGGGGTGAGGGCCTAAAGGCGGCTGGTGGAGGGGGCCTTCCCTGTTCCCAGAGGGGCAGCCCAGACACAGCCTGCAGCCTGTGCTGCCCACTTGTGCAAGGCCTAGCCCCTGCCCTAGAGGCACCCTCAGGCCGGGCCGGCCACTGAAGGGTATCAGAGCCTGACCATTGGCTGTGTGCTTGGCTGGGCCCTCTGTGATTGCTGCTGTGGCTGCTTTCTGAAAATTTTACTTGTTTCATTGTTGTTGGAAATATATACAGCAGAGCCCACACCACTACTTGACCAGTCTCATCATGGACAATGCAGTGCCTCTGATGACGTTCTTTGAGTTGGGCAACCATACTCAGCCTCCATTTCTGGGGTGTTGCTCCTTCATTCACATAAACTCACTGCCCCCTAATGTTCCTATCTAATCTTTTGAGTTACTGTTGTCACTTTTATCCCACATGGATA
>NW_006921670.1:3955260-3956431 GCF_000298275.1 Orycteropus afer afer
TCCTGCCCATGCCAGCCGAGTTCTTCCACCCTGCTGTGTCTGCCAGCCAGAAAGGGCAGGAGAAGGTCGCTGGCCCTGGGACCCTCCCCAAGATCGCTCTGCAGGGCTCCTGGGCCTCTCTGCGGTCTCCAAGCGTCAACTGCACCCTCCTTCGGCAGGTAGGGCACCTCCCATCCCAGAGCTCTCCTGCTGGGCCCTCTGAATGAACCTGGAAGCTGGGAGCTGGGTTTCTGTGAGTGGAGGCAAGGCCTGACTGAGGGCATGGGGGCAGGGCAGTGCCGGAGCCTGGGGACATTGCAGAGAAGGAAAGCTTCCGGTGTATTGAAGTATTTATCCCACAGATCTTCACATAGGGTCGTCATCACTCAGAGATGGCACCAAGGGCACTAGGGGCTGATGAAATGGGCAGGGCTGGGTCCCACGGCACCCCAGAAGTCAGGGGACTAGTGCAGACTGTCTCCTTTGGGGAATGGACAGCCAAGACCAGGTATACAGAGCAGTAATGTTACCCTGTTTTAGGAAATGCCACCCGGGGGAGGGTAAGGGGAGGGCCCTGTTGGGGTTCTGAAAGCAGGTATGTGGGCTCCAGCTTGAGCAGAGGGGAGACAGTGGTATCAGGGAGGCTTTGCAGTGTGATGGGGAGGGTTGGTGATGCAGGCATTAGTGGCGGTACCCTGGCTGCTCTGGGGAACTGTGAGCAGGGGCTTGATGACTAGGAATGGAGGGGGAGGGGCGGGGCAGGGGCACACAGAGGCTCGAAGCACCCGGAGCAAAAGGGAGTCTCAGGGAGAGGCTAGAGCTCCCCGTGGTTGGGGTGGGGCAGAGGCCCGGCCGGACCCAGGCACCCTTCCTGTCATTTCCTCACCCAGTGGCTGTGCGTCCATCCTCAGCTGTCTGTCTCTGTGCTGGGCGGCCACAGCAGGAACAGCGTGCAGCAATCCCTGCTCACAGTGTGTGTGTGTGTGTGTGTGTGTGTGTTGGGGGAGAGTGCTGTGGTATTGGGGGAGATGACTGTTTCAGACAGTGCTGTCTGCCAGAGAGAATTCTATCAGGGAGGGGATATGCGGTGGGGCAGGAGATGTTGGGTGTTGAGGGAGACGCCTGGAAGGCCTTGTCCGGTAGGGGCCTCCTGGGTCAAGACAGTGGGGTGAAGCATGTGGGAATAGGGAAA
>NW_006921670.1:3956846-3957928 GCF_000298275.1 Orycteropus afer afer
TGGGGCTGGGGGACCCGGGGAGGCGCTTATCTTCTGCTGCCTCCCCGCAGGCCACAGAGAGTGACACGTCGCTGGATGCTAGCCGCAGCAGCTCCGCGGGCAGCCTGCAGACCACGCTGGAGGACAGCTTGACCTTGAGCGACAGTCCCCGGCGTGCCCTGGGGCCACCCGTTCCCACCCCAGGCCCCCGGGCTGGCCTGTCACCCGCCAGCCGCCGCCGCCTGAGCCTGCGGGGCCGCGGCCTGTTCAGCCTGCGTGGGCTCCGGGCCCACCAGCGCAGCCACAGCAGTGGGGGTTCCACGAGCCCCGGCTGCACCCACCACGACTCCATGGACCCCTCGGACGAGGAGGGCGGCAGCCGGGCCGGTGCGGGTGGCGGGGGCGCTGGCAGCGAGCACTCGGAGACTCTGAGCAGCCTGTCGCTGACCTCGCTCTTCTGCCCGCCGCCCCCACCGCCGCCCCCTGGCCTCACGCCCGCCAGGAAATTCAGCAGCACCAGCAGCCTGGCCGCGGGCCCTGGCCACCCTCGGGCCGCCATGGGCCAGTCCCGAGGCCTGTCCCGGAGCCCCTCCTGGGCTGCTGACCGAGGCAAGGACTTGCTGGGCCAGGCTGAGCTGGCCAAGGGCCTGGGCCCCTCGGAGCCCGAGCCACAACCGCCCCCCGGGGAGCTGGAGCCCAGGGATGCCATGAGCAAGAGGAAGAGATGAGGGGGTGGTGGGGCCGAGCCGGATGCCACCGCCCGCCGCCCCGTGTCACTTCTGTTACCTCAGGAGCCAGGGAGCAGACAGCAATACTTTGTCCACACCTGGGAATCGTGCAGGGCCAGCCGGCCACCAGGCCACCGAGAGGGGAGATGGAGTAGGGCCTGGGTTAGCCGAGGCTCAGCCGTGGCCCCAGCCGTGGCCCAGCTTGGCCCTTCCTGTGCATATACACACAGACACACACACACACACACACATATATATATATATACATACATATATAGAGAGAGACAGACATATATATTTATTTATTTTTTTTACTGAGAGCTTATGACTTCTAGAAAGTGCTACGATTGGGGAGTGCAGGCCCGTCCTGTCAGG
>NW_006921670.1:3958871-3965279 GCF_000298275.1 Orycteropus afer afer
CACATCCTCCTGACCCCACTGTCTGCCTGTGTCTGGGTCTCTGGGTCTCTGTCTCTCGTCCCCCCTCCCTTTCTCAAAGCTGCAGGTCAGGTTTCTCGATACAGTGCTTCCCAAAGGGGTTTGTGACAAGTACGTTCAATTTGAATCCTTGTGTGTTTATTTCAGTATTCATTAGAAAAAATAATAGCGCATTGAACCCATGAGTTTGCAGATATATTGCTGAGATCAAGGCGAAGTTTTAAAAAAATGAGTGAGTTTAAAGTCAGTTTAAAGTAAAACATGGCACATGGTAGTGGAGGAAGGACCCCTGGTGGCACAGTGCCTAGGGCATTTGACTGCTGACCGGAAGGTTGGTGGTTGAAACCCACCAGCCACTCAGCAGAAGGAAGATTGGGCAATCTACTTCTGTTAAGATTTACCACCTCGGAAACCCAATGGGGGACACTATGAGTTGCAATCAACTCGATGGCAGTGAGTTTGGTTTTTGGTGGTGGAGGCGGCCTGCAGATTTAGCAGAGGTCACGGGGCTGGGAGGACGCTGCACATGCTTCAGTAATAAGGGGTCCTTGAACCTTGGCTGAGACCTCCTCCAGTGGCTTCAGCTGGGCCCTACCCAGGGGCCTTGTTCCCATTCCCAAACCTGACCTTCAGGGAATTGCTCCAGCCAGACCGGTGAGCGATGTGGCAAATGGGCAGCTTGGACCCAGCATAGTGACTCTTTGGGCCTGGACACTGTAGTGAGGGGCTAAGCATATAAGCTTCAGCATATGCACAGCCCGTCCCCATAGAGCTGGTGATGAGGACGGTGAAGGGTTGTCAGGTGCCCTTGACAGGAAATGGGGGCTCAAAGGGGGAGGTGCCTGCCCCACCCCACAGGGCACTGACCCTAAACCTGCATCTGAAAGAGCTAGTCTTGTGTCTCAAAGGAGGGAAGATTCAGAGGGCCCTTCCTGGCCTGCTGGCTCTGGTGGCAACCCGGAGTCCCTCAAGCATGGCTTAGGGTCTGAGATCCATGGGGTATCACCATGTGTTTCCCAGTGTCCCCTTAAGATGGCAGCCCTCTGGGCTGAGTCTCCTTGAGGGGCTCTAGGATGAGGGATGAGGGATCCATCCCCCCCAGGGCCAATCCTCCCCCAGGAGGGGGCGATCGCTCCTCCTGCCCCGGCTGTCCCACAGGGCCCTGTGGCTGGTGTGAGAGGCCACTCTCAGGTCCAGGGCTGCTACCACAGTGGCTTGCATGCTCCTCAGAGCTTTGGGCCTGCCTCCCTTTCTGCACTGGTTCTGGGGAGGCAGCACCTTGTCTAAAGCAGAGGAGAGCACAGGCCGGCCTGTCTGGCCCTGCTTCTCCTGGAGTAGCCTCAGCGGGGGCTTGGCTGAACCACATGGAGCAGTAGGTTGCTCAGGGCCAGGCCCTGGGCTGGGCTGGGGGTACCGAGAGTTGCCCAAGGGGGTTTGCTGTGAGCACTGAAGTGGGAAGGGAAACAGATGTCTGAGCAATCACACGTCTTTGTGTGCAACTCCGCCTGGGCCAAGTGCTTGTTAGAGGAATGAGTGGGGAGGAACTTAGAAGAGGGGCTGTGTGTGGCCTGAGGGACACCTTGCAGTATGGCTGGGTTGCGAGGGTGTGGGATCTGATAGTGGCTGAGCACCATCTGTGTACCAGGCCCAGTGCTGCATTGGACACTTGTCCCTTGTTCAGTCTTCCCAGTGGCCCTATGTGCCATATCCGGCTGCCCTCCACACACAGAAGGGATGTGAGTTCCCTGGTGTCTCCTGCCAGCCCCTGCCCTGAACAATACAGCCCCAGAGCAAGCAGGTCTATCAGGGAGGGTGTTCCAGGCAAAGGGGCCAGCACGAGCAGAGGTGTGCAGGGGGACAGTGCAGGGCACAGTTAGGGGACAGTCATAGCTGAGCACAGAGGTAGGGGTGCTTGCCTAGGAATTCACGGGAGATGGGGCTGGTTCCTGAGGTCTCAATGAACATCCCAGGCATTTGGCCTTGTTCCTGTGGGTGATAGGGGACTGGAGTGAGTGGCCAGGACAAGCCAGAATGTCTAGGGGTTGGGTGAATGGGTCCTCCTGCTTCCTCCACCCTGCACCCAGGGCTGTGGCCCCAGAACCATGCCTATCCATCACAAAAGCACAAATGTCCCCTAACCCACGTGGGCTTAGCTGGGGAGAGGAGGGTCCATGGTGCCTGACCGCTGAGCCGTCTGTTTGCAGGCTTCTACAGGGTTGGCCGGTGGGTACCTTGGTGGCTGCACAGGAATCTGAGGTCAGTGGCGGCCATGGTTTGCCCCTGGCCAGACCCTCTTCCTGTCCCTGGCCTGGGCTTCTGCAAAGCGGCCCCCAAGGAGGACAAGTGCATACCGTGCCAGCCCTCCTGCCTGTCTTCCCCAACTCCTCCCTTGGAGCAAGGTGCGTGCAGGCCAGCTCCAGCCCCCTTTGCTGCGCTGTGCAAGGGCTCGGGGTCTAGAAGCCTCTGTTCAGCCCACACACACCTCCTTTTTTGTCTTTGTGCAATAATCAATGTCCTGGCAGAGCCGGGGCCAAGCTGGGGCCTAGAGAGGCGGCAGAGGCAGCCTCTGCCAGGGAGCCTGGCCTGCCGCCATGGCCCTCGCACCCCAGTCGATGTACAGTTTCTCTGGTGTGAATGAACTTCCCTCCCAGTGCTGATGGCGCTGGTACCTGCCAGCCCCAGGGCCTGGGCGTAGAGGAACAAAGTGGCAGCTGCCACCAGTGTTCTGAATAAAACCCAGAAGACTATTTCAGAATGTCCCTGTGTGTCTGTGTTTTCTTTCCACCCGTGGGAGCAGGGGTCGAGCCCCGTCAAGGAGGGGAAAGTGGCTGTGTCCTCCTTTGGGCTAAGGCTGTTGTCAGGGTATCTGGGCCCCAGAGAAACACCCATGGAAGAGCCTTCTGCACGGCAGGGTGGGGTCCAGGCCTGTGGGCTGGGGAGGAGGCAGGGCCTCACCCCCACTTTCTATTTCTGTAACAAGATGGCGGTCTGGGGTGGGAGAGCATCCTGGGATAGCAACCTTACCTAGGGCACTGTTCCCTACATTCACAGGAAAGCTAGTAAAGGACGCACGGCTGCAAAGGACAAAAACCCAAAAGGGCAGTGACAGCCAAGCTGGTGACTTGGGGGCCTGCCTGTGCTCCCAGCCCCACCTGGCCCTCTCTGTACCCCTCATGTGTCCTCTCGCTCTTCCCAGGGCTGCTCAGGCCTTGGGCATGGTGGGGCATTGGGCACAGGCCAGCAGGGATAACCTGTGAGGCTCCATCCACTATTGAGAACAAGGGTGAGCTGAGGCCATGGAGGGAAGGCCTACCCCAGGGTGTGTCCCCCTTTGTCCATTCATCCCTGCCTCCCCATTTTTCTGCTTTCTCCTTTCTGGTGGCCGCTACAGCTCTGGGACATAATAAAGACATCAACGCAGTCATCTGGGCCTTGCTGCTGAGTAGATGATGGAGGAAGGGATCTCCAATGAGGCTGGAGCTGATAGGTCTGGACCAACTGCTGGGCTGAACAGGGCACTGGGTTCCCCAGCTCAGATCCATGTTTCTGACCAGGGTGGGGCACCCTTTAAAAGTCTTTTCTACCCCAGGCATCCACATCACCGTAGAGAAAGCAGTTGGAGGCCGGGGAGAGAGGCCATAGTATGAAGGTCTGCATGTGAATGTCCACTGTGTGCGTGCATGTGTGTCCATGTGTGTGGGTCTATATGCACACCTGCTACTGTGCCTCAGGTCTTGAGAACAGCCCGAGCCTCCCTCCTGTTCTGCCTGTCACCATCCAAAGGGAGATCTTACCCGATTCTACAGATGAAGATGCCAAGGCAAGGCAAGGCCCTTTGGACCGTGTGGCCCAGGCCAGCAGCTCCCCTCGCTGTATGTAGCTCCTTACCCTGAGATGGACCCTGCTCCCCAGGAGTGGATCTCACGGCCTCCACTGCCAAGGTGGTCACAGCAATTTCCCACATGACTGCCTGGCGGTGGTGTTCAGGGCTTTGGGCAAAGTCAACTACCTACAGAGTCCTCTGTAAAGCCCACTGGTGGTGGTGGTAGGTGCTGTCGAGTTGGCTCCGACTCATAGCGACCCTATGTATAACAGAATGAAACACTGCCTGGTCCTGCACCAACCTCACAATCCGTGCTATACCCGAGTCCACTGGAGTTCCGAAATTAGATCCTGGGGCTGGGGTGGGTGGACTTGACAGAGGAGAGGATGGCAGAGCCATTCACATCGAGGCCTGGAGACCCTACATCCATGGGGGCCACAGCAGTTGGGGACCCCAGAGTTGGACCCTCTACTGAGCAAAGCGGCCTGCTCTGTCATCCCATCTCTGCCTAGCAGCTGGCTCCAGGCTGCATACCAGGACTCAAGTGACTAGTCACAACCCTACAGCCTGAGCAAACCACCCACACACCGTTAGCTGGCTTCCCCTCCTGGTTTCTACCTATAAGTGCCACCTCATCCCAAACATCTCCCCATTGTCTGCAGCCCATTTCCTCCTTCCCTGCTGTTCCTCACCCTCTGCAGCCTGCCTCCTGCCCCACATCTCCATTGAGGCTGCTACTGGCTCCCAGGGCCACACCTACGGTCCCTGAAGCTCATCACATTGGGCCTGTCAAAGGCTGCTGCCATCAGGACCATTCCCTCCTCCTCGGCACTTGTCTCCTTCCCAGGGGCCCTTTGGTGCTGTCACTGCTGCTTTGTTCTCTGGAACCTTGGGACCAGGTCCATCCTTGGCTGCCCTTTCCAGGGCCTATGGCCCATGTGTTGCCCCTACCTCCATCTCCAGCCCAGATGGAGGAGCTGCAGGTGTGTAAGTGAGCAGATATACAGGGGAAGGTGCCACCCTGGACCCAGGTCAGCTGAAAACCAGAGGCCCCCAGCACACTCTCAGCTTCACTCACTCCTCATGTATTTACTGGGCAGTAAGAGAAAGAGGCCACCAACTGTCTGTCAATTTGTTGTACTGTGGTGCTTTTCGTGTTGCTGTGAGGCTGGAGGCTATGCCACCAGTATTTCAAATACTAGCAGGGTCACCCATGGTGGAAGCAGAGCTCCCAAACTAAGAAAGACTGAGAAGAAGGAAGGGGCCATCCACGTCTCAAAGAATTGGCCAGTGAAAACCTTATGAACAGGGACACACTGTCTGATATATTACTGGAAAACTTTATGAACAACTCTGAAACACTGTCTGATATAGTGCCGGAAGATGAGCCCCTCAGGTTGGAAGGCACTCAGAATACGACTGCGGAAGAGCTTCCTCTTCAAAGTAGTGTCGACCTTAATGATGTGGATAGAGTAAAGCTTTCGGAACCTT
The DNA here is from genome assembly GCF_000298275.1 of Orycteropus afer afer. Lineage (NCBI taxonomy): Eukaryota > Metazoa > Chordata > Mammalia > Tubulidentata > Orycteropodidae > Orycteropus > Orycteropus afer. The sequence continues at coordinate 3,964,204 of NW_006921670.1, forward strand.
CATTTGCCGATGTGGCACAACTCAAAATGAGAAGAAACAGCTGCAAACATCCAATAATTGGAATATGGAATACACAAAGTATGAATCTAGAAAAATTAGAAGTTGTCAAAATGAAATGGAGTGCATAAAGATTGATATCCTAGGCATTAGTGAGCTGAAATGAACTGGTATTGGCCATTTTGAATCAGACAATCGTATGGTCTACTATGCCCGGGATGAAATACTGAAGAGGAATGGCATGTCATTCATTATCACAAAGAATGTTTCAAGATTGATCCTGAAGTACAAAGCTGTCAGTGATAGGATAATATCCATATGCTTACAAGGACGACCAGTTAATACGACTCAAATTTATGCACCAACCTCTAAAGCCAAAGATGAAAAAATTGAAGATTTTTACCAACTTCTGTAGTCTGAAATTGACCATGCAATCAAGATGTGTTGATTATTATTGGTGATTGGAATGTGAAAGTTGGAAACAAAAGAGTCATCAGTAGTTGGAAAATATGGCCTTGGTGATAGAAATGATGCTGGAGATCGCTAGAAAGTTGCAAGGCCAATGACTTACTCATTACAAATATCTTTTTTTCAACAACACAAATGGCAGCCAAACACATGAACCTCTCCAGATGGAATACACAGGAATTGGGTTGATTATATTGGTGGAAAGAAACAATGGAGAAGCTCAATATCTTCAGCCAAAACAAGGCCAGGAGCTGATTGTGGAACAGACCACAAACTGCTCATATGCAAGTTCAACTTGAAGCCGAAGACAATTAAAACAAGTCCATGAGAGCCAAAATATGACCTTGATTATATTCCACCTGAATTTAGAGACCATCTGAAGAATAGATTTGATGCTTTGAACACAAATGACCGGAGATCAGACAAGTTGTGGGATAACATCAAAAGCATCATACATGAAGAAAGCAAAAGGTCATTAAAAAGACAGGAAGGGAAGAAAGACCAAAATGGATGTCAGAAGAAACTCAGAGACTTGCTCTTGAACTAAAGCAAATGGAAGAAATGAGAAGATAAAAGAGCTGAACAGAAGATTTCAAAGAGCAGCTCAAGAA
>NW_006921670.1:3965379-3975126 GCF_000298275.1 Orycteropus afer afer
TACCAGGACTCAAGTGACTAGTCACAACCCTACAGCCTGAGCAAACCACCCACACACCGTTAGCTGGCTTCCCCTCCTGGTTTCTACCTATAAGTGCCACCTCATCCCAAACATCTCCCCATTGTCTGCAGCCCATTTCCTCCTTCCCTGCTGTTCCTCACCCTCTGCAGCCTGCCTCCTGCCCCACATCTCCATTGAGGCTGCTACTGGCTCCCAGGGCCACACCTACGGTCCCTGAAGCTCATCACATTGGGCCTGTCAAAGGCTGCTGCCATCAGGACCATTCCCTCCTCCTCGGCACTTGTCTCCTTCCCAGGGGCCCTTTGGTGCTGTCACTGCTGCTTTGTTCTCTGGAACCTTGGGACCAGGTCCATCCTTGGCTGCCCTTTCCAGGGCCTATGGCCCATGTGTTGCCCCTACCTCCATCTCCAGCCCAGATGGAGGAGCTGCAGGTGTGTAAGTGAGCAGATATACAGGGGAAGGTGCCACCCTGGACCCAGGTCAGCTGAAAACCAGAGGCCCCCAGCACACTCTCAGCTTCACTCACTCCTCATGTATTTACTGGGCAGTAAGAGAAAGAGGCCACCAACTGTCTGTCAATTTGTTGTACTGTGGTGCTTTTCGTGTTGCTGTGAGGCTGGAGGCTATGCCACCAGTATTTCAAATACTAGCAGGGTCACCCATGGTGGAAGCAGAGCTCCCAAACTAAGAAAGACTGAGAAGAAGGAAGGGGCCATCCACGTCTCAAAGAATTGGCCAGTGAAAACCTTATGAACAGGGACACACTGTCTGATATATTACTGGAAAACTTTATGAACAACTCTGAAACACTGTCTGATATAGTGCCGGAAGATGAGCCCCTCAGGTTGGAAGGCACTCAGAATACGACTGCGGAAGAGCTTCCTCTTCAAAGTAGTGTCGACCTTAATGATGTGGATAGAGTAAAGCTTTCGGAACCTTCATTTGCCGATGTGGCACAACTCAAAATGAGAAGAAACAGCTGCAAACATCCAATAATTGGAATATGGAATACACAAAGTATGAATCTAGAAAAATTAGAAGTTGTCAAAATGAAATGGAGTGCATAAAGATTGATATCCTAGGCATTAGTGAGCTGAAATGAACTGGTATTGGCCATTTTGAATCAGACAATCGTATGGTCTACTATGCCCGGGATGAAATACTGAAGAGGAATGGCATGTCATTCATTATCACAAAGAATGTTTCAAGATTGATCCTGAAGTACAAAGCTGTCAGTGATAGGATAATATCCATATGCTTACAAGGACGACCAGTTAATACGACTCAAATTTATGCACCAACCTCTAAAGCCAAAGATGAAAAAATTGAAGATTTTTACCAACTTCTGTAGTCTGAAATTGACCATGCAATCAAGATGTGTTGATTATTATTGGTGATTGGAATGTGAAAGTTGGAAACAAAAGAGTCATCAGTAGTTGGAAAATATGGCCTTGGTGATAGAAATGATGCTGGAGATCGCTAGAAAGTTGCAAGGCCAATGACTTACTCATTACAAATATCTTTTTTTCAACAACACAAATGGCAGCCAAACACATGAACCTCTCCAGATGGAATACACAGGAATTGGGTTGATTATATTGGTGGAAAGAAACAATGGAGAAGCTCAATATCTTCAGCCAAAACAAGGCCAGGAGCTGATTGTGGAACAGACCACAAACTGCTCATATGCAAGTTCAACTTGAAGCCGAAGACAATTAAAACAAGTCCATGAGAGCCAAAATATGACCTTGATTATATTCCACCTGAATTTAGAGACCATCTGAAGAATAGATTTGATGCTTTGAACACAAATGACCGGAGATCAGACAAGTTGTGGGATAACATCAAAAGCATCATACATGAAGAAAGCAAAAGGTCATTAAAAAGACAGGAAGGGAAGAAAGACCAAAATGGATGTCAGAAGAAACTCAGAGACTTGCTCTTGAACTAAAGCAAATGGAAGAAATGAGAAGATAAAAGAGCTGAACAGAAGATTTCAAAGAGCAGCTCAAGAAAGCAAAGTCAACTATTACAATGAAATGTGCAAAGACCTGGAATTAGAAAACCAAAAGGGAAGAACATGCTTGGCATTTCTCAAGCTGAAAAAACTGAAGAAAAAAATTCAAGCCTCGAGTTGCACTATTGAAAGATTCTATGGGCAAAATATTGAATGATGCAGGAAATATCAAAAGAAGATGGAAGGAGTACACAGAGTCACTGTACCAAAAAGGGTTGGTCAATGCTCATCTGTTTCAGAAAGTGGCATATGATCAAGAGCCAATGGTATTGAAGGAAGAAGTTGAAGACGTACTGAAGGAATTGGTGAAAAACAAGGCTCCAGGAATTGATGGAATACCCATTGAGATGTTTCAACAAGCGGATGCCCTGCTGGAGGCACTTACTCACCTATGCCAAGAGACAACTACCTGGTCAACTGACTGGAAAAGATCCATATTTGTACTCATTCCAAAGAAAAGTGATCCAACAGAATGTGGAAATTATCAAACAATATCACTAATATCACACCCAAGTGAAATCTTACTGAGATCATTCAAAAATGTTGCAAAAGTATATTGACAGAGAACTTCCAGAATGCAAGCTGGATTCAGAAGAGGATGTGGAATGAGAGATATCATTGCTGGTGTCAGATAGATCTTGGCTAAAAGCAAAGAATGCCAGAAAGATGTCTACTTGTGTTTTGTTGACTATGCAAAAGCATTCAACTGTGTAGATCATTACAAATTGTGGATAACATTGAGAAGAATGGCAATTCCAGAAGACTTAATTGCACTCATAAGGAACCTGTACATAGACCAGGAGGCTGTCTTTCAAAGAGAACAAGGGGATACTGCATGGTTTAAAATTAGGAAGGGTGTGTGTTAGGGTTGCCTGCTTTCACCATACTTATTCAATCTGTATGCTGAGCAAATAATCCAAGAAGCTGGACTATATGAAGAAGAATGTGGCATCAGGATTGGAGGATGATTCATTAACAACCTGCGATATGCAGAGGACACAACCTTGTTTGCTGAAAGTGAAGATGACTTGAAACATTTACTGATGAAGATTAGACTATAGTCTGCAGTATGGATTACACCTCAACATAAAGAAAATAAAAATCCTCACAACTGGACCAATAGACAGCACCACGACAAATGGAGAAAAGGTTGAAGTTGTCAAAGATTTCATTTTACTTCGATCCACGATCAACAGCTATGGAAGCAGCAGTCCAGAAATCAGACGATGTACTGCATTGGGCAAATCTGCTGCAAAAGACCTCTTTAAAGTGTTGAAGAGCAAGGATGTCACTTTGGGGACTAAGGTGCATCTAACACAAGCCATAGTATTTCCAATAGCCTCATATGCATGTGAAACCTGAACAATGAATAAGGAAGAATGAAGAAAAGTTGATGCTTTTTAATTGTGGTGTTGGCAAAGAATACTGAAAACACCATGGGCTGCCAGAAGAATGACCAAATCTGTCCTGGAAGAAGTGTAGACAGAATGCTTCTTGGAAGCGAGAATGGCCAGACTTCATCTCACCTAGTTTGGTCATGTTGTCAGAAGGGACCATTCCCTGGAGAAGAATATCATGCTTGGTAAGGTGGAGGGTCAGTGAGAAAGGGGTAGACCCTCAAGGAGATGGATTGACACAGTGGCTGCCACAATGGGCTCAGGTACAGCAAGGATTGTGAGGATGGCACAGGTGCATGCAGTGTTTTGTTGTGTTGTACACAGGGTCGCTATGGGTTAGAACTGACTTGATGGCATCTAACAACAACAATAGGAAGAGAATGTAAATTGGAGCAGCTACTGGGTCTTAGTGGCCGCGGGTGCAATGGCCACAGAGACTCTGCTATGGCGCTACTTGAGCTCGGGCTGGTGGGGAGATGGACAGCTGTACACCATCCTACCCCCGGTGCCCAGGCCCTGCTGTTGGGGGCTGGGTGGGCGCAGGGGGATCCAGGCCCAGGCTGGGCAGGCCCCATGGCAGCGTGTACCTAAGCTGCATGCCTGGGCACTGATTTCACTCTCTGTCCCAAATCTGTCTAAACACTCATGGCCCCTGGTCCTGAACACCTTCCTGTCGCCAGTGCCTATAACCTGGGCCCATTCTCCAGCCTCACCTGCTTCTCTTTGTCCCCCTATTCCTTCCGGTTTCACCTTGAAGACCACTTCCTTCCAGAAGCCTTCCTGGCTGGCCTGGTTCTCCCAGCTCTTCCTCTCCCCCACCCTGTCCCCTCCCTGATGGCGTTATCTGACTGACTCCCTCATCAGACCGTTCCAGCCTGAGGGCAGCCATTGCATTTCTCTTCTTCTGCTGAGGGATGGAAAGATGGATGGAGGAATGAGAGGATGTGGGTGGATGGCTGGCTGGTGGGTGGATGGATGGATGGATGAGTGGATGGGTGGATAGTTGGACGGGTGAATGAGCCCAAAGCCTAGGAGCCTATGGCCTGATTGGCCTTCAATGAATATTGGCCGCACAATTATGCTTTCTTTGGAAGCAGAGGGATTTTGAGGACAAAATACCCCTTTCCCCTATTTCTCTACCTGAGGAAACAGAGGCCCAGAAAGGAGGCAGGGCGTATTCCAGGTCACAGCGAGACCACCCACTCGGAGCTCACCCTCCCTGCCAGCTGAGCCCCCGGGGAGCAGAGCCCTACTTGTTCTCTTCCCCCTTACCTGTTACTAATGTATGAAACAACTTGCTGCCAAGGGAGAGAGACTGGCTTAAAAAAAAAAAAAAAAACACTCAAGAACGTGTTAAGAGAAAGAAAACCTTCAGCCATCAGCACATTTTATTTGGCCTGAATTCATGAATTTTAACCAAATAAACACAGGGATGCTAGGTATTAATATATGTACGATTATGCAAAGCCACTACTATGGCTGTAATGAAAATTGGATTCCGACTCTGTGGTGGCATTCCAGGAGGGAGGTGTCCTCTGGTTTCCAGCGCTGTGACCTCGGATTGCCGTTGCCATAGTAACAGGGCTGCCGTGGGAACTGCAGCCTGGGAGGCTGGTCCTGGGGGGGGGGCGCTGCAGACAGGGCCAGGTCCTGCAGGACCCACATCTAGGCCACCCTGGAGCATCTCTGACCAGGACAGGGGCCAAGTCACCAGGGGGGATGGAGTGAGGGGGTGGGGATAGTGATGTCATTGGTGTAAAAATACCATTCCTATAGTACCGTCAGCTTAGCCACATTCTCCCCTTCCCTCTCTTGACTGCCCCTCCCAGAGGCATCCCTTCCATCTCTCAATAAATGAGCACCTACTGCCTGCTATGAGCCTGGCTGGTACTAGGCACTGGGAAGCGGTACAGTGGGACAGAGCTGAAGTCCCTGCCCACACTGAAGCTGCCTCTCGGAGCAGAGACAGATAAGCAGCAAGTGAACAGATCCACCAGCAGGGGCGTGTCAGAGGGAACAAGTGCTGTGCAAACACTGAGATAGGGGATATGACAGGGAAGGGCGTGGGGTGGTCCTTCTGCCCGGTGGCCAGGGAGCTAAGGCCTGAAAGATGAGGGGGAGACAGCCATGCAAAGGCATTGTCCACTTCCTTCCAGGTAAGGAAAGGCGGCTGAGAGAGTAGGGCTTCCAGATAAAATATGGGGCACCCAGTTAGATTTTAATTGCAGACCAGCAAGGAACAACTTTTTCATATAACCCAAATATTGCATAGGACATACCTTTTTTAAAAAAAGGATTGATTTGTTTTGTGTTGTTGAGAACATACATCAGTTCTACAGTTTCTGCACGTAATGTTTAGTGACACAGATGACATTCTGTGAGTTAGGCACCCATCCTCACCCTCCTTCTCTGAGTTGTTCCTCCGCCATTAACATAAACTCACCACACCCTAAGGTTCCTATGTATTCTTTCGAGTTGCTGTTGCCTATTTGGTCCCGTACAGATAGAGTTAAAAGAACACAGTTCTCAAGGCTAACATTCTCTTACTACTGAAGCAAAACTACTATTGGGTTTTAAGAAGACTTCAGGGTATATTTTCAGTTGAAGGTTTAAAGATTATCTCTAGGCAATAGTTTTTGGGGGTTCTCCAGCTTCCATAGCCCCAGAAAGTCTGGAATCCATGAGAACTTTACGTTCTGTTCTTCATTTCCCCCCCCTTTCAATAAGGATTCTTCTATAGAATCTTTGATCCAAATGTTCAGTCATGGTATCCAGGCACCATCCAGTTCTGGTCTCATGGCAAAGGAGGCAGTTGATCATGGAGCCAATTGGCCACACGTCCATTTTCTCTTATGATTCCTGACTCTCCTCCTTTCTCTGTTGCTCCAGGTGAATAGAGACAAAAGTTGTACTTTGGACCCCAGGCATGATATAAAACAGAAACACTAAACACATTATTAGGCCAATTAATTGGGATGTCATTCGGGTCCTTAGGGGGGAAAAAAAAAAAAACAACAACAAAATTGTTGCTATGGAGTCAATACTGATTCATAATAATTCCATAATTACCTGAAATTCGAATTTAACTGGGCTTCCTGTATTTTCGTTTGCTAAGTGGCAGTCTGAGGGTGATTGCCCAGGCTGTGAGTGGCAGAGCTAAGCCCTCACCCTGCCCCTTCCTCTTCACCCCATCTCCCCTGCCCTGGTCCTCCTTGGGCCTGGGAGGCTGCTCAGGGTCTCTCGTCAGTCTCACCCCTGCAATCTGCCCTCTGTCTAGACCGGTGGGTAGGCGGGGGTCTAAGTGAAATCTCTGCCCCACACCCTACAATAGCTCCTGTTCTTCCCAGGTTCCTTGTGGAGGCCAACCAGGCCTGGGTGCTCTGATCCGCACCCACCAGCCAGCGTGACTCGGTGGACCGACTGGCAGTGCCAACCAGCCCCTGCTCCACCCTCCCTCCCTCCTGCCTCCTCACTTGGCTCATTCTTCCTCAGCCTTCAAGACCCAGCTCAGGCGCCACTGCCTGGAGAAGCCCCCTGCACCTCCAGTGTGCCCCCGTGGCTGACTTAGCCCCTCACTGTTACATGAGACTGAACTGATGCTTGGATGCACTGTACATCGATTATTATTACTGCCTACTCTCTTCCTTGCCTCTGTGAATTTCCCCCTTCTGCTTCTCCTCCTCTCCCTGTAGCCCAGTCTTGCCTCTGTGCCTCAGGGTTCTGGCTCTCTGCGGAGTAATCCCCAAGTCTTCCTGGCTTTCATTTAGGTCCCCCAAAGGGGACCTGAGGTCCCTGAGCAGATGGTTGGTGCTCCATAACTAATCTCAAAGTTGGTAGTTTGAACCCACCCAGCAGTACCACACAAGGTCTGGAGATCTGCATCCGTCAAGATTATAGCCAAGAAAGGCCAATGACGCTGTTCCACCCTGAAACACGTGGGGTAAAGGAGAAGGTGGGGAATTTGTGGAGAAGGAGGAGAGAGAGTTCACAGTAAGAAGTATGTGTGTGGGGTCTGCCTGTGGTTGGGGGAGAAGGGGGTGTGTGCATCGCCTGAGGGGTCGTGAGCTCCACTTCAGGGTGAGATGGAGCTGTGGCCTCCAGAGAAGTGGCTACGGGGAGCGCTTGCCAGAGCAAAGATTCCCAGGGGCCACACTGGTCGAGAAGAAGGCAAGAGCCACGGTGCAGAGGGCTCAGGTTATAGGGCCCCGCGGGGTTAGGGGTGGGCGACCCGCACCAATGCCTGACCCTGCATGAGGCAGCTCCTCGCTGGGGCAACCGAGAACTGAAGGCACGGACTGACAGAAGGCGTTGTGAGCTACACGCCCGCTGAGCTCGAGGGCTGAGTCGCTGGCCTCGCACGCATCATACCCACATGCTGCATGAGTGGGTTGCAGCACCCGACAGGCTGTGCCCTCTTGGAAGCAGGGCTGGAATCTTCAGAGTCTAGGCTTCCCCCACAGCAGGGACCCCTTGCTGGCTTCTCCCACCGTCTCTCAGTGGGCAGCACACAGGGCCAAGCTGGTGGCTTCGGCGTCTCCTTATCTCCAGGGCCACGTGTGGGCACCTTGTTCCTGTTGTTAGGTGCCGTTGAGTCAGCTCTGACTCACAGCGACCCTACGTACAACAGAACGAAACACTGCCCGGTCCTGCGCCAGCCTCACAATCCATCGTTGCAGCCGCTGTCTCAGTGCGTCTCATTGAGGGCCTTCTCCTTTTGCCCTGACCCTCCACCCTACTGAGCATGACATCCTTCTCCAGGGAATGGTCCCTCTGACAACATGACCAAAGTAGGTGAGACGAAGTCTGGCCATTCTCGCTTCCAAGGAGCATTCTGGCTGCACTTCCTCCAGGACAGATTTATTAGTTCCTCTGGCAGGCCGTGGGACTTTCAGTATCTTTGCCAACACCACAATTCAAAAGCCTGAGCTTTTCTTCAGTCTTCCTTACTCATTGTCCAGCCTTCACATGCATATGAGGTGATTCAAAACACCATGGCTTGGGTTAGGCACACCTTAGTCCCCAAAGTGACATCCTTGCTCTTCAACACTTTAAAGAGGTCTTTTGTAGCAGATTTGCCCAGTGCAATACACCGTCTGATTTCTGGCTGCTGCTTCCATAGGTGTTGATTGTGGAACCAAGTAATAAGAAATTTTCAACAACTTCAATCTTTTCTCCATTTGTCATGAGGCTGCTTATTGGTCCAGTTGTGAGGGTTTTCGTTTTCTTTATGTTGAGGTGTAACCCGTACTGAAAGCTGTAGCCTTTGATCTTCATCAGTAAGTGCTTCAAGTCCTCTTCACTTCCAGCAAGCAGGGTCGTGTCGTCTGCATATCGCAGGTTGTTAATGAGTCGTCCTCCAATCCTGATGCTGCATTCCTCTTCATATAGTCCAGTTTCTCGGATTATTTGCTCAGCATGCAGATTGAATAAGTGTGGTGAATAAGTATGGTGGGCATCTTGGGGATAAAGTTTTTGTGCTGCTTCTTGGATGGTGGGGAAGGAAGGTGTCTGGATGCAGTTGACACTCTGCTCTCTCCACATTAGGGTTCAACTCTCTGCTTCACGTCCTTGACCCGGACACCATCCCTGCTGCTCACAAGTGTTCTCTCTGTCCCCGTCTCTGTCTCTTCCTGTCTCTCTCATCTCTGTCTCTCTGTCCCTGTCCTCTGTGTCCCTGTTTCTCTCTTTATCTCTGCTCTCCCTGTCTTTCTCCATCTCTGTCTCTCTGTCCCTGTCTCTGTCTCTCCCTGTCTCTCTCCATCTCTATCTCTCTGTCCCTGCCTCTGTCTCTCCCTGTCTCTCTCCATCTCTGTCTCTCTGTTCCTGTCTCTGTCTCTCCCTGGCTCTCTCCATCTCTGTCTCTCTGTCCCTGTCCCCCTCTGTCTCTCTGTGTCCCTGTTTCTCTCTTTATCTCTGCTCTTCCTGGCTCTCTCCATCTCCATCTCTCCCTGTCCCTATCTCTCTCCATCTCCGTCTCTCTCTCTCTGTCCACCTTTGCCTATCTCTGAATCTGTCCTGGACTGCTCATCTCTCTCCATGTCTGTCTTTCTTTCCCTTGTGTCCATATGAGATGCGGCGGTTGAGCACCCTAAGCAGACCCCGTCGACACAATTGGTGGGAGGGAGGTGCAGCACCATCCCCACGCAGGGGATGGTGAGCATGTGGCCTGGACCGATTCTGTCTTAATTTCTCTTCACATGGAGCGTTTTCTGTGCATACACTCTTACCTCCTGTGTCTCTGGCCAAGGAAAGAGCACTCAGGACAGGGCTCCTGTCCTGCCATACCCTTCAAGTAATGGGGCCCAGGGTCAC
>NW_006921670.1:3978056-3978645 GCF_000298275.1 Orycteropus afer afer
GGGAGACTGAGGTTCGAAAGGGAACCACTCAGTCAAGGTCATGCAGGAAGGCGGCGGCAGAGTTGGGGTTTCCGTCTGACACCGAGCCCTCTGGTCTCACAATGGCTGAGTCATGTTAGCTGTCGTGACTTGTGTTAATCTCTGAGGCAGAGAAGCAATAGCTGCTGTGTGGGTGAGACCAGGGATAGTAGCCACACCTCACGGGGCCGCCACGTGTAGGCTCTGTGCTTGTATCTGTGCACCAAAGGTGCAGAGGCCACCATACAGGGACATGATGGTTCCCTCCGGCGTGTCCTCTGTTTACAGTTTGTCTCCTTTCTCCTGGGTCTGCAAATCAGACTCTTGGGGGCCTCACTCCCACTCTGTCGTGTTGCCCACCCGAAAGTAACATGGTACTGAGATGACGCCTTCCCAAACCCCCAGAGCTCCCGGGCCGTCACTCGTCAGTCCATTCATTCATCAGAGAGGTGGCTGTTCCATCCGCCTGCAACCCTGGTCTAAGAGGAAAGCGCCAAAGCCTCTGATTCAGAGATGATGAACGGGAAAGAATTTAAACTTCGTATTTTAATATTTTATGTTAAAATTAAAA
>NW_006921670.1:4006699-4007687 GCF_000298275.1 Orycteropus afer afer
AACTCAGGGGGCAGGAGTGCATGGAGGGAAGGACACAGGGAAGAGGTAACTATCAGGAGGAAGTGGGAGGAGAGCTGTTGCATTGTGGGAAATTGCAGTCAATGTCATGAGACAAAATGTGTATGAACTGCTGTATGGAAAATGAATTTGCTCTGTAAACTTTCACCCAAATCACGATTTAAAAAAAAACAAAAAAAAAAAAAAGTGGACTCTGGAGTCAAAGGCCCCAGCTAAACCCTGACCTTGTCATTTCTCAGCAAATGAGGGACTCTCTTGAGCTCGGTGTCCTCATGGTAGTGCTGACTCACCAGGTCTCAGGTTTGGAGCCGCCTGCCCCAGCAAGTGCCCATCCATGTGTGGGGGCGGCAGCCGCCAGTCCCTGCCACCACCTTCCCTTCTCATGCCCCAGCGGAAGGTGAGGACACAGAAAGGGCTGGGTGGCTTCGACGCTGCAGGAGCTCCTGGCTGGAGGGCGAAGCCTCATGACTGGAAGCAACAAATCCCTCTCAAGTCAGTTTAAGCAAAGGGGGTTTGGTGTCAGGAGGGAGCTGCTCCCATCACTTAACTGAGGCAGGGCAGGGCCTCTCCTGGCTCCTCCCCACGCTCTCAGCCTGTAAGTGGGCTTCCTTGCAGTGTTATTGCTCTTTTCCCATAGCGCTGCCTTGGGTATGGTTTTAGGGTCTCTTGGCTCTGCTACTCCCTGATTTCACATCTCCTGGAATGGAAGAAAGACTCCTTTTCTACCCTGGATCTTTCCTGTAGCCTCAGTTTCCATGAAGATGGGATGGAGCCCCAGGCTACCCCACACTGTTATTCTAGGGAGTCGCTGGGGACCACACAGCAGGCCTGCCAGGCTGCTATGGAAAGACCTGCAAGGGGTCTCGTGGCCTGGATACCAGCACGTGCAAGACCGTTTCTGCAAAGAAAGATGGGGAGGGGGCCGCAGCCTTCCATATTCAGAGAAGTGAACCGAGAACTAGACAGTGGG
>NW_006921670.1:4008772-4010958 GCF_000298275.1 Orycteropus afer afer
GGGGCAGGCGTCAGCTGTTACCTGTCCATCCGGACCAGCCCTGGTCTGGGGCTGGGCGATGCAGGACCTCGAAGCGGCAGGCACTGGGCTGGATGCCTGGGATGAAGAGCTTGTGTTCGCCTCGTCCATCACCTGGTGAGGTTTCAGGGGCTAGCAGGCCACCACCGGCAACCTCTGGGACTGGGTAGAGCTTTGGCCCCTGAGCACAGCTGAACCTAGATGCCAATTATGGTTAGTCACGGTGACATGCCTGATGGGGGAGGTCTTTGCCCTGCTCAGACTGGAGGCCGGAGCCCAAGAGAATACCCTGCCTGCATCCTTAGTAAAGATTCGCTGTATCCTCTAAACATGTCTCTGTGAGGTAGTTGTCGTTATGTGCCGACTCATAGTGACCCCTCCTTGGGTTTCCTAGGCGGTATCACTACGGAAGTAGATTGCCCCACCTTCTTTCCGAAGAGTGGCTGGTGGGTTTGTCTCACCCTAGGCTATTCAGTGATGGCAGACATTTCCCTACCTGTAAAACAGGTGAGAAGCCCTGGGGGCAGGGTAGTTAAACTGCTCAGTTGCTAATCAAAAAAGAGGAAAATGTTGAAGTCTGCTTCTATAAGGATTTGCAGCCTTGGCAACCCTATGGAGCTGTTCTCCTCTGTCCTACGGGGAGACAGAATTGACTTGACAATGGGTTTGGTTTGGTTTGGGACAGCAGGTGAGATGGCAGAGATGGTTGGGAAGTGTGGACTTGGTGGCCAGAGTGAAGGGGGTGGAGGATTACACTCTTAAGCCTGTTCCATGACTGAAGTGTTGGCCTAGACATTTGCTGTGAATTATGGTCAGAGCACAAGCTGGCAGGACTGGATTGATGGATTGATTGATTGATTTTGCCTGCCCCTTCACTCAAGTTGATAGGTGTCTCCCCTCTGTTTAGTGGTTTACCCTCCCTCCCCTCCCACCCATGGTAACCATCAAAGACTATTTCTTTTTGTGTGAAACCCTTTTCTTCACTTTTTACAATAGTGGTCTCATACAATATCTGCCCTTTTGTGGTTGACTGATTTCACTCAGCATCATGGCCTCTAAATTCATCCACGTTGTGAACTGATTTCCAGATCCATCATTGTCCTTTAACATGTGTAGTAGTCCATTGTGTGAAAGTACCATAGTTTATTGATCCATTCATTACTTGATGGGCTTTTAGGTTGTTTCCATCTTTTTGCTATTTGTGAATAAGTGCTGCGATGAACATGGACATGCATGTGTTTGTTCATGTCACAGCCTTTATTCTCTAGGATGCATACCTAGGAGTGGGATTGCTGGACCATATGGTATTTCTATTTCCAGCTTTTTAAGGAAGCGCCATACTGCTTTCCACAGTGGTTGCACCATATTACAGTCCCACCAGCTGTGTGTGAGGGTTCTAGTCACTCCACACCCTCACCAGCATCTGTTTTTCCTATTTTTCTTTTGAACTTTACTATTGGTACCGGGGTGAGATGATTTCTCATTGTTTTGGTTGACATCTCTCTAATGGGTAAAGATCATGAGCATTTCTTCATGTGTTTGTTGGATGCCTGAATGTTTTCTTTGGTGAAATGTCATCTACTTTGTCTTCTAGTGTTTGTGCATTTTTAGTTATGTTTGATAATGTAGTTATGCTAGGTAGTAGGCTCCCTAAGTTTGTCCCTATTTTTACGTTGATGGTCTTTATAGTTTTATGTTTTACATTCTTTGATCCAACTTGAGTTCATTTTTGTATATGGTGTTATATACGGATCCTATATCATTTTTTCCACAAATGGATACCCAGTTTTTGTCAGCACCACTTGTTAAAGAGACTATCTCTTCCTCATTTAATGAATTTTGGCCTTTGTCAAAGATCAGCTATCTATAGATAGGTGGGTTTACTTCTGGGTTCTCAGTTCTGTTCCATTGGTCTTTGTGAAGACTGCATTTATTTTTAAGGATTCAGTGAATTCATGGTTCTTTAACAAACGTAACTGTAAAGCAGGATAAGCACATTTTACTCTTCAGAGATTTAGTGAATACCAATGGATCATCTGCCCACTGCTCATGTTCCCTGACCACACACACACACACATGCACTCACACACACATGCATGTATGCATATACACTCCCCTGAGATACTTGGGCATGACCAAGAAGGAATATTTAGTATTCATTTATTTTT
>NW_006921670.1:4030279-4031632 GCF_000298275.1 Orycteropus afer afer
CTCAAGTCACAACCCAAAGTGCTCTCAGAAGGGCTGGGCCGGGCCAGGCAGCCCTTTGGGCTTCCTTTGAAAGCCTCCCAGTTTCCCACTGTGCAGTTGCAGGCTGTGTTTTATGGGCAAAGCTAAACTTCCCTTGGCTGGCAGCCAAGACCTTCTGAGTCCCGGCACGCCCCCACTGTTAACAAACACGCTGCTGCTCTGGGGCCGGGGCCTCCAAGGACACATCTGTTCATAAGGAACACTCGGTGACAGTCTTCCCGGCTCTGCCCTACTCTTCCTGCCACTGCCTTTAATTTCACCTCTTCTCCACTCCCTTCTGTCTGTCTGTCCATCAGACCCTGACACTTCCCTAGCGTCTTGACACTTAATAGACATTTCCTGCCTCCCGTGGCCAGGAAGTCCACATGCCTGCATTGTCATCTTTCAAGGCCTTTCAGAACGTGGCACCTCCCTGCTTTCCAGAACGTCTGTCTCCTGTCACTCAGCAGCTGGCCCTTCCCCACAGACACTCTGCTCTTTGACACACAACCTGTCCCCTCTGTGAGCACGTCATTCCCATGTCTCTACCTGGTGGACTACCATTCACCCTTGAAGATCCAGCTCAAGCAGCATCTTTGCTGAGAAGTCTTCCAGAGCCTGCCGTCATCTCCCTCCACCTCTGGTGGCATTAGTCACAGCTACCCTAGAACACTCCATTGTATCCTAACAGCGTGGACCTGGCTCTCTCCTCAAGGTCACAGATGGGGTCGTCTTCATCTTGTGTCCTCGGTGCCTAGCCTTAAGCCTGGCATTTTAGCAGAAGCACCCAGTAAATGTCCACGGTTTATTGAAACACAGTGAGGAGACGTCTCACACTCTAGACTGCCTTCCTTAATGCATTCAGGACCAAGCATGGAGTAGGAGTCCTCCAAGGAGGAATTCCCAAGCCTGCTGTGGTGACAGCTATGGAGAAGACTGTTACGGGCTGAATTGCATCCCCTCAAGCTGTGTTGAAGTCTTAACCCCTGTACCTGAAAATGTGACCTTGTTGGGAATTAGGATCTCTACAGATGTGATCAGTTAACATGGGGTCACAGTGGAGTAGGGTGGGATCTAATCCCTATGGCTGGGTAAGAAGTCACAGAGGCAGACAGACACCTCTGACAGGGCAGATACCACGTGACACAGTGGAGTGGTGCTGCTGCAAGCCAAGGACGGCCAGGGGCCGCCAGAAGCTAGGAAGACGCAATGGTCTTCCCTGGAGCCTTTGGAGAGAGCACAGTGCTGCTCATGTTTTGACTGTGGACTTCTGCCCGGAACTGTGAGAGAAGACGTCTCTGTTGTTTTAAGCCCTTTGTTGTGGCGGCCCTGGGA
>NW_006921670.1:4033292-4035010 GCF_000298275.1 Orycteropus afer afer
AACACAAATCCTCACAACTGGATCAATAAGCAATGTGATAAATGAGGAAAAGATTGAAGTTGTCAAGCATTTCATTTTACTTTGATCCACAATCAACACCCATGGGTGTAGTGCATTGGGCCAATCTGCAAAAGACCTCTTTAAAGTGTTAAAAAGCAAAGTCACTTTGAGGACTGAGGAAGGCCTGACCCAAGCAATGGTATTTTCAGTCCCCTCGTATGCATTTGAAAGCTGGACAATGAATATGGAAGGCTGAAGAAGAATTGATGCCTTTGAATGATGGCCTTGGTGAAGAATATTGTGTGTGGGGCACTGAGTTTATGCTCATAGTGGAGGAATACTTTGGAAAAGGATAGCAACAATGGTGGCACAACATGAAAAAATAAAATAAAATAAAAATACCGAATATACTATGAACTGCCAGAAGAAAGGACAAACCTGTCCCGGAGGAAGTGCAGCCAGAATGCTCTTTAGAAGTGAGAGTGGCAAGACTTCGTCTCACATCTTGGGGCATGTTCTCAGAAGGGCATCATGCTTCATAAAGTAAAAGGTCAGTGAAAAAGAAGACCCTCAATGAATTGAACGGACATGATGACTGCCACACAGACTCACACAGCGATGACTAGGAGGCGGGTGCAGGACTGGGCAGTGTTTCTCTCTGTTGTACGTGGTGTCGTCATGAGTCAGAACCAACTTGATGGCACTGAACAACAACTCCGACACTAATCACTGAAGAGTCCCCTGTGGCACAAATGGTTAAGTGCTGAACTGTTAACTGAAAGGCTGCAAGTTCAAACCAACCCGGAAGCTCTTTGGAAGAAAGACATGCAATCTGCTTCCAAAAAATCACAGCCTTGAAAACATAATGGATTGGTTTTCCTCTGCACACCTGGGGTCGCCATGAGGCGGGATCAACTAATGACAAGGACAACACAACTACCCATTAAGGATCTTTTATTATTTAGAAACGTATGAGAGTAACTTTGGGAATGGGAAAGGAAAGGGTGGAAACAGGTACTTCATTTCCAAATCAAAAAAAAAGGAAGGTATGTGTGGATTTAATTGATAGGGATGCCGAGTAAAATAAAGAGAAACGAGAAGTCAACTTTAAAAGGAGGGTTTGCAGCCCAGGAGGTTGGGTTTATAGCCTCTGGGTCAGTGTCCTACACAGAAGACAAAGGCTAATGCCACTGGTAATATTTTGAAAGGTTAAAATCAACTGGAACTTCAGCCCACCGCCTAAATGTATGAGAATAGCCAACTAAAAATTAATTACGAGGTCTCTCCTGCTGACACCAGGCTGCCAGCTCTGCTGTGGAGCCAGAGGGGCAGCCGCTCTCAGAGTGCCTGTGTCCTCAGAAGTCTTTTGCCGTCTGCGTCTATTCTCAGGAGCCAGCCAAGCTCCTTTATGCCATTGTCCCCGGACAACAATACGTTTTGAAATGAAAAATGTTCTAATTGGACACAAAGGAAACACCTTCCAGATTCCAAGCCCAGAAAGAAAGAAAACCTCTACTTAGCAGAGGGCAGAAGGGATAGCAAGCTGGGGAGGGTGTGGAGGAACTCTAAATCGTCTCAGTTACAAACTTCTGGGCTGCACAGAAGTCTGAGATACCACTTCGGTGGTATAGACAGAGCACTGGGCTGACAGGAGAACTCGCTGATGGGAGCACCTACCATCATTTACATTTGAAATCACTTATTTACATTTAAAATCA
>NW_006921670.1:4035402-4040988 GCF_000298275.1 Orycteropus afer afer
TGTTCAACTCGTATGCTGTCTTTTGCTTGGCTGGAAGCCACAGGTGTGGGTTCAATTCCAGACCTGAAGGGCAGCTGGGGGCCGTAGTCTCAGTGTCTACCAGGCTCCATCACCTGTGGTTTCTTCTTATGACCTCTGCTTTTCAGACACACAACTAACACTTCTGTTGCTGTTGTTAGGTGCCACCGAGTCGTTTCTGACTCACGGTGACTCTATGTACAACAGAACACAACACTACCTGGCCCGCTGCCACCCTCACAATCACTGCTGGGTTTGAGCCCGTGATTGCAGCCACTGTGTCAGTCCATCTCATTGAGGGGCTTCCTCTTTTTCACCGACCCTCTACTTGACCAAGCATAGTGTCCTTCTCCAGGGACTTGTCCTTCCTGATAACGCGTCCAAAGCACCTGAGACAAAGTCTGGCCATAAGGAGCATTCTGGCATTCAGGACAGAGTTGTTCATTCTCTTGGCATCATAGTGCCTGCCTGTCATGTACATTCCCTTCTAAGCTCACTGCATGCATCTAAGATGCCTTAGGTAAGTGTGAGTCTTTGTTGATTCCTTTTGGGAAAAGACAAAAACAAAACAAAACAAAAAAACAGAAATCAGTTGTCCTCGAGTCGACCCTGACTCATGTGTTTTAGAGGAGAGCTGTGCTGCATAGGATTTTCCATGGCTGATTTTTTTCCACATGGATTCCCAGGCCTTTCTTCCATGGTGCCTCCAGGTGGACTCAAACTTCCAAGTTTTTGGTTAGCAACTGAACACATTACTGTTTGCACCACCCAGGGACTTTCCACTCATTTTGAAAATGGGGAGCATTTCTGTATCAGTCAGTATGGGCTAGGTTTTGCTGCAGTGATGCAATGGTAACAATAAGCACACACTCATGTTATGTGTCTGTGGCTGATTAGCTTGGGCTCTCTTTGCTCCACGTCTCCTCCCTCTGGGACCCAGGCCCTTCCACAATGGTGAACATGCAACTTTTAACTTGTCTCTTAAAGTCCACTTGTCTTAAGTGACATGGCCACACTAACCCCCAGGGGTTGAGAAGAGCGGTTGTGCGGTGTGTCTGGAAGAAGGGGAACCAGGCATGCTTGGTGAAAAGCAGAAACGCCTGCCACGGTTTCATGTCTGCTTTTGCTTCACAAGGTGCCCCAGGATCTAGAGGGAATCGTACATGAACACACTTTGTAAGTCATCAAGCCCTCTATAAATGTAAATTACAAATGTAAATTACAAGTGTAAGCTATGGAGGTGCTGTTTTTGGGGTTGTCACTCACTGGTATTAATAATCCTTCCTGTCTTTCACACATTCGAGAATCAGTGGTGCCATCACCCCAAAGCCATGGGAGGCCTTCCCTTCCCACCAGGATAGAAGGTGGGAGTAGACCACATTGAGTGCACGCTTGCTGGATTTGACTTCTAGCCGGCTGACTGTCATTAGGTTTTTTTGTCTTCCACTGCTGAAATGTCTATCATTATCCAATCCCTCGGCCACAGAAGCATCAGAATTTTAATGGACTTGGGTTCCAGAGCCTGGTAGAAACTACAGATGGGCACTGCTGGGTCTTTAAACGGTGACGTGAGCATTGTGGTTTTGAAGTCATTCCATGGGGCCGTGGGGCCCTGTAAGGTGCAATTGAGAAGTTTCTGGGAAAACATTCAGTGGTGGGGGGTCTGTTTAATTGGTTTTGCTGTCCCCTGTCCCAAAGTCATGCCAGAATTTGAATATTGAGACTTAAAAAAAAAAAAAAAGCCTCATCAGGGAAAATTTTGATAATTTTCCAAACGTCTGTCCTTGAGGTTTCATGGTCACAAAGATCATTCCTTTTGCTTCCCATAGGCCCCTCCTTCTTCCCCTTCTTCTTACTGATTAGCCCGTCTTACCTTACTTTCTCACCCCTAGCTCCACACACACACACAGAGTTGTAACCCAGGGTTCTTTCTCTCTGCACCCCTTCTTTGATAGGAAATGCAGTGTGGAGCAGCTGCAGGAACACAACTGACTCTTGCTGTGTGTCCTTAAGCAATCCCTTTGACCTCTCTGAGCCGAGTTTCCCCACCGTAACACGGAACAGCACTGCCTAATTTACAGGGTGTGAGGACTGACTGGAGGCCTGTGTGCGGAATTTCTGTCTTTCTCTCCTCCTTACCGGAGGCCCTGGATGGAGCAAACAGTTAATGCGCTCGGCTGCTGACCCAGAGTTGGAGGTTTGAGTCCACCCAGAGACGCCTGGGGAGACAGGCCTGGGGATCTATTTCTGAAAACTCAGCCCCTGGAAGCCCTACGGGTGCAGTTCTACTCCCGCACACACGGGGGGCGCGCGAGTTGGATTCCATGCACCTGCAACTGGTTGTTGTGGCCTCCCTACCCTTCTCCCAGGAGCTCTGGTAACATAGTGCCTAAGGCACTTGACTGCTAACCAGAAGGCCGGCGGTTCAAACCCACCAGCCACTCCTGGGAAGGAAAGTTGGGCAATCTACTTCTGTTGAGATACTGCCTCGGAAACCCACGGAGGGGTCGCTATGAGACGGGTCCGACCAGACGGCACATAATAATCCTTCTCCCACTGCAAGGTCCGGGACTCGGACCCACATCACCCTCCAGTGGGCTCCCCCAGAGCCCTGCGTCCTGGGCCCCGGCACCTCACCCCAAGGCATGCTGTTACGAGAGCCCTGACTCCAGCCCAGCTTCGGGAGGGCCTTGCTCCGTCAAGTCTCTGCTCCCCCAAAACGCGGGGCTACGCCTCTCTCGGTCCAGCCCCAAGAAGGAGGAGGGTCTGAGCGCAAGCCCCGAGGACTGGAGAGTGGGGGGGGGGCTTCGGCAGGTGACCAGCCCAGGAGCCATGTGGATGCCGGAGAGAGAACGGGGCTTCAAGTCCAGCTCCGGAAACAGCTGGGTCCGCGGAAGGGCCTCTAGTTTTCCTTCCGGCTGTTCGGAGCGGGCTGTTAGTTTCTGAGACTCTGTTCAGAGGCTGAACCAGGCCTTTCTGGGTGGATGCTACTTCCTTCCGCCCCTCACTGAGTCGCAGAAGGCCCAATGGGCATCCTCTCCACTGCTCCCGGGGCCCGGAGGCAGTCCCCACCCACCCTCCAGGCCCCGGAAGCATCACCTGGGGTCCTCATTCCAACCACAGACCCTGCACTGATTCTCAGCATCTTCCTACAGAGTCACAGACGGGAGAGGGAAGATGCTACTGAGAGCACCCACTGCGCGGCCCTCATTTTACAGCTGGGGGATCGAGGTCCGCGGTCACACCGTGGCCAGACAGGCCTAGCATCTTCTGACTGCCAGCCGAGAACGCCCCACCCCCCACCTGTCTCTACACCGGCAGCTGAAGGGTCTGCTCGGAAATGAGCCCTATCAGTGAAATTACCTGTAGTGGCAGCCAGCCCCCCATGCCCCACCAGACTCCTTAGTAAGGGTTCATGCTGGAGACTGACATCTTGGCTGCCCCCAGGTCCACCCAGCCCCACTGTCTCCCAACCCCTGGCACAGAGTGATGCCTCGTGGAGGAGCCAGCATCTTTAAACAGCCTGCATCTTCAAACACAGATCGCAGGGACCCTAGGAGCAGAGATGCTCACACCCCAAGAGGCTCGGGGCACTGGAGACACGGCTGAGCCACGCCTCCTGTTTCACGCTCACCCGGAGCCCTCCCAGGCTTCCACAAGCATGTGCCATTGCAGTGGGGCTAGGGAGCCGGATGGATACAGGCCGTGACTCCACTGTCTGGGGGCAGACACTCAGGCCCCCAAAGTGAAAGTCACCCTGAAGCCCTGGCCGAGGCCAGCGGCTGCTGCAATCTGGGGGCAGAGCTAACAGCAATCAGTGTACAATGGACAGGATTAGACATCACCCACCCCACACTGTGATTTGGAGAGAGCTTATTTATCAGAACGAGGCACGTCTCTAGGTCATTTGAAGCAGCCACCGTGAAATGTAATATAAAAGCAGCTGTAATTTGAGAAATTGTAAGATGTCATGGAGTGAGGATGCACTGAGAGAAGTTTCTAGAAGCCAGTGAGGAGTCAAGACCAAGGTTTGGGAAAGAATAGGCCCGAGCCATGCAGCCCCCCACACACACCCAGGAGAAGGGGTGCAGCCATCCTCTCATCTGATGGTTACTCAGTCCTTAACAGATGTTGCCTGCCTTCCTGCTGTGCCCCAAGCATGGTCCTGGGTCCTGGAGACTCTGACTTAAGGGTCTTGTGCTACAGAAGTGAAAGCAAGACACTAGAAAAGGCACGAAGTCCTCATCTACCTTTCTGACCTCCTTCTGAGTGGGTCCGCCACGGCCCTCTGACCTGACTGTTTGCCGCCTTTTCCTTTTTTTTAAATTTTATTTATTTATTTATTTTTAAATGTAATATTTTATTGTGGTTTCGGTGAAAGTTTACAAAGCAAATTAGTTTCCCATCAGAATTTATACAGATTGTTCTGTGACGTTGGTTACAACCCCCACAACGTGGCAGCGTTCTCCCCATTTCCTCCTTGGTTCCTTGTTTCCGTTCACCCAGTTCTCCTGCCTCTTCTGAACTTTGCTTTGGGGCAAACGCTGCCCTTTTGGTGTCATGAGGTTGATTGTTCTGAGGAGCAAGTTCCTCCGCAGGGTTATGGTTCACTTTATTGGCCTTGATCACCCTGAAAGGTGATCTTCAGGAGTGGCTTCAGCTCAAAGTTAGAAGGATGTCTAAGGGCTAGAGTCTCAGGGGTCCCACCAGTCTCTATCAGACCACGAAGTTTGGTCTTTTTTTTTTTTTTTTAATGAATTTGAACTTTGTTCTACCTTTTTCTCCCACTCTATCTGGTATCTTCTACCGTGATTCTGGTCAGGTGGTTGGTAGTGGCAGCTGGGCACCATCAATTCTTCTGATCTCAGGTTAGTGGAGGCTGGCGTTTGTGTGATCTGTTGGTTCTTTGGACTAATTCTTCCCTTGAGTCTTTGGGTTTCTTCATTCTTCTTTTCTCTAAATGGAAAGAGACCAATGGTTGTAACTTACTGCTTGGCCTTCTTTCCATTTCATGAACAGCCGAGCTCATCCCTGCCTCAGGACCTTTGTACTTGCTGTGTCCTCTTTTTGCATAGAATCTTTCCCTGATCGGCTCCTTCTCAGCATACAAGTGTCAGTGCAAATGTTCTCTCTCTGGAGGGGCCTTTCTCCACTAGTCTCAGTCACTATCCTGTTTTTATTTTTTCTCTTTTGTTCTTTTTACAGCTCTTACCATTCTCTAAAATTCTTAATTAACCTGTTTACTGTCTATGCCCAACTACCTGTAATATGAGGTCTGTGAGAGTAAGGACAGTACTTGTCTTGTTCTCCATCAGCTCCTGAAACCCTAGCATAGTGCCTGGAACATGGTAGGTCCTCAGTCAATATTCTCTGCTGAATGAAGTTCACAAACATCTATTGAGGACCCGCCACTATGTCCTACACACTAAAACATTGGTAGGTGACTTTACAATTACTGTGTTGCCAGGCGTAGGGCCTAGGGTATTTGACTGCTAACCAGAAGGCTGGTGGTTCAAACCCACCAGCCAGTCCTTGGAAGGACGGTTGGGCAATCTACTTCCATAGTGA
>NW_006921670.1:4041088-4045254 GCF_000298275.1 Orycteropus afer afer
CTATGAGTCAGATCTGACTCGATGGCAGTGAGTTTCTTGAGCCATGCACACGGTCTCATTTCATCTTTATGAGGAGGGAGCTGTTATTACTTTACAAACCGGAAAATGGAGACCGTAAGTATAGAAAGCCTGTTGTGGTAGATCATGTTAATGTTCCCAATTTTCTGTCACCTTACCTGAGAGGAGTTCCATATTTTTGCCTCATTGATACCAGGCTGGGCCAGGTGACTTGCTTTGGCTGATGTAATATGAGGAAGTGACCTTTGGGAGAAACTTAAGAGTCATCGTCAGGTGTTTAAGAGTGATTGTGTGGTTCCATCCTTATCTTTCCCCACTGCTATGAGACAGCAAGTTCCAGAGAGGGTCCACTCCTTCAGCCTAGATCCTACAAAGAAGAAGTCATGGGTCAGAGCCTCAGCCTACCAGCAGCTGGTGTTCAGTTTGAATGAGAAACAACCTTGGGTGTTGTAAGCCACAGAGAACCAAGGTTGTTTGTTACCACAACATAACTTAGCTAAAGCTGACTAATGCAGTGGCTATGAGGATTCTGAGAAGGGAAAGATTTCCAGGGGAGGGTATATCTATAAAAGGAGCTCTGGTGGCACAGTGGGTAAGACATTTGGCTGCTAACCAGAAGGTCAGTGGTTCAAATGCACCAGCTGCTCTATGGGAGGAAGATGAAGCAATCTACTTCCGTTATGGTTTATAGCCTTGGAAACCCAATGGGGGTCACTGTGAGTTGGAATCGACACAATGGCAGTGGGTTTGGATTTTTTTTCTTTTTTTTTTTTTTTGACACATCTATGAGCTAGCTAGAGAGACCCTAAATAAGCAATGGAATGATGCCAGCAACAGGGGTTACTGTGGTGCAGTGAATGACTTGATGTGGCTTTTCTAGCCATGGTCTCTGTGACTCCCACCAGATGACTGGGTGGGACCATGCAAATAAGGTGTATGGAACTCTAATGTGACGATTGGTTAGTTTCGCTATGTGCTGGGCTTAATGAGCCCTCCTAGAGGCATAAGAGGGGATCACACTGCCATCAAGAGAGAAGAGCTGGAGGTGAAGGGGAGCGTGTTCTTGAACCCAAGATCCCTGTGACGGACCTCCTTGGCAGACGACTGGTTGAGATGACCGCAGAGGAACCAAGGGGCAGGAGGTTTGTTGGTGGAGTGGGGTGCACATAGGGGTACCTGGTCCACGGAGCGAGAAAGCTGAGTGTCTGTGAGCAGGAGGCTTGCGGGTGGAGTGGGGTGCACGTAGGGGTACCTCTCGGCAGAGCTAAAGAGCTTTGTAACGTTTGCCTGAGCAGGGCAGAGGCCAGGCTGAGAGACCAAGGGCCAGAGAGGCAAGGTCAGGGCACAGCAGAGAGACTGTCCTGATCGAAGAATAGTATCCTGAGTGAGTTCCTGAACTTGAGCTGTAGTCTATTACTTCCCTAATAAACCCCATAACTGTCAGTATCGTCAGTGAGTTCTGTGTGACCACTGCAACAAATTATCAAACCCAGCAGAGCAGTAGTGAGTGCCGCGGGAGGGATGATTGGTGTCAGAAATGTTCAAGAGCTGGGAAGTGGTGGCATGCCTGGCCTTGGGCACAAGCCTTGGGCAGCTGCAGGGGTTTAGGTTGCTCCCTTGTGAAGGTCCAGGAGGTCAGAAGATGCCGCCCCCAAGTCCTTCCTGCAGTTAGCAAGGATTTGGGCCACAGCTGGGGTTGCCAGGAGTGGAAATCAACACAACACCAATTAACAATGGCCAGAGGCAATCACCAAGCAAGCCGCTGGGGTGTTGTTTTCCTGAATGGACTGCCCCCGCCCCCGGTTTACAGTCCTGCCCCCAACGCACTCTTGGTCCCCGTCTCCCCAGGCTCCACTCCAGTCTCCAGGTTTTCTCTCCTCTCATGCTTGTTCCTGCCTGTGCCCTGGACTCACCACGAGAGCAGGAATCTGGTAAAGTCACTGCATCTTTTCAGACCTGTTATATCATCCGTGAGAGAGAGGCTAATGGGACCTTGCAGGACTTTGTGAAGGATTAAACAAATGAGGATGAGTGCCTGGCCCTCAGTACATGTTTGCCGAGTGATGAATGAACAAATAAACGAATACATCAACACTTGAAAGTCTGGTGCCAGGCATGATCTGCCTTATGAAACAGCCTCCTGATGTGGGTTATTGCAAATCAGCCTCCGTGGGCTTGAACAGCTCTGGAAACGCTGATAAAGCAAGCATTTCTGAACCTACAAAATCAAGGCGGTGGGTCCCAGCGAGGGGCAGCCCTCCCAGGCAGGTCATTTTGAAGCAGGCTCCCGCCTCACCTGCCTGGAGGCAGGGATGGAGGAGTGAGTGTCGGCCAGATCCCTGAACAGAGAGAAAGACGCC
The DNA here is from genome assembly GCF_000298275.1 of Orycteropus afer afer. Taxonomy (NCBI): domain Eukaryota; kingdom Metazoa; phylum Chordata; class Mammalia; order Tubulidentata; family Orycteropodidae; genus Orycteropus; species Orycteropus afer. The sequence continues at coordinate 4,043,467 of NW_006921670.1, forward strand.
TGCTTGGTGCAGCTGTGCTCTGCTGAACTCGGCTCCTTAGGACGCAGACTCCCAGGGAACAGGGCCATTGATTTCTGTGCGGCGGATACAAAGGCTGCGTGATGGGGGACGGGAGAGACGCTGCCCAGACCATCACCTCCAGGCGCGGCATCAGGCCTGCGTGCTTTGCAAAAAGCCAACCCACCCGTTGGCTTGATACCCCTTGGATTCTAAAACCTCAGGCACTGGAAAATGCTGCTTCTTGTCACTTAGCGGAACCACAAATTCAACTCAAGGAGAACATATTTGCTGTGCCAAACCCAAACCAACCCACGCCCGTGGAGCTAAGTCTGACTCACAGCGCCCCTAGAGGACAGAGTAGAACTGCCTCATAGGATTTCTAAGGCTGTGAATCTTTACAGTAGTACACTGCCTCATCTTTCTGGCTGGTGGGTTTGAACCACTAACCTTTTGGTTAGCAGCCCCATGCTTTTAAACCACAGTGCCACCAGAGCGCCTTCCATATTTGCTGCAGTAGTGCCTATTGTTGTTGTTATGTGCTGTCGAGTCGGATCCGACTCATAGCCACCCCTCCTTGGGTTTCTGAGGTGATATCACTACGGAAGTAGATTGCCCAACCTTCCTTCTGAGGAGTGGCTGGTGGATTTGAACCATCAACCTTCTGGTTAGCAGTCAAATGCCTATATCAACCTAAAATCCTAGGACTATGCAAGATCTGTGGGAAATGGGAAGATGGGAGATTTATTGAGCATCTGCTATATGCAAGGCATCTTGTGGGCATGACTTCACTTCCCTCTCACACCAGCCAGGCTATGCTGGTGATGTTAACTTGGACCACAGAGAAGGAGCAGAGGTTTGGAAAGGCTGAGGAGTAGATCCGGGGCCACGGAGTCAGGAAGGAGCACCAACAGCACAGCCTGATCCCACAGACCCAGTGTTGCCTACCTGCTGCCCCCTGCAGCCCTGCCCAGCCTCTAGCAGTTAAGAAATAATCAAGGAGGGCTGGCACCAGTTACACAAATGTTTAAATGCTGGGCTACTAACAAAAGGTTGGTGGTTTGACATGTGATCCTCAGCCTATATGACCATGAGACCAGAAGAACTAGATGGTGCCTGGCTACCACTGTCAACCACTCAGAGGGGGACTGATGCAAGAGATCCTGGATAGAGTGGGAGAACAGTGTGGAACAAAACACAAAATCATAAAACAAAGAAAAACACCACTAGGTTTGCTGGTCTGATAGAGCCTGGTGAGACCCCTGAGACTTATACCCCTAGTTGCCCTTCAGGTCTGGAACTGAACTCACTCCCATGGCTTCCAGCCATATTCACAGGCATATGGGGTGAATGTTTACAACAGGTATATACACTCCTTGGAGCGATCAATTGTGGGAAAACAGAAGGGCAGTGTTTGCACAGGGAGACAGGTGGTGGTGGGGGCGGCAGGAGCGCATGGGAGGGAAGAACACAGGGAGGAAGTAGGAAGAGAGCTATTCCATTGTGGGGACTGCAGTCAATGCTATGGAACAAAATGTGTATGGACTGCTGGATGGAAAAGGAACTTGCTCTATAAAAGTTTCATCCAAATCACAACAAGAGTTTAAAATAAAATAACATTTCAAAAAAGGTTGGTGGTTTGAACCCACCCAGGGGTGTCTCAGAATAAAGTTCTGACGGTGTGCTTCCCACAGGTCATGGCTTGAAAACCCTGTGGAGTTCTGCTCTCGAAGACACGGACTCACCATGAGTTGGAATCAACTCTACAGCAACGAGTTTCTGGAGGCTTTT
>NW_006921670.1:4046640-4062852 GCF_000298275.1 Orycteropus afer afer
GCCCAAGGGACAGATCAATGTCCCCGCAGAGACTAGCACCTTGGACAACCGCCACTCAGGCTGGGCGTGGGCTAGTGAAGGAGACTAGAGAGAAGTCAAAGAAAAAGACAGACTCCCAACCCTGCTCCCCACCCGCACCCCCGGCCTAAGATTCTTTACAATTTGGAATTTTAATGAATTCATGAAGGCTTCTTAACATCCACACTCCTGTATTTACTTTGTTTTTCACGTTGTAATGGCCAACTGGCTGATACCGTTACATTCTAATGCTAAAAAGGGCGGCCCAGCATCCCAGCAAAGCGGATTAGACATTGAAATTCACTCTCTAACTTGACTGCTAACCAGAAGGCTGGCAGTTCAAACCCACCAGCCACTCCTCCGAAGGAAGATGGGGCAATCTACTTCCGTAGTGATACCGTCTTGGAAACCCAAGGAGAGGTCGCTATGAGTCGGGTCCAACTCAGGGCACATAACAACAACAACGACTGTCATTTAGGTGTCTGGACGAAAGCAGAGTGCTGTCCCTCCCTCCTTCAGCTAGAGGTTCCGAGCGAGCGCCGGAATACTGTTCCTAGTAACTCAGGTCATTAACGTGAAGAAGCAGAGAGAGATTAACCAGCCACAGGAAAACACTAATTTCCATATATCAGAGAGAGAGAGATAAGATATGCTAATGGCCTAAAGAAAGCTAATCGACAACATTAAGGCTATAAAAGACCATTTTAAGGGCAGATAATCTGTCCTGAGTTTCTGGCTGCTGATCAGACCCGGCTGCTTCCCTGCGCCGGAGGAGGCCGGACGCTGATGCAGCACTAACTGCAGAGGAGGCCTCTCGCCTCCGAAGCCTGCGGGGAGGCGTCAGGGCTTGCTGCTCCGCCCTCGATTCTGCCCCGCCTGGAGTCAGGGGCTCAGCCCCCTGAGGCCCCAGTTCCTAGGCCGGCGGCCCCAGGAAGGGTTCAGAGCCGCAAATGAGGTGTGTTCATGGCAAGTGCTTTGCCAACTATAAAGTGCTCTGCAAACATGGAAACCGCCTGAGAGCAATAAGCAGAGCGCACAGCTGGTTGGCGCGTTGCGTTTTTCTTCGCGTAGGCTCCCAAAATACCTTCAAAAAGGAAAGCTACCAGGCTCGAGAGGAGGCTGGAGCCCCTGACCACCTGCTGGGTGAAAGAGCCCCCTGGACCTTTGTCCCTAAGCCGCAGCCTTTCCTGCCCCTAATGGGGACGGCGGGACGGTTAACAGCCCTCCGCCTTCAGTGGCGCGGCGAGGTTCCCAGCAAACAAAGGCGCGAGCGGGGCTGATCCGCTCTGCGCTGGCAGAGAAGCCTGGGGGGAATTTGGTGGGGAAATGAGGGGGCGCTGGAGAAAGGCGCCCTCTGATCCCTTTGCTCCGCAGGTTTGCCGAGAGAAGGCGGGAAGATCACCCCTCCCAGGGTCCCTGTTTCCAGGGGCTCCTGTGAGCTTTGGGCGCCCCCCTTGGATCTGGATGGATCTGGTTGGAGGGGTAGCTCGTGGGGCTTTTGTGCGTCCCCTCCCTTGAGAATGAGGGAAGTTCTGACTCGCATCCCCCGAGAGCCCCCGCAGGACGACGCTCCTCTTTCCCGCCCCTCCTCCCGCCAGTGGGAAAAGGGCGCCTGCTGGTAGGTCACCGCCCCAGGGCCTTGGGCTGCGCGCACCCCGCCGGTGGCGTGTCGCTGCGGCTTGGTGACCCGCTGGACTGTCTAACATCGCAGGCCACCCACTCCCAACCCTGCACCCCCGCCTCTTTCAGGCTCAAATCAAGCTTCCCAATTAGGCCCCATCGGCTCCCCCAGCTGAGCGGTTCACAGTGGGTGTGGGATTGATTCACCCTTGCTTGACCTTGGCCAATGGCTTGGTCGCCGTGGCCTGTTCTTTGAGGAATCTCGCTCTCCTGCTCTGCGCGTTTGGGCAGCTCTCTCCTAAAAGCAGCTAAACCTGCCCTCTTGCCCGCGTTGGTTGCCCTCTCCTTGGCTCTGCATCTGTGCCCGTTGTGTTTACTCTCCCGTTGTGCTTTAACCCTAGTGTGTGACAGTCTCTACTTCAGCTCTCTCCTTTAGGGCTTTTTGGGGAGCGGTGGCGGACCAGGATGCCAGTGGACCAGAACCTGGTTATGGTTAATAAGAGCTGGCTCCTCTGGGTGGGCAGCCGGCCTGGGACTCTTGGTTCAGTGGTGTGGAGGAAGTAAACAAACGCCCATCAGGAACAGCAGAGGGAACAAAGCCCTCAGCTGGGCCCAGGGCTGAGTCAGCGCCCACACCGTTTTCCTCAGAACGTTTTAATCTCTAAGCCGTTGCCCAGTTGGCGCAGACTCCTGGAGCCCCCCCCCCCCGTGTGCGTCACAGTCGACGTGTGTACGTCGTGACGCTTTCAATGGCTGATTTTTTGGAAGTAGGTTGCCCAGCCTGTCTTCCGAGGTGCCTCTGCGTGGACTCAAACCGCCAACCTTTCATTTTAGCAGCCCATTGCATTCACCATGGACTCCATGAACATATTACTGCTTTACAGAACTGCACTAAAAATTCAACTCTTCCTTGGTTTCTGCTTCCAGTCACCCGTGGGGTTTTTGGATGCATATTGTATACCCCAGAGGCCACCAAAACAACCACCACCACCACCCACTGCTGTCAAGTTGAATTCCTACTCACAGTGATCCTGTGGGACAGCGAGAACTGCCTCATAGGGTTTCCAAGGCTGTAAGTCTTTATGGAAGCAGACTACTGCAACTTTCTCCCTCAGAGCTGCTGGTAAACCACCAACCTTCTTTCTGGCTGGCTGCTGAACACTGCACCACCATGGCTCCGCTCCAGAGACAGGGGCTCTATTTCCTAAACGAAATTTTCTACTGTGCAGGTGAACCTGTGAAAACAGCTCCTGATTAGCAGCAAATTGTGTGCATGGCTACATGAGATTTTGCAGTTTAATTAGATGGGAAAGAGAAACTCAGACAGTCCCCTTCATCTCCAAGCCACCTCTCAGGATGTTTGCCCCCACCCCGCTCTCTCTGATTTGAGTCTTGTCCTGCAAGGGGGGACAGAAGGTTGGGGAGTGTGGGTGGAGGTAGAGGGCTCTCAGAGATGGGGGCCAACACACAAAGGCCCCCAAGGTCTGGATGGTAGCTTCAACTGAGCAGGTCCAAGACACGGGGTGACCAGATGGAGACTGGATGTGATGGGGAGGGGGCAGTGTGGCCGGCCAGAGCTCTGGCTCTTCCAGCATGGGACAGAGTGGTCGCACCTGCCCTTCTCAGACTTCCCTACCCCAGCAAGGGCGACACGGTCCACCCAGTTACCCACCCCCTGAATCCCAAGGCAGCAGAGCCAGTGGTGGGCACAAGCTCTCCAGCCAGATAGACCAGGGTTGGAGACCTGACTGTGACCTGTGTCACCCTGGATGAGTTCCTTAGCATTTCTTAGCCTCTGCTTTGCATCTGCAAATGATAACAGTACCTTCCTGGCAGGGTTGGGGAGAGAATGAAAAAGTACTCAAAACACTGTTAGCATTCACTACATGTCAGCCACTATTATTATTATAAATAAGCCAGAATTTGGGAAAGCATCCCTGACTCATTCCTCTCCTTCACCCCCATTTTTAATTAACCACTGGGTCCCAGAACGTCTACCTGCTAGATGTCTCTCAATCTGCCAGCCTCTCCCCCCCTCTTCCCCTCTCTCTGCCGCCCCCCGCCTCCACCTGCGCTCAGCGCACACTGTGTGCGGCTTGTGTGGGGGTGCCCCTGCCCCGGAGACTCCCGGTCCTGTGTCGCTCTTCCTCGTCCGTTCTCCACCCCAGAGCCAGGGTGCCCGGTGACTTTATCAGTGAGCCTCGCATTAGACTTCATCTCTGCCTCCTCCCCAGCCCGCATGACTCTCGATGGCCCTCATGACGCTTTGCTGACATGGATTTGCTTTCTTCCTGGCCTTCCTCCTCCTCCTCTCCACCTCCCCACCCCCAACTCTGGACTATCCACAACCCCCTGGAGAAGGCTCAGCCTCGGCCTTTGCTCCTCTGCCCCTCTGTCCCTGTTACGTGGCTGATTCCCATTCATTTGAGGGTAGCCTTAGACACGACGTCCTCCAGGAAGCCATCTGTGACTCATAAAGCAGGTTGGGGCTCTCCCTCAGCCCCAGAGGGCAGGCACTGTCCCTCCCTTGATCTCCCCAGTGCCTGCCCATCACAGACACCCCATCCTACTTGGGAAGTAGGACTCCAGGTTCCCGTAGACTGGGAGGGGGACGAGGCCACAGAAACATGTGGCAGCAGTAATGCTCTGTCACTGGGACTGGACAGACCCAGTGGTCAACCCGCAAATGCCACCTGACACTGAGCACTGGGAAGTTGTTGTTATGTGCCGTCGAGTCGGACCCGACTCATAGCGACCCCTCCTTGGGTTTCCGAGGCAGTATCACTACGGAAGTAGATTGCCCAACCTTCCTTCCGAGGAGTGGCTGTTGGGTTTGAACCACCAGCCTTCTGGTTAGCAGTCAAGTGCCTTAGCCACTATGCTACCAGAGCTCCCGAGCACTGGGAAGAGGACCACCTAAAAGTGACCCAGAGAAGAGGGCGGGGCTTCCTGGGATCAAAGGTCTGGGGAGAATCAAACCCTGGGCAGGAGTAAGCAGCCAACCAGGTGGAAGTGGCATCTGCGATGCATGCGTGGTCACCAGGGAGCTCAGGATGGGGCCCCTTGGTGGCACAGAGTCACGTTTGTAAGAGATGGGCCCCCTGGAGCGACTTCCCTGGAGTACCTGGCTAAGTGGAGCAAGTCACTCTGGCTTGTGTCTAATCTGTAAAATGGGACAACAGTATGAGTACTTCCTTCAGAGAGTTGGGGGAGGATTAAATGCCTTGATATATTTACGGGCTTGGATTGGCAGGGTTCCAGCAGCAAAACGGAGCTGCTGCAATACTCCAGCAGTAGGGGACCAAACGTTATGAACCCATATCCTGATGAAGGATGTGACCTTATGAAACCGTATCCATAAGGCTCTCATCTTCACACCTGATGCTGGAGCTTGAAGCTGGCCCAGCAGGCAGTTGGGAAGCAGTGATGGCTATAAGGTGGGGCAAGCTGGAAGCCCCCAGGGTGAAGGCAGTTCTTGGAGCCGCTGACCTCAGTGGCCCTCTCACCTGGCCCTGGAGGCAGAGACGCTGCAAGAGGAGCAGGGAGGCGGGGTGCGGCCTGGCCTGGGTGCTGCATCCTCACGGGCATCCCCTCCCCCCGCAAGCAGAGCGGCCCATGGGCAACAACCCGAGCGAGCTGCACACCGGCCGCTTCACTGCCATCTTCTACGCTCCCACAAGGACGTGTCCATGGGCCACTCTGACCAGAAACGAGTTCCGGGAAATCTAGTTCCATCGAGCTCAGCTGACCCCTTACAAAGCCAAAAGAGGAACAAAAACCGGACCCACTGCCACCCAGTCAGTCCCAGCTTATGGTGACCCCACGTGTTACAGGGTAGCAGTCCTGCAACTACACAGGGTTTTCTCAGCTGTCATCTTTATAGAACCGTGGTGCCACTGGGTAGGTGCAAACCACCAACCTTTAGGTTATCAGCCAGTCAAGAGCTGCTTGAGCCCCAGACGCCTCCTGCAAAGCCATTAAGGGATTTATAAGTCTTAAAACCAGAAACCAAACTCACTGCCGTGGAATCGAATCCAACTCATAGGATTTGACCCCTCCTTGGGTTTCTGAGGCAGTATCATTAAGGAGGTAGATTGCCCAATCTTCCTTCCAAGGAGTGGCTGGTGGGTTTGAACCGCCAGCCTTCTGGTTAGCAGTCAGATGCCTTGGGCATTATGCCACCAGAGCTCCCTTGTAAGTCTTAGCGACTGTTATTATTGGGGTTTCAACTCTTGGGCTGGAGTGAAGAGAAGACATGTTCCAGACCCACTGTAAGTGGGGCCAGAGTTTTCCATGTCAGGCCTCCAGCTGTTTCTGGGCGAGGCAGGGAGCCAGGAGGGGTGATGGGTGGTGACAGGTATCTGGGATGGCAGGTACAGCAGGGACGGCAGAGTATAGCCCCCCCCATTACACCACATGTCCAGGCCTTGTCAGCATTTTCCCTTGGAAACTGCAAGCTGTAAACACCCTGTAAAAACTGGCTGGAAGCTACCTTGGGTCTCTGCCCCACCCCCCAGACATTCCCCTAGGCTCCCCTCCAGCCCTTCCCTTGAGGTCACCTGCCTGTCAGAGATTTGAATTCAGGATGTCGAGCTGCACAGCTCTACCCTTAGCCAATACCTTATTTTGCATCAACAATGCAGTGTGACAAGGGCCCCCCTACGGATACGTAAAGGGCGTGGTGAGAGCCAGTAGGAGTGGGTGGATGGGGCCTTGACCTAGTCTAGGGGCTCAGGGAAGACTTTGTGGGAACACTGACATTGAAGCCTAACCATGGCGGATGGGGAGCTGTGTGATTGATAGAAATAAGGCTGATTGCCAAAATGGGAAGAGAACCCATATCCCCACCTGCCCACTTCACTACTGACGCCAGCCACCCACGTGGCACTTTCTCTTTGTGATCCTAACCATTCAGAGGTGAGTCTCCACAAGTTAGGACTCCATCCTTTCAAAACCACGCCCACTACCATCAAGTCGATTCTGACTCATAGCGACCTGTAGGACAGAGTAGAACTGCCCCATGGGATTTCCAAGGCTGTCAGTCTTTATGGAAGCAGACTGCCTCACCGTCCTCCCACGGAGCAGCTGGTGGTTTCAAACTGCTGACCTTTCCATTAACAGCTGAGCACTTAACCCCTGCACCACCAAGGCTCCTTGATGCCATGTATAACAGAATGAAATTTGCTTGGTCCTGCGCCATCCTTACAATTGTAGGTAGGTGTGGTTGAGCCCATTGTTGCAGCCACTGTGCCAATCTGTCATTGAGGGTCTTCCTCTTTTTTGCTGACTCTCTAAAGGAGCTCTGGTAGCATAGAGCCTAAGGCATTTGACTGCTAACCAGAAGGCTGCAGGTTCAAACCCACGAGCCACTCCTTGGAAGGAAGACTGGGCAATCTACTTCCGTAGTGATATCACCTTGGAAACCCAAGGAGGGCTCGTTATGAGTTGGATTTGACTTGATGGCAGTGGGTTTAAGAGCTCTGGTAGCATAGAGCCTAAGGCACTTGACTGTGGTTGGCGGTTCAAACCCACCAGCCACTCTTCAGAAGGAAGGTGGAGGAATCTACTTCCACAGTGATACTGCCTTGGAAACCCAAGGACGGGTCACATGATGTCCTTCTTTAGGGACTGGTTCTGCTTGATCACGTGTCTAATGTAAGTGATCACGTGTCTAATGCAAGCGAGATGACGTCTTGCCATCTATGCTTCTAAAGAGCATCTTAGAGCTGCTGGTGGTGCTGTTATGCAAAATAGGAAAGTCAGGCAGAGGGGCAGGTTGGGGAAAGGACAAGGAAGTCTTGATTTGTTGTGGGTTGAAGGAGGAACTGCTTGCAAAGTGCTTTGGCATATAATGAATGCTATGTAGATATGTTGTTATTTGTTGACATTTGGATAATAACATGATAATCTTGTTCATGATGATACCTGCTTTGGAGTTTCACAGCTATTAGGAAAATTCTGTTAGGAACTGAAGTGAAAAATGAACCTGTCCAAAGTAACACATTCACAATCCAGAAAAGGATACAGATTTCTCACCTAGCCCCCTGCTGAGCCTTTGTTCAACCCTGCCTTAGTTCTCTGGTGTTGCTATAACAAAGACGCCACACGTGGAAGGCTCCAACAAATAGGAATCTATTCTCTTACAGTTTATGAGGCTAGATGTCAGAGTTCAGAGTGTCAGCTCTAGGGGCTGGTAGAGGCCCCTTGACCTTGGGCTTCACCTCTGCCTTCCTGGCCCACTGGAGCAGGCTGGAGGCTTTTTCTTCACTCACGTGTTGGCAGGGGCTGATGAACTCAAGATGGGCAGGCGGTAGAGAAGCTGCTGGCTGCTGAGGTTGATGCACTCAACGAAAATGGCATAATCCCAAAATTGGCAGGCAATACGGCAGGCCACTGGTTCAAGGCCAGGAACTGGAGCTGAAGACTCAATCCAATGCAGGACCCTTTCTAGATACACCGGAAGCAGGCCACAGCCTGAAGGCAACTCCCCTTCAAGTGATACCTGCTCGCAGCAGATTCCACCATGGAGATGATTACACCACGTCCAGTCTCATCAAGGGGAATAACTACATCCAGCTGCCAAGCCACTCAAAATCACCGCCCAGACAAGATGACACACAACCTTAACTACCACGACCCTGTTAACCAGTGCACAAGAAAGTCTTACTGCGTGCACTTCCTCTATCTTCTCTGTAGCATTACAAGGGTGGCCTGTGAACTTCCGTCCTGGATTTGCCCCGTAGTAGCTGGGTGAGCTTTGGCAAGTTATTTAGACTCTCTGCGCCTCAATTTCCTCATTTACAAAAAGCACTTTCCTTGAAGGGCTGTGAGGAGGATCAAGTGAGTGAAGGTAGTGCATGGCCTGTAGTGAGCGCTGAGTAACTGGTGGCCTAACTGCTCCCCCTGCTTCTGCCCCTGTCTGTCCTATAGTCTGCTTTCAGCAAACGGCTGGAGGGATCCTTCTGCATCCTGAGTCACATCATGTCACTCCATGGCTCTGACCTTTCGGTGTTCCCCTGCCAGTCACAGTGACAGCCTCAGGCCTCACCATGGCCTCCAGCCCCACAGGGTCCAGCCCATCACCCTGTCATTCCTCTGTCATCCTCTACTATGTCCCACCTAACCCACGCCACAAGCAGCCTCTTCACTGTTCCTGGACACATGGGACCTAATCCTGCCATTAGGCCCTTGCCCTGGCTGTACTCACCACCTGGAAGACAACACCCCTCAGAGGTCCCATTGTAACTCCCTGACGTCTTTCAAGTCTTTGTTCAAATGTTAGTAAAGTCCTCCAGCCACTTTCTCGATAGTGGGGACCACTTTCTTAGATACCGTATAATTCACTAACATTATTCTATGTTCTCTATCTCCTTCCTACTTGAATGGAAGTTCCACAAGTGCAAGGTCTTTTGTGTTTTATGCACTGATGTATCTTAAACACCTAGAATCAAGATTGTAAACTCACTGCCATTGAGTCAGTCCCAACTCAGAGTGACGACTCCTTGGGTTTCCGAGGTGTATCTCTACAGAAGTACATTGCCCAATCTTCCTTCCAAGGAGTGGCTGGTGGATTTGAACTGCCAGCCTTCTGGTTAGCAGTCAAATGCCTTAGGGACTACACCACCAGAGCTCCCAGAATCAAGATTGTAGAGTCAAAAAAAAGAAAGAAAAAAAAAGAAACCAAACCTGTTGCCAAGGAGTCAATTCCAACTCAGCAATCTTGAAGGACAGAGTAGGGCTGCCCTATAGGGTTTCCAAGGCTGTAAATCTTTATAGAAGCGAAGTTCAAGCCAAACCCACTACCTTCAAGTCAATCCCGACTCACAGCGCCCCTAGAGGAGACAGAGTAGAACTCCCCATAGGGTTTCTAAGGTTGTCAATCATTACAGAAACAGAGTGCCACATCTTTCTCCTGCAGGGTGGCTGGCAGGTTTGAACTGCCCACCTTTTGGTTAGAAGCTGAGTGCTTTAACTCCTGCACCGCCAGGGCTCCTGTTTTACGTAGCAGGTACTCAGTCAGTATCAGTTGAGTGGATATATGTTGCTGTTAGTGCGGTCAAGTTAGCTCCTGCTGACCGTGTGCACAACACAACGACACACTGCCCAGTCCTGCGCCAGCCTCACAGTCCCTGCTATGCCTGAGCCCATCATCGCAGCCACTGTGTCAGTCCATCTCGTTGAGGGCCTTCCCCTTCTTTGCTGATCCTCCACCTTACCAAGCATGATATCCTTCTCCAGGGAATGGTCCCTTCTGACAACATGACCAAAGTACGTGAGACCAAGTCTGGCCATTCTCGCTTCCAAGGAGCATTCCTGCTGCATATCGTCCAGGACAGAGCGATACATGTTAGCTATTAGTACTGAAGAGGGCAGGGGTGGTTCCGTGGTAGAATTCTTGCCTGCCGTCTGGGTTTGATTCTTGGTTAATGGAGTTTCCGTGCAGCCGCTGTCCATCCGTCAGTGGAGGTTGGTATGTTCTTCTGATGCTTAATGGGTTTGGTGGAATTTCCAGACGAAGATGGACTAGGAAGAAGGGCCTGACAATCTACTTACGAAAGGCAGTCAGTGAACACCCAGTGGGTTGCAACGTTCTATGTGCAATCCGTCATACTGATGGCGCAGGACTAGGCTCCATTTCGTCCAGTTGTGCATGGGGTCACCATAAATCAAGGCCGGCTCGATGGCAGCTAACATGGTAGTCTGCTAGCTGGTTAATCCTTTGAAACTCAGAAAGCGTTCCCTGCTGGTGCTGTGTCCCCGCCTCACCAATGGCAGTGGTGTTCTTCCTGCTAGTTGGGCATGGACAGAGGCACCCCCACTCTGTTGGTTTCTACAGCCCTGCCCTTACCCCCACCCAGAATGCCTTTCCCGTTCATTTTTGTAAGTCTATTTTGAAGGTTCGATTTTCTCAGGTACCAATGGCTTTGCCTTCAGTTCTGTCGAAGGGAAGACATTTTTCTTCATCAACTAGAATGTGCTCTGAATCCCAATGGATTCTATGTGATGACACAAAGGGCAGGTGCTCACCCCACTCGGATCTGATTCAGATCTCCCCAAATGTGTGAAGTTGGGGAATGATCTTTATGAGTGATGACATGTGAGATGCTCCAAAACTAAAAACACTTAGTAGCTTTACATAGATAGTTACTGCTGCATTAATATTGACTGTCGGTCTGTTTGTCTTATTGATGGTTGATTTAATCAATGACTGTGAGTAATAAAAATGCTTACCTTTCCAAATGGATGAGCTGATCTTTCTGGTTTGCTCATTGGTGCTTTTAGCATCTTTGTGATGTGCTAAGAGCTTTTCGGTTAAATAAATGAACCAGTAGATAAGAACAGAGATGCTGAGGAAGTATGATAGATTAATTTCTTATTATGTACCTAGTTGGAAGATGCTATACAGACCCACTGAGATATTAGACCAAAAAGTGGAAGGGCAGTAACTTAGTGCCTTAGCCTCATTATGTCACTGCTGTCATGTATGATCCGCCAGTGCGCCATTATTCTGCCCCCTGTGATTAGTGCCCTGGGTCTCTCCTGGTCCATGCTGTGGGCATTTTCTGCTGTGCTAAGAACAGTGCAGTGTACCCCATAGGCGATGTGTTCTCTATGCAGCGTAATTGAGCCCATAGATCAGGGTATTTTACAATGGAATTTTACCGTTTGAACAGCTACAAATGCCGGAAGCCGTAACTCTGCAGTAATTACCATATCTTTGAAAACTTTCGGCTCCATCAGGAGAAAACAGAATTCAAAATGACCAAACAAAAGCATCTTGAAAACCTAGTTTCTGCTGAGGCAATTTACTCTTCTCTCGACCTGCCTGCTGACAAAAGGTGACACATACATGCTGGTGGAGCAGTAACATGCCGGCCTCCCCAAGTGACTTGGGGTGCTATGACGGGGAGAAATCTTAGCATCCCGCACATCAGACCCTCTCATCCCACCTGAGAACCGGCTCCATTACAATAAAGTATAACCCACAACAGCCCCCGGATGCTGACTAGTAGTGGACTCACCAACCTCTTCTTGGTCTTGCCTTTCTCTTTACAACAAAGGCCCACGCCTCCAGGGACAAACCACTGTCACCGTGAACTTGTTTGGTGAGAAGATAAACCACTTAGGGCCCCCAAATTCCTTTCTACAGTCTACTTAAAGAAAAAAAGATCGAGTTGTGAATGGGATTTGGAAATCCTTTCATGCCAGTGTTTCTGTGACACGTTCTGATCCAGTGGCTGGTCGTTCGTTTTTTTCTTTTATTCTGTCTTCCGTGTTCCTGCATAACATCGGAGACTAAAGTGAGCCAATTGCTGATCTTGCTGTTTCGTACATTTTGGCCTCAAACTCACCACATTCTCTTTTGTTTCTGACCTCTGTACCTGCTGTTCTCTCTGCCTGGAAAACTCTCTTTCGGTCCTAGCACCCTTTCGTTGGACTACCTTGTACTTAGCCTTCATGATTCAGTCAGGGCCTCTTTCTCCCAGGATGCATTTCCTGACCCTCTAATCAGAGCTGCTTGTTCCTCTTTATTAGGAACCACTCCCAACAGCCTGTGCTTCCGATATTCATCACATTCACTCAGACTGCAGTTACCATTGATATGTCTGTATCCTGACTAAACTGTAACTCCGAAGACAGGAACCACGTCCATCTTGCGCACCCTGCTGTCCCCAGTGTCTAGCAACCTGCCTATTCATAATAGGTGCTTACTAAATATTTAAAGAATGAACACACGATTAATTTGACAGTCAGTAAACTGTATATTTTTATAACTGCCTAATAATAGGATCCTCAAGTTCCAAGTAAAATACTTAAGAGGATAATATCTAATGAAGTATTCTTAATCTAAGATAATTAAAGTCAATCAGATTATACCCATTCCTAATTTAAGCCAAGTTTGTTCCAGCCATTTAATGGAGTTGGCTAAATAGAAACTCAAGTGCTTGTTGCTAATACTAATTAACAAATGGTTGAATTAAAATATGTGAGTGATGCAAAACCTCGTTAAAATCTGAAGTTACCATGGGCGTGCAGAAGGAGGTGTTTTCTCAGAAGGACGGTTTCTGCTGCCTCAGTTATTTGTGGGGCTTCTGTAGGGAAATGTCAAGATTCCTGATGCAATGCCTTTTGGTGAGAGGGGATGGAAAAAGGAGAGTGTCATATCTTTGCAAGTTTTTTCTTCTCCAACCTTAGCAATATTGGTGCTGTTGTCTGGTGCTGTCCTGATGGCTTCAACTCCCAGTGACCCTCTATAGACAACAGAACAAAACAATGCCCCATCCTGTGCAGTCCTCACAATCGTTTCTGCATTTGAGCCCACTGTTAATCCGTCTCACTGAAGGTCGTCTTCTTTTCCACCGACCCTCTACTTTATCAAGCATGATGTCCTCCTTCTTCCAGGTTTGTTCATTCTTCCGGCAGTCTACGGAATAGTCAATATTCTTCGGCAACACCGTGATTCAAAGGCATCTGTTCTTTGGTTTTCCTTATTTACTGCCAGCTTTCATATGCATAGGAGGAGACTGAAAATACCATGGCTTGGGTCAGGCCTATCTTACTCCCCCAAATGACATCTTTGCTCTTAAACACTTTAAAGAGGTCTTTTGCAGCAATTTTGCCCATTGCAATACATTGTCTGATTCCTTAACTGTTGCATCCATGGGCATTGATTGTGGATCCAAGTAAAATGAAATCCTTGACAACTTCCATCTTTCCTCCATTAGTCATGATGTTGCTTATAGGCCCAATTATGAGGATTTTGTTGGGATGTAATCCATACTGGAGGCTGTAGTCTTGAAGTGCTTCAAGTCCTCTTCGCTTTGAGTGAGCGAGGCTGTGTCACCTGCAGACCACAGGCTGTTCACCAATCTTCCCACAATCCTGACGCCTCATTCTTCTTTACACGGTACAGCTGCTTGATTATTGGTTCAACATACAGCCTGAATAAGTACAGTGAAAGGATACACCCGGACACACACCTTTCCTGATTATAAATCACGTAGTATCCCCTGTTCTGTTGAAATAACCTTCTCGTGATCTAGATACAGGTTCCACACAAGCACAGGTGTTCTGGAATCCCCATTCTTTGCAATGTTATCCATAATCTGTTATGACCTACATAGCAGAATTCCTTCACATAGTCAATAAAACACAGGTAAACTTCCGTCTGGCATTCTGTACTTTTAGCCAACACCTGACGTCATCAATAACATCTCTAATTCTGTGTTCACTTAGTTTCTGACTAAGACTAGGAAGAAAGACCTGCAGATCTACTTCTTAAAAAAAAAAAAAACATTGACCAGCCAAAACCTGATGGGCAGCAGCAGAATACCGTCTGATACAGCACCGAAAGATGAGTCCCTCAGGTTGGGAGGTGCACAGAATGCGACTGGGGAAGAGCTGCCTCCCGAAAGCAGAGTTGACCCTAATGATGGGGATGGAGCAAAGCTCTCAGGACCTTCATTTGCTGATGGGGCACGACTCAAAATGAGAAGAAACAGCTGCAAACATCCATTCATAATTGGAACGTGGGAGGTATGAAGTATGAATTTGGAAAATTGAAGTAAAAAATGAATTCGGATGCTTGCAGACAGATATCTTTGGCATTAGTGAGTTGAAATGGACTGGTATTGGCCATTTTGAATTGGTCTACTATGCCAGAAGTGACAAATTAAGAGAAATGGCATCACATTCATTGTTAGAACATTTCAAGATCTATCCTGAAGTATAATGCTGTCAGTGATACGGAAGGGGGGAAAAAAAAAGGACAAGAACAGCCAGACACTTTTGGCTTCCAAAACAGCACTGTTTTGTTCTCAGCCTCTGTGAAAATGGCATTGCAGCAGAGCTGTCTGACCTCCTCTAAGTTCTCAAAGGGGAGAGAGAATCACCATCAGCATCAACAGTCCAAGGCTGATTCCTATGAGGCGCAGGTCAGACCTGCTGCCACCCTGCAACCTTTTTTACCAATTCTGACAACCACCTTTCCTCCCAGGGCACTTTCTACCTCTCTGCTGGGTTTGATTATGCGTTGCTATGGCCTCACAGATAATACTCATGATTTAGGATTTATCAGGGAATTTATCAGGTTCAGGAATGCTCAGGATATAATTCTTTGCTCAGGATAGTCTCCCCTTGGCCATGCCTGCAGGCACACCTCTTTGGCCCTTGGCCTCTTGGTCTGCCCTCGGCCCTGCTCGGAAAAGTGTTGCAAAGTTCTCTTAGCCCTGGGAGCATCCAGCTCTGCTAGCGAGCCCTCTGCCTGCAGGTGCTCAGCTTGCTTGCTCTGTGGTCCAGGAAGGCCGCCATTCTATCTGCCACTGGGTCCCCTGCTGCCATTTCTCTGCTGCTGCTTTTCAGCATCTCTTACCTTCTCAGCAAAGTGCTACAGTTCTCTCTCTGTCTCCTGGGTTGAGGAGATTCAGTGCCGGGATCTCAAGTCCAAGGACATGCTCCACTCCTGGCTCTTCTCTCTTGATGGAGTGAGATCTCTTCCATCTCCGGGATGGCTGACTTCAAGCCTAGTAGGTGGAAAAACTGACCAATCCCCACATTAGGGATCCACACACCTTATTTGCAGACTCTTACCCCGACAAGGGTGTTAAAGACCTTATTTACATTATTAGCAAGCTATCCAGTCCCCTAGGTGGGTTGCAAGCACTTCACATTTGCATAGTCCCACCCAGTCATCTAGTGGGAGTCACAGAGACCACAGGCAGAAGATCCATCTTAAGTAATTCCCTGCACTGCAGCCTCTGTTATTGGTTTCCTGATCTCTTTTTTGTTGGAATTTCCCAGGACTCAGGCCTTTGGTTTCTTCTCTCCCTTATCACACTTTCTTCCTATGGTGATTAAATCAGTTCTCATAGCTTTATATAACAACCGAACACTACCTCCCACCTACCGGTGTAATCTAGACTACTCTCCCAAATTCAACTACTTAATTGGTGTAAAAATGTGATGGCGTCAGACCTCGCCTAACTTCAGCAGGAGGAGAGAGAATAGGATCAGCCTCAGCCCAAAGCTGATTCCCATGAGATGCAAGTCAGACATACCATTTGTCTCCAGCCTTTTGACCAATTCTACACCAGGCATCCCTCCCACAACACTCTCTGCTTCTCTGCTGGGTTCAATGATTTGTTGCAAAGGCCACACAGAATTCATGGTCCATGCTCAGTTATGGGATTTATTAGGGGAGTGACAGGTTACAGTTCAGGATAAAGGTCTTTAATCAGGTCCACTTTTTCTTGGTCTGCAGCCACTGGGCCTGATCAGGCCTGGCCTCTGCTGCTGGGCCCTGGTTAGGCCCAGCCTCTGGCCTGCTTAGCAAGTATTACAAAGCTCTTTAGCTCCACCAGCAAGTGCCTGGAGGTACCCTACTCCACCAGGAAGTCTCCCAGCTGGAGGCATTCAGCTCTCTTGTTCCATGAGTCAGTAAGCCTAGCTCCACTGACAAATGCTGGCATCAGTATACTTTAAAAATTTCCTGTACTTCTTAAAAAATAATCAGTGTGAAGATGGATAGAAATGAAACAAGATTAACCATCAAATGGTAGCTGTTGAAACTTAGTG
>NW_006921670.1:4063747-4065367 GCF_000298275.1 Orycteropus afer afer
CTTAACTTATTTTGAGGCCTTCACTATGCTTAACTTATTTTGAGGTAAAATACAGAACATGGAACAGTGAAATTCTCTTCAGTTTCAAATGAACTAATAATCTAAATCTGATGACCAAAGATGACATCTTTTCTCTTTAAAAACATTAACTACCCAAATAAACAGATTGGTTTCAAAGATACTTGCTAATAAACTTGACAAGGAAAAATTAAACCATCACCTTATTTCTGTCATAGTAATAAGAATCTATAAGGTCAACTTCATCTGTCTTTGGGAAGTGGATCCACAGTTCTATCAAACACGGTTACTGAGGTGATTCAGTGTGGCCTGAACTACCCTCAGAAGACTGGGCAACCTGCAAAGATTTGCTTATTTGTTGACTATTCCCACTCATGCTTACCAGATGGCTACTGATGGCATGAAGTTCTTCTATCACCGTGCCCAGATCTTCATGTAATCTGATGATAGCATTTTTCACCTCACCTAAAAGAATTTTAATGGAATTATTTGTTTCAGGCTCCCTAGGCAAGCCTTTGGTTGTCTGAAAATTAGCGCAGGTCACAGAGGCGAAGTGATCTACATTTCGGGTGGAAAATTCTACCCAATTAGCGCTAGAGATATGACTGGTCTTGTTTTTAGCAGAACCAGAGTTATCTGGAAGAATTTCCAGTAGATTGAGGTTGTCATTTTCCTCTTCATCAGAAAACACTGTATTATCTTTGTCTTTAAAGAAGGCAGAAGCCGGTTGATGGGATAAAGTCCAGAAGGAAGGTCCAGCCAAAACTGGGGGTAAGATATGAACTGACTTCTCTGGCGAGGCTGAATCAGGAGATGACACGGATAACGTAGAAAAGGAGGATGTTCCTTCAGAGACGGTTGAAACTAAAATATATAAATGGGAAAGGTTATGCAGGTAACAGCTGAAATAATTTTACAATGTAAGAGCCTAGCTGGAAGGTCTCAACATAAATAAACTACTTAGAATTTTAAATATTCATAATAATCCTAAATAAACCCAAAGCAGGAAATTGGAAATCTCTAGCTGTATTAGACATCAACAAAACCATGGAAATCAAACTAAAATAGAATGATCACTATTCATCTTGACTCCCAAATCCTGCCCAACATATTTTTGCACTAAACGCATCAGAGAGCAGAAAAGTAAAGAGTTAAGCCCTATTCTACTGTCAGTATTTTACATTGGCATTTAAAGCAGAATACTTGAGAGACCTGTAACTCAGATTCCCTTATCTCTTTTTTTTTTCCCTCCTCCTACAGAGAATATGGCAAAATGAAATACAAACTAAAAGTACCCAAAAGTTATTGAAATTACTCTTTTTCACTCGATGGTCAAACAGAATCCAGACTGAAGTCCACCTCATCTGAGATCTAAAACACTTCAGCACATGTAAATAATTATTTTTCTCACCAAGAAATTCTAAGAAAAATAAAAAGCATTCTAAACCTATTTTTTTCATAAGATTAAAGATCTGATAAAATTTTTACTTACTTTCGGGAAAAATCACATTAAATCTCTTATCATTTACTTCATTCTAAAAATATTTCCCAAATTATGTTTAGCAACCTTAAGATGCTAAAAGATGTGTAGTGAAACAGGGC
>NW_006921670.1:4075242-4083543 GCF_000298275.1 Orycteropus afer afer
AAGAGTGATTTTACTAGAAATATTTAAGTAAGTCAAGAGGAGAATAATGAGTCAAACATTTACATATTGTTATCTTATGTATTTAAAGAAAACACAGTTATGTTAGTCACATATATACATTAGTCATGTAACTGCTAGTCACATATCTGTTAGTCACGTACATAGGATGTGACTTTAAAAACCCTGGTATTAACCTTATGCTAAAGTTTCTGTAGTTCCTGAACCAGCATCAGCACTGCCTATAAATCTGTTGGAAGTGACATGTTTGGGCCCAAACTACATTCAGATCTACTGAATCAGAAACCTTGGGCCCAGAGAGCTGAGTTTTAACAAGCCTCTGGGTGTTTCTGACGCATGCTCAAGTTTGAGGGCCACTGCTTTATGCTAGGTGTTCACCTTTTTCTTTGTGGCTACAACTGCTGACTTATCATTGTTTACAACTTTGCAGTTTTGATTCCTAGACTCATGATACTTTTGTGCATGAAAGCCACTTCTCTAATTGCTGCACACCAATTTGCTTTTGTCTCCAAACACTCCACAGCTGTACCATCCACTTCAAGCTGCGTGAGCAGGTGCAGGTCCACTGTCCACTCCGCCCCCCTGCTCTTGCTCACTGCAGCGGCTACCTGAGCCTCCTGTTCCCATTCATCCAGTCTACTCACCAGAGCAGAAATGCAGCAGGTGCTGCAAATCAGTTCCAAGAAAGGGCAGTGTTGGAAAATCTCCCTGGGTGATAGATGCATGGCAATTAATGTGAAGGTGCTGATAAATTTATTCCAAATGTTCTCTCTAGCCTGTAACATTTTATACTCATGGATAATACTGGACAAATGAATTATAATATTACACCTTTAAATTTTGAAATTTTTTAAGAAGAACCGTACTACAAAAATAAAACGACAAACAGATTTCTAGAAATATTTTAGAACTCTCATTTGCTGCAGTTGTTATTTACAATTTGTCTATAAGCACCAGATCTTGGGTCAAGTAAACACTTTTAAATAGTTCCTGGTACAACAGAGGAATTATATATATTTTTTTCATTCTTCAATTCACCTCTTTTCATCTTTCTGTCCAGTTAACTACATACAGAAATTAAAATAGTCTAATTTTCTTTTCCTGTGGTTAAAAAAATATAACATTTTACACAAATGCTCATTTTATAAATGCTCATTATAAATGCATGATTTATAATAGTCAAAAACTCAAAACAATCTAAATGTCCATGAATTGATGAAAAGATAAATGCAATGCGGTCCATCAACTCAATGGAATATTACTCAGCCATGAAAAGGAGTGGAGTCTTGCTACACGCTACAACATGCTGAGCCTTGAAACACTATGCTAAGCCAGGCACAAAAGGCTACACGTCATATGATCCCATTCATATGAAATGTCCAGAAAAGGCAAATCCACAGAGACAGAAAGTAGATTAAGTGGTTTTCAGGGGCTGGAGGAGAGGGGAATGAGGAGTGACTGCCAGTGGGTATGGGGTTTCCTTTTCAAACAAACTTACTGTCATCGAGTTGATTCTGACTCTTAGCGACCCCCATTGTGTTTCCGAGTGGCAAATCTTTATGGAGCTAGGTTGCCCCATCTTCTTTCCAAAGGGTGGCCGGTGGGTTTGCACAGCCAACCTTTTGGTTAGCAGTCAAATGCCTTAGTCACTACACTGCCAGAGCTCCTTATAGGGTTTCCTTTTGGGGTAATGAAATGTTCTGGGATTAGACAGTGGTGGTGGTTGCACAGCTCTGAGAATATAGTAAAAGCCACTCAACTGTGTACTTCAAAAGGACGGAATTTATGGCATGTGAATTACATCTCAATTGTAAAAATGCAAACATTTAAAACTTTATTTGTAACACTATTATTTTAAATGAACTACATAAAAGAAATAGAATTAGGAATAACAGAATTAGAAAGAAATGCTAATAAGTCTTTGCTGCTAAATCATTTATGCAAAGCTTTTATAGGGAAAATTGGGTTTTAGATTAAAGATGAGTTTTCTGACTTACCTATAATTTGGCTCACTAGATTTTAAAAATGGAATCAGTGTGTCTTTTTTGCCTACACAAAAGCAGGCAGGAGTTGAACAGGCAGGAGAATTGCTGGGACTGTTGTGGTGGGGAGTTAGGGAGGAGCAGGGGTGGCACAGCCAGGCGTCACCCTGGGTCCCCTGGAGGGGACACTAAGGGCTCCCTCCAACACTCTGCTCCAAGTGGTGCTTCTGATCCAGCCTGACCAGTAAGTCGCTCGGTGTCAGCTAGGACCATACACAGACCTGTTTTCTACTGTTTCCCCTGTTTCCTCCGAGGAGTGGCTGATGGGTTTGAACCATCAGCCTTCTGGTTAGCAGTCAAATGGACTTGCTAATTGTTCTGGCTCTGAAGCCTTTTAGAGACAAAAAGGAACAGTATATGGTTAATGGGTCTTTTGTGTATGTGTTTTGTTTGGTTTCTTATACAAGCAAAGGTGAACTGAAAAAATTGCTATGTTGAACAACTCCTACCAAAGTCCCCAGGAAAAGATGGGACCAATGAGACAGAAGCAAAGGGTGAAGCAGCGAGAATTCCCACTGCTATCTGCACAGGAGAAAATGTACAACGAACAGATTTTTTTCTCCAAAAAATTTACAAAGTCCAGTGAAGTCTAGTACACTTACTCTCCCTGTGACTTGTGAATACAGCATGAAAGCTGCCTGCCATCACACTGGCTTCTAAGCATCTCCTGGCTTTTTCCTTTTAGTGTGCATGATAAAATGTCTAACAACCTGAAAGAACGGTTTGAGCTACAGATCAATGAGGAATAGAGGGACGGAGTGTTCCAGGAATAGAGGAACATAGTATCAAGAAGGTCAAAGGAGGGCCCTGCAGCAAAGCTGTCCTCCGCCAGTGAAACCTTCCGGTGCAATTAGGTGGCTGCCTTTGACTGTCTCCTCGATATCTGAGATCTGCTACAATAAGAAAATGCAAGTGACTTTTACTTGCTCAGCTCATTATCTTCAAAGAGTTTATCATGTCACACTCAGACTCTTCATAGAAATGACTGTCTCTTAAAACAAACTGAGAAAATAGCTAAGTAATGAAGATATGAGCACCGGGCTCATTGTCTTTTCTGTCCTCTGTCAACCACAGTGATGTTATGCCTTGAATTCCACAACCACAGTGGCCTTCACCCACTCCTCTGAAGTTCCTCTAGAATATGCCAACACTCAGGACTGTCCTATTCTGAAATCTTGTTTTCTAATAGCCCTTTCTCAATCACTTTCAGTTCTTCCAATCCTTCTAACACATCTACACTTGAGCCTCAATGAGATGACAGGTCCAACATCATATATCAGTTTGCCATACTGTATATATATGGTTTGCATATGTATATGGATATATGTGTGTGCGTGTGTATCACTCTATCAATGCCCTTTGATATCATTGCTGATGTCAGATAGATCTTGGCTGAAAGCAAAGAATATCAGGAAAATGCTTATCTGTGTTTTATTGACTATACACTGACTGTGTGTAAAATAACAAATTATGGATAACACTGTGAAGAATGGGAATTCCAGAACACTTAATTGTGCTCATGAGGAACTTGTACATAGACCAAGAGGCTGTTGTTTGAACAGAACAAGGGGATACTGCATGGTTTAGAATCAGGAAGAGTTTGTGTCAGGGTTGCATGCTTTCACTACACTATACAATCTGTATGCTGAGCAAGTAGTCCAAGAACCTGGACTATATAAAGAAGAAAGTGGAATGAGGATTGGAGGAAGGCTCATTAACAACCTGTGACATGCAGATGATACAACCTTACTTGCTGAAAGTGAAGATAACTTGAAGCACTTACTGGTGAAGATCAAAGACTATAGTCTTCAGTATGGATTACAGCCCAATATAAAACAAAAGTCCTCACAACTGGAACAATAAGCAACATCATAATAAATGGAAAAAAGATTGAAGTTATCAAGGATTTCATTTTTCTTGGGTCCACAATGAACACCCATGGAAGCAGCAATCAAGAAATCAGACATGGTATTGCACTGGGCAAATCTGCTGCAAAAGACCTCTTTTTGGTATGTAAGAGCAAATATGTCACTTTGAAGACTAAGGTGCACCTAACCCAGGCTGGGGTATTTTCAATTGTCTCATATGCATGTAAAAGCTGAACAATGAATAAGGAAAACCAAAGAACTGATGCCTTTGAATTGTGGTTTTGGCAAAGAATATTCAAGATACCATGGACTGCCAGGGAAACAAACAGATCTGTCCTGGAGGAAGTGCAGCCGGAATGCTCCTGGAAAGCAAGAATGGCCAGACTTCGTCTTACTACTTCGGTCATGTTGGTAGAAGGGACCAGTCCCTGGAGAAAGATGCCATGCGTGATAAAGTGGCGGGTCAGTGAACAAGGGGGTGATCCTCAAGGGGCTGGTTTGACAGAGACTGCAGCAGTGGGCTCAAGTACAGCCAGGACTGTGAGGACGGTGCAGGACCGGGTAGGGTTCTGTTCTGTTGTACATGGGTCGCTGTGAGCTGGGGCCGATTCCACAGCACCGAATAACAACAGCATCAATGCCCCTGGCTCTGCCTCGCTTCTCGATCAGTCTAGATCTCCATTACCTACCACTGCAACCACTTTGCTGCCACCATGTCACCGACTTGCTGCCTTGTTTTCTGTCTAACCTGCTGCTAACTCCTAGTGCAGAGGTTAGCAAAAGTTCTCCTATAAAGGGCCAGACAATAAATATTTTAGGTTTTACAGGCCATATAGTCTCTGTTGCAACTGTTCAACCCTGCCATGATAGCAAGAAAGCAACCATATGCAATATATTTAAAAAATTGGCATGGCTGAGTTCTAATAAAACCTTATTTACAAAAGCAGGCAGCAGGCCAGACTGACCCACAGGCTGTAGTCTGCAATCCCTGTCCCAATCCATGTCCCAATCACAATGTTGCTGTGGTTGTTGGGTGCCGTCAAGTCAGGTCTAACTCATAGCAATGCTACATACAACAGAACAAAACACTACCCGGCTCTGTGCCAGCCTCGCCATTGTTGCTACGCTGGAACCCACTGCCACAGCCAACAGCCCCTCTTGGTGAGGGCCTTCCTCTTCTTTGCTGAGCCTCTACTTGACCACGCACAACGTCCTTCGGCAGGGACTGCTCCCTCCTGAGAACACGTCCAAAGTACGTGAGAAAGGTATGGTCAGCGGGAGCAACAGGCGCAAGGTAGTGAAACAACATGGTTTATCTGACAAATGGAAAGGACACAAGGCTGCTGAGAGAGGCAGAAGCTAGGACACACAGGGCCCAGGAGGCTGCCGGATCTTTGCTCTACAAACACGATGACAGTTCACCAGCGGGACTGTATGTCATCGGGTCACTCTGGCTGCTCTCTCAAGGATGAACTGCAGTTCTCCAGAATCTCTTTGCTCAGTTTCAAGTTTGTATTATTCCACTGTCTGGAATGATAGGAGCTCACTTGTTCCTGAGAATAAATGAGAAACTCTGGGGGCACTGGAAATAACCAGAGAGAATCTTCAGGGCTGAGAAGGGCCTGAGGTCCCACAAGTTCTGAAAGTGGGACTAAAAATATAAACATTTGAGTAAAAATAGCACAGTTTCATTTCACATTTAAGGAATAGAAGCTAGCTCCTTTCTAAGCAGTTTGTTAACTCTTTTACTGCCTTCCATAGCTCTGTGCGGTAGGGAGATTGTTGGCCCTGTTTTATGGATGAAGATACTGAGCACCCCTCAGTTGCCTTGATGGTGAGGACGGTTGTTGTTGTCAGGTGTCATCAAGTCAATTCCGACTCCTAGCGACCCCATGCACAACAGAACTAAACACTGCCCAGTTGCGCACCATCCTCACAACCACTGCTGCCTATGCTTAGCTCAGGGTTGAAGCCACTGTGTCAATTCACCTTGTTGAGGGTCTTCCCATTTTTCACTCTTTACTTCACCAAGCTTGATGTCCTTCTCCAGGGACCGGTCCCTTCACATAATATGACCAACATTGGTCATGCTATGTTGCTGAGGCTTGAGAACACTGCATTCTTCAACCTCCCTCTAGGACTACCATCACCCCGTCAGGCTCATGCTACATCTTCTGGGAAACCAGGTATCTTTCAAATTGGGGCTTTCAGACATGGAGCCAAGCCATGCCCTAAATAATCACCACAGAAATGATTTTGTCTCAACTTGTGGTGCAGTGCCTAAGGCATTGGACTGCCAACCAGAAGGCTGATGGTTCAAACCCACCAGCCAGCTGCTCCGTGGAAGGAAGATGAGGCAATCTGCTTCTGTAAAGATTTACCACCTGGAAACCCAGTGGGGGTTGCTATGAGTCAGAATTGACTCAATGGCAGTGAGTTTATTTTTTTGTTTGTATTTCATCCTCTTTATCAAGAATGTGTGATAAAAGGTACTAAATCTATCAAACAATGTCACATACATATACACAAATGTAAGTTAATCCTGTTAACAAAACTGAGAAGAAAAATTAAGGACCAAAAGAATTTTTAAAGAAGTAAGTGTTAAAATATTAGAATATGGATGTAATAGGCACATAAATATGCAGATACTGCAGAAATGATTTGAGGGAAATATTAATTCTGTGACTCAATTGATCACATTGCCTGACAGTCAAGAGACTTCAACCAAAGGCCCAGTATTTCAACATTTATTTTTTTAAAAATCTTCAAACTATGTATAAAAACGAAAACCTTTTTTCTGTAAAATAGTACGACAGAATAGTTGACATAAGAAAATTATATTTATCATTTCCAGTGCTTATTATTCCTAACTATAGATTCAAACTACAATCTGGTGTACTTTCCCATCAGCTTGAACCTTCATCATTTCTTATAGTATAGATTTGCTGATGATTAGCTCGTGTTTTCTTTACTTGAATATCTTTTTTTTTTTTTTTCACTTTCAGTTTTGGAGGAAAGTTTTGACTAGATGTAGAATTCTAGGTTAATAGGTTTTGTCCTTTTACCCAAGCCATGGTATTTTTCAATCGTCTCCTATGCATGTGAGAGTTGGACAATGAATAAGGAAGACCAAATGAATAAGGAAGACCGAAGAAGAGTTGATGCTTTTGAGTTGTGGTGTTGGAGAAGAAAGCTATGAGTACCATGGACTGCTAAAAGGACTAAAAGATCTGTCCTGGAAGAAGGGCAGACGGAATGCTCCTTGGAAGTGAGAATGGCCAGACTTCGTCTCACCTACTTTGGTCATGTTGTCAGAAGGAACCATTCCCTGGAGAAGGATATCATGCTTGGTAAAGTGGAGGTCAACAAAAAAGGGGAAGACCCGCAATGAGATGGATAGACACAGTGGCTGCAATGATGGGCTCAGGTACAGCAGGGATCATGAGGCTGGCACAGGACTGGGCAGTGTTTCGTTCTGCTGTGCACAGGGTCACTATGAGTTGGAGACGACTCAACAGCACCTAACAATAACAACAGGTTTTGTCTTTTAGCACGTGTGAAAACATTCCATTGTCTCCTGATATCCATTGTTTAGGAAGAAATGTTGTTGTTGTTATGTGCTGTCGAGTCGGCCCCGACTCATAGTGACCCCTCCTTGGGTTTCCGACGCAGTATCACTACGGAAGTAGATTGCCCAACCTTCCTTCCAAGGAGTGGCTGATGGGTTTGAACCACCAGCCTTCTGGTTAGCAGTCAAGTGCCTTAGGCACTATGCTACCAGAGCTCCTTTTAGGAAGAAAAGTTATCTACAATTCATATTGTATTTTGGTTATGACAATTTTTTTCTTGCTGCTTTCAAGAGTTTATCTTTGAAATTCAGCTATTCAACTATAATGTGCCTAGGTATAGTTTTCTTTGTATTTATACTGGTTGGAATTCTTTGAGCATCTTTGTTCTGTAAATTTATTTCTTTTGCACATTTGGGGAAGTTTGGGTTTATTTCTTAAATAATTTACTACCAACTATGTATTTTCCAACTTCTTCTGGAACTCCACTTACACAATGTTAAACTGCTTGATACCGGCCACAAGACTCTGAGCTTCCCACACGTTTTTATTTAATCTTTCTTTCTCCTATTTTTCAGATTAGATATTTTCTATTGGTCTATATCTATGTTCAAATTCACTTACCCTTTCTTCTGCTGTTTCCAGCCTGCTATTGTGTCCCTCCACTGAACTTATCATTTCAATTACTTTATTTTTTAGCTCTAGAATTATTCTCAAGAGAAGATGGCAGGAATACACAGAGTCACTGTACCAAAAAGAACTGATCGATCTTCATCCATTTCAAGAAGTGGCATATGATCTAGAACC
>NW_006921670.1:4084933-4093511 GCF_000298275.1 Orycteropus afer afer
CTGGCGCGGGATCAGGCAGTGTTTCGTTCTGCTGTGCATGGGGTCGCTATGAGTCGGAAATGACTCGACGGCACTTAACAACAACAACAACAATTATTCTATTTATAATAGCTGCTTTAAGAACTTGTCTGCTAATTGGAATCTGGATTATCTCAGAGATAATTTCTATTGACTTCTTCTATCTTCATTGTGGATCACATTTTCCTGTTTTGTTTTTTTTTCTGGTCTTTCTAACGGCTTTATTTCATACTGGACATTCAGATGATACACTGTAGAGTCACTGGATTCTGTCACACTTCCTGAAGAGTGTTGATCTTTGTTCTAGTAGGAAGCTAATTTATCTGGACTCTTCAAACTGTCTCCCTATAGTGACCAGCAATTGATGTCTGTAATTCTTTTGGTTTCAAGCAGAATTTTATTTTCATTCTTTGCCAGACTCATTAGAGTCTTCTCTCATATAGCTTAGTGGTCAGCCAACGAGTTGGGCAGAGTTTATATACATAGATCTTGGGGTTCACTTCCTGTACATCTCCCTTCCTTTTAAGATTTTACTCGTAACTTTCAAGCTGCTCTGCCAGCATTGAACTCTGTCTTCTGATATCTCAGGACCTGAGGAGTTTTCAGCTCTAGAATTTTCATTTGATTAAAATTCTTTTTAATTATGTGATTCTCTTTTTTAAAATATAAAGGAGCCCTGGTGGCATACTGGTTAAGACATTTTGCGGCCAACCAAAGGTTCAATGGTTCAAATCCACCAGCTGTTCCACAGAAGTAAGATGAGGCAATCTGCTTACATGAAGATTTACAGCCTTAGAAACCCAATGGGGGTTGCCATGAGTTGATATCAACTCAGTGGCAGAGAGTTTAGTATTTTGGAGTGCTCTGATGAAATTCTCCGTCTTTTCCTCCGTTTTCATGATCATGTTAATCATAGTTATTTTAAAGTATCTATCTTATAACATAGTGGCTAAGACACTTGCCTGCTAACCAGACGGCTGGCGGTTCAAACCCACCAGCCACTCCTCGGAAGGAAGGTTGGGCAATCCTACTTCTGTAGTGATACTGCCTCAGAAACCCAAGGAGGGGTCACTATGAGTCGGGCCGACTCGACAGCACATAACAACAACAACAACATCTTATAACTTGGGAGCTTTGGTGGCATAGTGCCTAAGGCATTTGATTGTTAACCAGAAGGCTGGTGGTTCAAACCAGTCACTCCTTGAAAGGAAGATTGGGAAATCTACTTCTGTAGAGATACCACCTTGGAAACCCAAGGAGGGGTTGCTATGAGTTGAATTGACCTGATGGCAGTAAGTTTGTTTTTTATTCAATGTTACAACTCAAGGAGTTGTGGTGGTGCAGTGCCTAAGGCATCTGACTGCTAACCAGCAGGATGGCAGTTCAAATCCAACAGCCACTCCATGGAAGGAAGATGAGGCAATCTATTTCCGTAAAGATTTACCACCTCGAAAACCCTATGGGGGTTGCTATGAGTTAGAATCGACTCAATGGCAGTGGTTTTTTGTTGTTGTTGTTGTTTTGTTTTGTTTTTAATCTTATAACTTTAATATCTGGAGTAGTTGTGGGTATGTTTCTGTTGCTTATTTTTTCTTTTGTATTTCTGGTCATTTGTTTCCTGATATGCCTAATAAGTTTTTTCAAATAAAAAAAAAAAGTATGAAAAATTGCAAAGGCTCTCAGAAAAGATTTAATTGTCTTCTTGTAGGCAGATGAAATACAAGTCGATCAGTTTGTGCTCGTTGAAGGTGGGCTTCAGCATTTCTCAGGATGGTTCTCTTTCTGGTTTGTCCTTACTCCTAGAATGGAGTTCTGGTGCTTAGGGTGTAGGCTGTCAAGAGTCTCAACTGAAAGCCTGGAGTGTTTATTAGGGAACCTCTCACTGGTGTATTCTGACTTCTACCCTCTGTCTCCTAGCACCACAAGATATCAGAATCTCTGCTTAGTTCACTGACTTCTTAAAAGTTGCTTCCCACTTAGATTTTTGGCATCTCACCTGGAACATGTGTAGTTTAGCAGTAGAAAAATGCTTCAGTAAGAAATTACACAGATTTTTGGGCTTTATTCTCTTAATTCCTTCTTCTCTAGAATATGGCTCTTCAATTCCCTGCCATCTGGGCAGCCCCAAACTCCAATCTTGTCGCCCGTGCTCAGTGAGACTGTGGAGAGCCCAGGTCTCTGATTTTCCCTCAGCTTCTGTCATCCTGCTCTGCTAACAGGCAAATGATCCAAGGGGAAAAACTGGGACGAATGTGGGATGCATTTCAATGTCATTCTCTCTGGGACTTTGGCCCCTCGTGTCTTTTCTACCTTGATTACTCACAATCTTGATTTTAAAACAGATTTTAATAATTTTCCAACTTTAATTATTATTTTTGGTGAGAGGGTTAGATAAATATTATCTACTTCATCATAGTTAGAAACAAAAGTCTTCCTTGCTAACTGGTTTTACAGAAAAATTTTGCTTATATTTATAATTACAAGAACTTGGTACAGAGGCAATGGCAAAATATATATTTTTTTCAATGATATTTTTGTGGTATTTGCAAAAGAAATAAATCAAAAATACCAGCTTACCAGGGGGCAGTCATGGACATAATAAGCTTTCATAGCCATCATGTTGTTGTTATTAGATGCCACTGAATTGGCTCCAACTCACAGTGCCCTACGTACAACAAGACATTACTCAGTCCTGCATCATCCTCATGATCATTGCTATGTTTGAGCCAGTTGTCGTAGCCACGGGGTCAGTGCACCTCAGTGAAGGTCTCCCTCTTTTCTTTGCTGACCCTCTACTTTACCAAGCACGATGACTTCCTCAGCAACTGGTCCCTCCTAATAACATGCCCAAAGTAGGTGTGATGCCCAAAGTAGGTGTGATGAAGTCTTGCCATCTTTGCTTCCAAGGAACAGTCTGGCAGTTCTTCCTCAAGACAGATTTGTTCGTTCTTCTGGCAGTCCATGGTCTATCCCATATTTTTTGCCATTACCACAATTCCAACGTGTCAAGTCTTTCTTGATCTTCCTTTGTATCATCGAGTTTTCACACATATACGAAGTTACTGAAAATACCAAGTCGTAGGTCAAGTGCACCCTCACTGCCAAAGTGACATCTTTGTTCTTTAATACTTTAAAGAGGTCTTTTGTAGCAGACAGTCATAAGCAGTAATAATTGGTTTCCACATCAGCTCTCTCAGCAGAAAAGTCATTTTGATGACAAAACTAAGAATCAGTTTGTTCAACACCAAAAAATTCTGGAAGGAGGCAGTATGGAAAATTTTTTGTTGTTCATTGATCTCACTAGCTTCAAGTAAATTTCTTTAGCCCTAACATGGTAGCTTCCATTATTTGTATTTATATAGCACATTTGATCTAAATTGAAGGTAATTTTAAAAATTGATATTAAAATTTTATATGACTTGTTAAATATTATTATACATAAGAACCAGTAAAGCTACTACTTAGTTTTTGAAAAAAATCACAAGCAAACAAATTATCCTTTTACCAATTAACTTTAAAGAAGAAACAGCCTAATCTGAAATTTCAATTGGCTTTTCCCTTTGTCATCTAGTCTATAAAATATTGCAACCCTCTTAGTGTTTTATAAAATAAGAAAAAGGAAGAAATTCTCCTCTTTTTTGTAATTGGTACACAGCACTTTTAAAAAAGCTTATGTATGTATATACATATATATATACATACAAACTTTTTCCATATAGTCCCTAAATAACTAACCTAAATATCAAACAGATAGCTCTTATTTAGTAATTAGTTGCTTCTAATTTGGTCTGCACCTAAATTGCTCAGAATTTGTGGTAATGCATTCAAGCAAGCACGTGTAATCCATGATGATGCTTTGTCTATTAGCCCTTTTAATAAAATAATAAAATTAGTCTAACTGAGAAGTGCCTCTTCAGCATGTACATTTCAATGAGACCTGATACCAAAGAGAGAGAGAGAACAAGTGAGAGAGACAGAAAACAGAGAAAAGAAAAAGAAGAATATTCCAAAAGAGTTTTATTATTATTATTATTATTTTACTTAGACTTACCCCATGTGGTTAAGGGCTGGTGGTCTTCATCACCTATCTGGACCATGCGGGATGGTGTTGGCTTCTGAGAGTCCATATTGATTACAATCTCCTTTATGGGGTCAAATGTTTCGAATGAGGGAGAGACATAGAGTGTCTCTACAGAGGCCTGGTTATAAAAACTAGAAGCTGACTTTGATGTTCTTATATTGGGGATAAACTCTTCTTTACTTGATGACCACAATGCTGGTAAAGTTGTTAATGGTTCAAAACTTTTTGCAGCTGACTGCTTTTCTTGAGGCGTTTGTAAGGGGCTTTCTATGACGGTATCTGTAATATTACTGTTTGATCTCTTATCCAAACTCACATTTGTCTGCAGAGATGGGCTTTCTTCCAAGGGAGTGGGTATAGTATCTGTAAAATAACAAGGAAGAACTATAATAAAGAATAAAACTAAAATATTCTATTTCAAGTCCATTATAATTTTAATAAATAGGATATTTTAAAAGGCCATTACAAGATTCTCTCCTGCAAAAAAGGCATGGGCAACATCCTCTTACCACCTCCAACCTCACAAGGGGGAGATAGAATCACCATCAGCAGCCCAAGGCTTATTCCTATGAGGCCAGACATACCACCACCCTCTAACCTTTCAACAACTCTGACCCTAACCATCCTTCCCACCACACTCTACTTATCTGCTGGGTTCGATAATTCATTGCGATGGTCACACAGAACAGACAATACTCATGATTATGGGGTTTATTAGGGACATAACAGGTTACAATCCAAGTTCAGAAATACAATTCTTTGATCAGGACAGCCTCCCCTCGGCTATGCCCAAAGGCATGCCTCTTTGGCCCTCAGCCTCTTGGCCTGGCCTCTGTCCTACTCAGGCAAGTATTACAAAGCTCTTTATGTCTGCCAGTAGGTAAACCCCACTCCAGGAGCAGGTTTCCTGTCCAAAGGCACTCAGCTTTCTCATTCTGTGGGCTAGCAAGCCTGCCACTCTGTCTCACGCTAATCTCTTGGTTCTGCTGCTGCTGTCTCTCTGCTGGCTGTCTCTGTTAGTCATCTCGCTGGTCATCTCTGCTAAGGAGGTCCAACAGAGGAGGTCCAATGGTGCACGTCATTCCACCTCCAGGCCTTTCTCTTGATAGCAGTGAGATCCCTCCTTTCTGCCTCTAGGAGGGCTCATTTTAAGCTTAGCAGAATGACAAAACTAACCAATCCCCACGATAGACTTCCATATACCATATTTGCATGGTCCCACCCCCACAAAGGAGCCAAGTACCTTATTTATATTCCTATCAAGGTATCCAATCCCCTTGGTGGTCCACAAGCACCTCACATTTGCATAATTCCACCCAGTGTCTAGTGGGAGTCACAGAGACCATGGCTAGAACAGCCAGACCCAGTCACTCACTGCTTCACGTGTCCGGTCCAGCCATTCCCACTTTCTTACCATGCTTCTGCTTGGCCTATTTAGAGCCTACCTAAGCTATACTTGATACCTTGGTTGTTAGGTGGCTGCCTCCTCCCTCTCTCCTCACTGGAACACAAGGAAAGGAAAGCTTCGAATAACTTGCCTTTAAATATTTCTCTCCTCACCCACTTATCTGTCTCTGAAACCACTTTATTTTTAGAATCTTCAAACTTTCATCTTTTACAAGATTAACTAGAGAAAATATGCCACAGCACACTGGTCTGTCCTCACAGAACCCTCAGCTACAGAAAAGCCTTTCTCTCCTGAAGTAAAGATTGCCTTGTTACCCCAAGTGTCTATATAAGGCACATTAAAGAAAATTACTACTTTAGGTAGCAGCATAATTTTAATAAATCCTTTGTCTATGTGAGAAAAAAGGAACAATCTTTCAGAGCTGTTCTGACAATTACGAAAATGTTAACTTCCGTCAGGTCAGGGATCTTTCTCCATTTTATACATTAATGTTGCCAAGTATCTGGTATAGTGCCTAGAATACATTTAAAAAAAAAAATTCACTGCCATCGAGTCAGATCTGACTCATAGCGCCCCCCCCCCTTGGGTTTCTGAGGCAGTATCACGATGGAAGTAGATTGCCCATCTTCCTTCCGAGGAGTGGCTGGTGGGTTTGAACCACCAGCCTTCTGGTTAGCAGTCAAGTGCCTTAGGCACTATGCCACCAGAGCCCCTAGAATACATAAGACAAGCTATATTCATTACTAGTAGAAGGAATGGAAAGCATGGTAAGGAATCGGAATTTGAGGTGGGCCTGATCTAGGCAGATCTAGGAATCATGAGCCTGGTGTTAATTTCTGAATACACATTGTTACCAGAACTCTGAATGCTTGGACTTCCTCTCAATGAATTTGGGTACAGAAAGGAAGAGAAAATATTTTTAAGAGATAGAGTGCATGAGGTTAGAAGCATAACTAGGCAAGAGAGGCCAAAGAAGAGCATATCCTTTGGAGCTCCCTGTGGGAAGAGGAGAGGACGCGTGTCATTTGCTGTCAGTGTCTGTGTATCAGAGCGCACGTCACAGCATACTTCACGATGCACGCTACGTGCAGTCATCACCGTTCTCAGATTCTGAGTTATTCTAGAAAAGCAAATCTTCTTTGACACGAAGGATCTTCCTTTCCTTTTTCATTCACAGTTGGCCACTAACCTGGGCCCAAAAGCTCCTGGTATACCACTGAATTAGACAATTCAAGAATTTAATATTGCTACCTTCAGGAATTTAATTTTTTTCCAACCCTCTCCTCCCCAAACGTTCTCATCTTTGAAAACTCAATTCAAGTATCACTTTTTCAATAAAGCTTTCCCTGACCCTTTTTTCTCCTCATCTAATCCTATTGTGTAATTTACTATATTGTTTATGATGAGTTATCTTTGTGTGTTCTGCCATCTAGAATGGTGCCATTCTCATAGAATATAATCAATAAATGCTTGTTGAATGAAAGGATAAACTGAAACTAAAGGATAAAGAAAAACTAATGTTTTTCTAAATTGAGTATGGTTTACCTACTTAACAATGCTTAAAGACAACAGAAAACCGTTAGAGGAAACTCACCCGTCTCTTTGAGTAATTTACACCACTTGTGTGTCAGTTTGTTGTACTGTGGTGCCTTGTGTGTTGCTGTGATGCGGGAAGCTATGCCACTAGTATTTCAAATACCAGCAGAGTCATCCACGGTGGACAGGTTTCAATGGAGCTTCCAGACTAAGACAAACTAGGAAGAAGGACATGGCCAGGTCCACTTCTGAGAAAAACCAGGTCACTGAAAACCTTACGGATATCAGGAAAACATTGTTTGATATAGTGCTGAAGATGAGCCCAGCAGGGTAGAAGGCACTCAAAATATGACTAGGGAAGTGCTGCCTCCTCAAAGTAGAATTGACCTTAGTGGCATGGATGGAGTATAGTTTTTGGGATCTTCATTTGCTGATGTAGCACGATTCAAAATGAGAAGAAACATCCATTAGTAATCAGAATGTGGGATATATGAAGCATGAGCCTACAAAAATTGGAAGTTGTCAAAAATGAAATGGAACGCATAAAGATCAACATCCTAGGCATTGGTGAGCTAAAATGGACCATTTTGAACTGGACAATCATACAGTCTACTATTCTTCACACTGAAGAGAAATGGTGCTGCATTCATAGCAAAAAAGAACATTTTAAGATCTATCCTGAAATTCAGTGCTGTCAGTGATAGGATAATTGTCATACGCCTACAAGGAAGACTAGTTAATACAACTATTATTCAAATTTATGCACCAACCACTAAAGCCAAAGAAGAAGAAATGGAAAACTTGTTTTAAAAAAACTTTTTTTTTATTGTGATTTGAGTGAAAGTTTACAGACCAAATTCATTTTCAGAAATGGAAAATTTTTGCAAGTGTGAATTGATCAAGCATGCAATCAAGATGCATTGATAATTACTGGTGATTGGAACACGAAAGTTGGAAACAAAGAAGAAGGATCGTTAGTTGGAAAATACGGCTTTAGTGATAGAAATGACGCTAGAGACCACATGATAGAATTTTGCTTCCTCTCACCTACTTTGGTCATGTTGTCAGAAGGGACTATTCCCTGGAGAAGGATATCATGCATGGTGAAGTAGAGGGTGTTCTGGTTCCCTAGTACTGCTCTGACAGGAATACACCACAAATGGGATGCTTGAACAAACAGGAGTTCATTCTCTTACAGTTTGGAGGCTTTAAGTCTGAGTTCAAAGTGCCAGGCTCTAGGGGCTGGGCGAAAGCCCCTGAGCCTTGGGCTTCAGCTCTGCCTCCTGCTCCCAGCTCACTGGAGCTAGAGGCTTTTCTTCACTCAGAGAGCTGCTGGCTGCTGAGGCTACCAAGCCCAAGGTTGACAAGTAAAAAAGCACAGTCCTGATGTTACCAAACCACATGGCAGGCCACTCATTCAACTCCATTGAAAGTCCCAAGGTCGGCAAAGTGTGGCAGGCTGCTGAACAGTGACATGACTACATACAGGGTTTAAGCGTGCCATAAGCTAGAGACCATTCCCAAAGCTGTTTCTT
>NW_006921670.1:4093896-4099030 GCF_000298275.1 Orycteropus afer afer
ATTGACTACATCTGTGGAAAGAGGTGATGGAGAAGCTCAATATCACTGAGAAGAAGGCCAGGGTTGACTGCGGAATAGACCCCCAGTTGCTTTGATTTCTCAGCAGAAACCATGCAAGCAAGAAAGTAATGGGATGATATATATAAAACTCTGAAAGAGAAAAGTTGCCCACCAAGAATTATGTATCCAACAAAACTATCCCTCAAGCATTATGATGAAATTAGGACCTTCCCAGATAAACAGAAATTAGGGGAATTTGTGAGAACCAAACCAAACTTACAAATAATGTTAAAAGGAGTTCTTCAGACAAAGAACCAACAATAGCAAACAACAACCAGAGACTATACCACAATATTACCTGGAAATCAACCCAGACATAGAAGTATTAAAAATAAAATAAACCTACAAGACTGAAAATAGGAAATCAGTGATGTCAATTTGTAAATGATGATAATTACAAAGCAAAAAGAGGGAATAAATGATGTAGCTACAGAACTTCCAAATGGAGAGGAAGTCAAGACATACAAAGATAGAATGGACTGCTTTAAACTTGGGAAGATAATAATAACTTGCAGGGTAACCTCAAAGAAAATAAACTTTCACACCAAACTAAAACAGCAGAAAATCATAAAGTCTTAGTAAACACTAAAACAATAGCAATGAAGGAAATGATAAGAAAACCCATAAACAAAATGAACCCAGCACAGAAAATATATTAAACAAAGAAACCACCACACACACACACACACACACACACACACAGAGCAAAATGATTGCAGTAAATTCATACCTATTAATAATTATACTGAATGTAAATGGATTATATGCATCAATCAAGAGACAGACAGTAGCAGAATAGATAAGAAAACATGATCCATCAATATGCTGTCTACAAAAGACACACCTTAGAGACAAAGACAAAAATAAGCTAAAAATCAAAGGATAGAAAAACATATAGCAAGCAAATTGCAACCAAAAATGGGTAGGAATGGCAATATTAATATTTCTGGTAAAAGACTTTAAGGCAAAAACCAGCAAAAGAGACAGGGAAGGACATTATATAATGATTAAAGGGTCAATTGAACAAGGGGACATACTCATAATATCTGCACAAGCAGTGAAAGAACCCCTAAATCTGTTGACTTCCATTATACGTGTGAGAGAAACAGAAAAAAAGTCTTCCTTTATATGTAATAAAATAATCTTAAAATTCAGCAATATGTTAGCTAAGATAAAGAATGGCAATGATTTGTATATGAAAAAATATGAATATTTTATGACAATATTCATAGTGATACTCACTGTAAATCTCAAAATTGGGATATTCAAAGTCATTGGAATAGCTGTTATTTCAATGCTTAGCACCAAAGTTTAAAATTATGAAAGGAAGGGAAAAAAAACAAAAACAGACTTTAAAATTCAGCGAGGCAGACTGAGGTCATTCTGTCTCTCTCTCTCCCCTTTTGCAATGATCCAGGGAGAGCAGAACGGGATCTGGTTGTTTACCCATGCCCCCATCCCCACCCCCGTAACTTTTAAAATGAATAAAATACTGTGATCTAAAAGAGAAAGCATGGTGACACATCAAAATTAATGTTAAAATGAACAGTAAACTGTTTAAAGGAGAACAAAATTAAACAGGAAGCTAAGGAGACCTGAGTATTCTAGAAAGCAAACTGAGCTGGGTTCTCTGGCATCCGCCTGGCTCTGCCCCTGTCATTCTGAGCAAATGCCAAGTCACTTCTCTTCAATTTAGTCACCGTCTTAGTTATTTATCATTCATATTCAAAGGTCCTTCAAAAACCCCCTCTTAGTTCAAGGCAAAGTCTAAATTCCTTGGGTTTTAAAGGGTCTCCACTGTTTATCTTCTGTCATTTAAAAAGAAAAAAAATGTGCACTGTGCTTTTGCTTATGGTAGGTATACCAGTAAGTCAATTTCAACTTGCAGTGATGCCACAGGACAGGCAGAACTGCTTCAAAGGGTTTCCAAGGCTGTAGTCTTTGTGGAAGCAGATTGCCACATCTTCCACCCATGGAGCAGGGGGAAGATTGAAATTGCCAATCTTTTGGTAGCAGCCAACCACTGCACCACCAGTCTCCCTTTTCTCCTATTATTCACAGAAAGCTAACTCTCAGTCAGGCCAGGCTCTTCATTGCTCAGACAGCGTGTCCACTCAGGCCTCTCTGCCTCTGTTCTCCATGTTCATCCAGTCCCTTCAGCTTTATTGCCAATGATTTCTCGCCCTGCGCTCCAACAAGGAACACCCTCCCCACTTCTTTGCCTGTTCAAATCCTACCAATTTCTGAAGGCCCATATCAAATGATTAGCACTTCTGGAAGCTATTTCCAATCACTCCTATCAATCCATCCTAACCCTTCTCTTTTCTGAAACAGTACTGAATTCATTTCTGTACACTCATTTTTTTCACAGAATTATTTGCAGTATAGTACCTGTCACACATCATATTAAATTACTGCATTCTCATTTTATGGCCCTCACTGTGCTTGTTTTGCATAGAGTAAATATGGAAACATTTTTTAAATTTAATAGTTTCTGAATCTATAAATCATCTGATATTAATTTTTATGTTGATTTTGTGTGTATTATACACACACACACACACACATATGAAGACTAAGTCAGCAAATACTTGTGTACACACTGTCTGCAATGGACTATATTAGACTCTGGAGACTGTATATAAGTGGACATCAGAGAACTTAAGATCAAGTGTGGAACCTCTCTCTCTATATATATATATATTGACACACATATACATGCATACATACACATGTTGTTGTTGTTATGTGCCATCAAGTTGGACCCGACTCATAGCAACCCCTCCTTGGGTTTCCGAGGCAGTATCACTATGGCAATAGATTGCCCAACCTTTCTTCCGAGGAGTGGCTGGTGGGTTTGAACTGCCAGCCTTCTGGTTAGCATACACATAGGTACATAAATATAATATATACACATATATACATGCCCATCGTACACATATCTATACACACACATACATGTATGATAAACACATAAAAATAATTAATAATATAAGCTATAAGTTTAATTTCACAATCTCTAGAGACTAGTTACTCAATAAATGAAGATTTTTACCAACTTCTTCTGTCTGAAATTGACTAAACATATAATCAAGATGTCTTGATTATTATTAGTGATTGGAATGCTAAAGTTGAAAACAAAGAAGAATCACCAGTAGTTAGAAAATATGGCCTTGATGATAGAAATGATACCAGAAATTGCATGATACAATTTTGCAAGATCAATGGCTTATTCATTGAAAATACCTTTTTCAACAACATAAATGGCAGATACACATGTGGACTTCACCAGATGGAATACACATCACCTCTTT
Organism: Orycteropus afer afer; assembly: GCF_000298275.1. Taxonomy (NCBI): domain Eukaryota; kingdom Metazoa; phylum Chordata; class Mammalia; order Tubulidentata; family Orycteropodidae; genus Orycteropus; species Orycteropus afer. The sequence continues at coordinate 4,097,271 of NW_006921670.1, forward strand.
CCACAGATGTAGTCATCTGGTAAAGTCCACATGTAAAGCTGCCATTTGTGTTGTTGAAAAAATGTATTTTTGGTTAGTTTTGCAAAATGTCATTATGCAATCTCCAGTGTTACTTGTATCACCAAGGTCATATTTTCCAACTACTGGTGATTCTTGTTTCTAACTTTTGCATTCCAATCATCAGTGATATTCAACACACCTTGATTGCATGTTTGGTCAATTTCAGACTGCAGAAGTTGGTAAACATCTTAAATTTCCTCATCTTCGGCTTTGGTGGTTAATGTGTATATGTGAATAGTAGTAGTATTAACTGGTCTTTCTTGCAGGTATATGGATATTATCCATACTATAATAGATAATAGGAGCTCTGGTAGCATAGTGCCTAAGGCACTTGACTGCTAACCAGAAGGCTGGCGGTTCAAACCCACCAGCCACTCCTTGGAAGGAAGGTTGAGCAATCTACTTCCGTAGTGATACTGCCTCAGCAACCCAAGGCAGGGTCACTATGAGTCGGGTCCGACTTGACGGCACATAACAACAATAATAACATAATAGATAATGGATGGAGAAGCTGAAGACAATTAAAAGAAGCCCACAAGAGCCAAAATATGAGCTTCATTACATCCCACTTGAATTTAGAGACTATCTGAAGAACAGATTTGATGCACTGAACACCAACGACCAGACAAATTGTGGGATGACATCAAGAACATCAATTTCCTTGTCTTTGGCTTTGGTGGTTGGTGCATAAATTTGAGTAACAGTAGTATTAACTGCTCTTCTATTTGTCTTTTCAATTCTGTTGAAGTCTGATTTATCTATCTTGGGGCTCTTTCACTGGATGCATAGATATTTATTATGGTTATGTCCTCTTGTCAATTGATCCTTTAATCATTATATAATGCCATTTCTTGTTCTTATTGTGGTTTTTGTCTTAAAGTCTATTTTACAAAAATTAATATTGCCACTCTTGCTTTTTCTTTTATTGCCATTTGCTTGGTATATATTTTTTGCAATCTTTTTTAGTCTATTTTTGGTTTTGTGTCTAAGGTGAGTCTCTTGTGGACAGCATATTGATGGGTCATGTTTTCTCATTCAGTCTGCAACTGTCTCTTGATTGGTGCATTTAATCCATTTACATTCAGCATAATTATTGACAAGTATGAATTTATTGCTGTCATTTTGTTGTGTGCCATTGCTGATTTGTTTCATATAATTTTCTGTGCTGAGCTCTTTTTGTTTATGGCTTTTGTTATAATTTCCTTCATTTCTATTGTTTTAGTATTTGCTAAATATCTGTGCCTCTTTTTATCCTGATGAAGTTTATTTAATTTTCTTTGAGGTTACCCTGTGATTTATTATTTTCTTCCCAAGTTTAGAACAGTCTGTTCTATTCTCAAACATCTTGAATTTCTCTCCATTTTGAAGTTCTGTAACTACATTATATTTCCTCTTTTTGGTTTGTAGTTGTCCGCATTTTTCAATTGATGTCTCTTGTTCCCTGTTTACAGTCTTGTTAGCTTATTTTACTTTGGATACTTCTATAACAGTGTTGGTTTCTGGGTTATATTGTTATGGGCGTTAATCACCAGTTGTTGTCTGCTGTTGTTGGTTCTCTGTCTGAAGGACTCCTTTTAGCATCTCTTGTAAGGCTGGTCTGGTTTTAACAAATTACCTTAATTTCTGTTTATCTGGAAATGTCCTAATTTCACCATCATATTTGAGGGACAATTTTGCTGGGTATATAATTCTTGGTTGGC
>NW_006921670.1:4102420-4103705 GCF_000298275.1 Orycteropus afer afer
TTTTTTAGTTGGTAATTTTTTGATGATCTGTTCAATTTCTTCTTTTGTGATGAGCCTGTTCAACTCTTCCACATCAATCTGTGTTAGTTTAGGTAAGTGGTGTATTTCTAGAAAACTGTTCATTTCCTCCAGATTTTCAAGTTTGTTGGAGTACAGTTCTTCATAGTATCCTGATATCCTTTTTATTTCAGTTGGTTCTGTTGTACTGACTATTTCTTTACCAACAATTCTTTTAATGGCTTGACGTATATGTACCAGGGTTTTGAACAGGTTCTTTCCTGTTCAGTCATGGCTGATGAAGCAAGACCAGAACAGGCCCAAATATGTAAAATGTGGTTGTAGCAGAATGATAACCAGAATGGGAAAATTTATGAGTCGAGACCCTGCTAGAACCTTAATCTAGGGCAGCATCACATTACATAGCAACCAAATCTCTTGACTGGCAAGATTGGAAACAGCAGTGCCTGACTCAAAGATGGCTGGCAACCGCACTGCTTTGAATGTGTGTGGTTCTCCAGTAATGCAATCTCCTGCATCAGGGTCTTAAAAAGGGCTCACTATTCCTCTTCCAAGTATCCCATTCCAGGGCTTCAATTAGTAATGTTTCTCATTGTGGTTATTCTGATTCACCTGCATTTTACAAATTCGGGTCAGTTCTGATTTTCCTGCACTGGCTTAATTGAACTGGTATGAAGCCCTGGTATGTGCTCATAACTTTAAAGTGGATGAATTTTACCTTGGGGTCACTCAATTCGCCCCTGGTTGTAGGGAGTGGGTAATGATCCCCAGAGAGTTAAGGGCAGCACTCACACTAAGGGCTGAGAGACCAAAGAAATTACCCAGAGCCATTCTCTGTGACATGGATTTTTCGGGACTCACAGGGAGTCCAAGGGCAGCAGGCTGGATGGAGAGGAAAGAGAGAGTGAAAAACAAAACTGCACTGTCTTAAAGCTACATGCAGTTTTTACACTAAAGTACACAAAAGGGGCACCCTGCCAGGCTTACATGACCTTCAACTCTGACTCCTGCATACTTATATTCCAGGAAGTAGAACCCTGGGTCTAGGTATCTGTATAAATCTCTTGGGACTGTTTCAAGGCTTGACTTACTGCCTGGCACACCCGCAAAAAGAATGAGTAGAATGAGGCAGCCTGATAAGAACCTTTGCCACCTGTAGGTATGCACAGTCACAATGTTTACCCTACATTGGTGCTACTAGGGGAGCTCTGGTGGCGTAGTGCCTAAGGCATTTGACTGCTAACCAGAAGGCTGGTGGTTCAAATCC
>NW_006921670.1:4104991-4106219 GCF_000298275.1 Orycteropus afer afer
GAGAGAGACACCAAGAGACATGCACTGCTGGGAGAGAGACTGAGAGAGCCTGTTGCCTGAGAGACAGCGAGAGTGAGAGACTGAGCGTTTTTCCTGAACTTGAATTGCAGCCTGGTGCTTCCCTAATAAGCCCCATGATCTGTGAGTTCTGTATGGCCACTGCAGCAAATTATCGAACCCAGCAGAGATGTGTTGTGTGCTGTGGGAGGAAAGGTTGGTGTCAGGGCTGGTCAAAGGGCTGGAGGGAGGCAGCATGTTTGGCCTCACAGGAATAGGCCTTGGGCTGCTGATGGGATCTTCCTCTTGTGGGGAGGTCAGAAGATGTGGCCTCCTTGCCCCTTTGGCAGGCACTAAGGATGATTTTTGTTTTGTTTTGTTGTGTTGCCAGTTTGCAGAAGATGGTGGAATCTGTTGAAAGAGAACTTCAGACTTAATTCTGAGTTACGAGATTTTGCCTGCAGATCAGAATATTTCACACTAGTACCTTTTTTCATTTTTCAATAATTCTGCCTTGTTTCAGATACTACAATCATTGTGTACTATTGGATATGCCATGACATTGTAAATCTAATAATGAGTGTTAAATTCCAACAGAGCTATTGCTGGGATCACATTTCTTGTTGTCTGATACATGGTATCCAATTAGAGCCACAAAACCCAGAGCTGGCAAGCGTGACCAAAGATGGATGCCAAAATATGTCTCTCAGTAGTTTACAAATGTGCAACTGAAGGAGCTCCTACTTTAGTAATTATGCTAATCAAAAGAAATAGGGTCTGAAGATAATAATGAGGCCATTTTGCTAAGAGGCCATGCTTATAAATTATTAATCTAGAGGGGTGATTTGAATTGCTTATTAATATGCTAGTTTAAAGTAGACAAGCCAATAATTCTAAGTGGATAATGAATGTGAAACTTAAATATGCTTACATTAAAACCTTAATACATTTTTTCTTACAACATATAAGCACAACGTAGGATATCTACAATCTCTGTATAATCAGTGGTGTGTGTGTATGTGTATGGATGTGTGTGTACAGAGGAGATACATAGAGAAACACACAGACACAGCTGTAAGCCCTAGAATGTCATTTAATCACATCTCACTGCGTAACCTGTGTTGTTGTTGTTGTTGTTGTTGTCATGTGTTGTCAGGTAGGCTCCAACTCATAGTGACCCTATGTACAACAGAATGAAACACTGCCTCCAGCCTCACAGCAATACACAACA
>NW_006921670.1:4106544-4136133 GCF_000298275.1 Orycteropus afer afer
TGTTGTTGTTGTTATGTGCCGTCAAGTCGGACCCAACTCATAGCGACCCCTCCTTGGGTTTCTAAGGCAGTATCGCTACAGAAGTAGATTGCCCAGTCTTCTTTCCGAGGAGTGGCTGGTGGGTTTGAACAGCCAGCCTTCTGGTTAGCAGTCATGTGCCTTAGGCACTACGCTACCAGAGCTCCTAACAACTAACATAAGAAAACAAATTTCAAAAATATATCTATGAAATATGGCAAATATATTCAAACCTATGGTTTATAGTCTTTCAACATAAACTGGGTAACAGTTGAATTTCTCATAGGAAAATGGAGATACAGAGGCATGCAGAGGTGCTCTTTCTTTAAGATCTCTTCAGTGGGACAGCTGAAGACTTCACTGCCATGGAAATGAATCGTAGGGTGTGGACTGTAAAACAGGCACGGATGCCCATTATTCAATTTTAACCATAGTTAAGGTTTCACCAACAATGAAAATATTCTCCTTCCATAGACTGTAACTATAAAAACTGAAGCTGAAAACATCTTAGGGAAGCTGGTGACCATTCCCTCGTTCAATGGCTTCCTCTCTGAGGCTAACGTGGATGGAGTCTGGACTCCAGGCTCTGGGAGAGCTCTCCAGGCTGAACAAGGTGACCAAGTGCCTGGAGGCGCAAGTGTTCGTGACCATCAGACCAATCCTTGTAATGACAATAAAACCCTACAGAGACTCTAGGCAAGTAAAAGTTGGATTAGAGGCTTAATTCTCACACAAGTTAAATACATGGAATGCTTAAAATGGTGCCTGGCACCCAGTAAGCACTATGGAGACACTGAGTGTTTGTGATGTAGTGAATGACTTGGTATGGCTCTTCTAGCCATGGTCTTTATGACTCCCACCAGATGACTGGGTGGAACTATACAAATATGAGGCATTTGTGGCCCACCAAGCAGACTAGATAGCTTGCTAACAATGTAAATAAGGTACATGGAACCCTTGTGGGGGTGGGACCATGGAAATAAAGTATATGGAACCGTAATGTTGGGATTGGTCCATTTTATCATCCCAGTAGGCTTAAAATGAGCCCCCCCCCCCAGAGGCAGAAAGGGGGATCTCACTACCCTCAAGCAGAGAGCAGCCAGGAGTGGAGAGCATTTTAGACCTGAGATCTCCGGCTGAGATGGCAGAGATCCAGCAGAGAGGTGGCAGACAGACGGGAGCAGCAGCAGCAGCAGAACCAAGAGGCCTGCTCAAGACAGAACAGTGGGCTTGCTGGCCTAGGGAGCGAGAACGCTGAGTGACTTTGGGCAGGAGGCTTGCTGGTAGAATGGGGTGCATCTATCGGCAGAGCTAAAAGAGCTTTGTAACACTTGCCTGGGCAGGGCAGAGGTCAGGCCAAGAGGTCAAGGGCCAAAGAGAGGTGTGCCTTGGGGCATGGCCAAGCCGATTGAAGAATTGTATACCAAGCATTCCTAAACCTAAATTGTAACCTGTTACTTCTCTAACAAACCCCATAATCCTGTGCATTGTTGTGAGTTTTGGGTGGACACTGCAACGAATTACCAAACCCAGCATAGAAGTAGAGAGTGCAGTGGGAAGGACGGCTGGTGTCAGAATCGGTAAAAAGGTTGAAGGGTGGCAGCAGTCTGACTTTGCCTTCATAGGAATCAGCCCTGAGCTCCTGATGGTGATTTTCTCTCCTCCTGGGAAGTTCTCGTGGCGTAGTGCCTAAGGCATCTGACTGCTGACCAGAAGGCAAGAGGTTCAAACCCACCAGCCACTCCCCGGAAGGAAGGTTGGGCAACCTACTTCCGTAGGAGGGGTCACTATGAATTGGACCCGACTTGATGGCGGTGAGTTTGGTTTGGTTTGGTGGTGAAGTTAGAGGAGGTCAGAAGAAGATAGAGTTATAAGGGCATCTCCAAAACAGCCCTGCACAAGAAGAGATGGGAACATGGAATATCCAGGCATTTTTCCTTCCCCCAGAAATTCCTGTGTTTACAGACCCTAAGCACAATGCCTTGGTTATACCATAGTTAAGGTTCCACCAGTAATAAAACTAATCTCCCTCATTAGAGTATAATAATGAAAACTGAACCTTATACCAAGAATCCTGGTGGGGGCAATGGTTAAAATGCTTGGCTGCTAATCAGAAAGTTGGTGGTTTGAACCCACTAGCCATTCCACAAGAGAAAGATGTGGCAGTCTGCTTCTGTGAAGATTTATAGCCTTGGAAACCCTATGGGGCAGTTCAACTCTGTCCTATAGGGTTGACTATACGTTGGAATTGACTTGATGGCAGTGGCTTTGGTTTTCTTATTTTGAAGTTTGTACCAGATTCTCAGGAAAGCAAGAGAGCAAATGTGCTGTGAAGATGACTAGGAGATAAAGAACTATATTTTCCAAACATTTTTCCATTAGATGTATAGCGCAAGAGCAAACTTTTTACTTCAACACAGTGAAAATCAGGTCTAAGACTACAAGTCTGCAACAAACCTTTCAATATCATTTAAATTGTGACTTCAAAGAGTTATTTTCATGAAGCATGACTCATAGCGGCCCCCTTTGGGTTCCGAGGTGGTAAATCTTTAAGGAAGTAGATTGCTCAGTGTTCTGGTTACCAAGTGCCGCTCTGACAAGAAATATACCACAAATGGGATGGCCTTAACAAACAGGAGTTTATTCTCTTACAGTTTGGAGGCTTAAGTCCAAGGTCAAAGTGCCAGGCTCTAGGGGCTGGGTGAAAGCCCCTCAACCTTGGGCTTCAGCTCTGCCTTCAGTTCCTGGCCCACTGAAGCTAGAGGCTTTTCTTCACTCAGACAGCTGCTGGCTGCTGAGGCTGCCAAGCCCAAGGTTGACAAGTATAAAGGCACAGTCCTGATGTTACCAAGCCATATGGCAGGCCATTAACTTAAGTCCATTATAAGTCCCAAGGTCGGCAGAGCATGGCAGGCTGCTGAACAATGACATGGCTACGTGCAGGGTCCAAGTGTGCCATAGGCTAGAGACCATTCCCCAAGTCTTCTGCTTATATACAAGAAGCAGACCATATTCTCTAAGGCAGCTACTCAGCTGCTTGTGGTAGATCCCACCATGGAGTTGATTGCCAGTCTCATCATGGGGAATAATTACCACCAGCTGCCCAGCCAAGCTGACATACAAACATAACCACCACACCCAGTCTTCCTTCCATGGAGTGGTTGGTGGGTTTGAATTACTAACCTTCTGGTTAGCAGTCAAATGCCTCAGGTACTGCACCACCAGAGCTCCTTGTGAATATGCCACTTTTCAAAATTAGCTATAAAGACATCTATTAAAACTTTGAATATTACATCAGAGAATATGTCCCAGTGGAAAACATCTTTTTGAATACCTAAGAAGATGTTGTTGTTGTTAGGTGCCGTTGAGTCAGCTCCAACTCATAGTGACTCTGTGCACAATAGAAAGAAACACTGCCCAGTCTCGTGCCAGCCTCACAATCTTACGTGAACTGTAAGAACATACATACCATTTTCTCTTCCCTGGGCAGGGGCAGGTGTGCAGTCCTTGTTTGTATAGCTTTTTGCTTGTATTTTTACAACATGACTGGCAGCACTATACTGTAGTTTATCTACTAATCCCTCATGTATGTCAGCATCTCTCACATATATTCACTCAGTCACTCATTTATTCAACAAATATACTGAGAAAGGCTTATGTGCCCAAGAATACAAAAGCCAGCAGAATTAGACCATCCAAGGCTTTATTAATTGGAATTATAAAACATAAAAGATAAAAAGCTACCGAAAACCCCACCAAACCCACCACCATTGAGTCAATTATGACTTACAGTGACCCTATAGGACAGAGTAGAACTGCCCTACAGGGTTGCCAAGGCTGTAAATCTTTATGGAAGCAGACCGACTCATCTTTCTCCCAAAGAGCAGTTTGGTGGGTTTGAACCTCCAACTTTTCAGTTAGCAGCCAAATGCTTTAATGACTGTGCTATCAGAGCTCCTTAAAATAACTACAGGGATGCTTAATATGAAATACATAAAAGCACAAAAATATGAGCAAGAAATAAGAAATTATAAAAACAAAACCAAGTGGATATGACAAAGATTTAAAGAGTTTCTAAAGATGAAAAATATAGTAACAGAAATTAAAAAATAAATCAGTGGATTTAAACAGTACTTTAGCCACAGTTGAAGACAAAATTGGGAATTGGAAGATAGGTACAAAGAAATCACTCAAAAGTACAGCACAGAGATCAAAGAGAGAGAAAATATAAAAGATGAAAAGTAAGGGAGATGGTGGATGGATGAGCTCTAACATTACTGCTAGTCAGAGTCCAGCTTTCCTTCCAGCCTCTAGGCGCCACGTTACGCCTCTGCCAGTCTGAAGTCCTTGAAAGAGTTCCCAACACGTCATGAGCATTCACAGCTCTGAGCTTTGGCACTGGCCCCTCTCTCTTCCTGGCCTGTTCTTTTACATCCCTTTCCCTTCCCTTGTCTTGGGATGGAGGTAGATCTTGATCTGCGGACAATTCTCCTCCTCCCTCCACTAGGTGTTAGAACAGAGGACGGAAAGTAACAGAGACGAACGTCTTGTCCCGGCCTCGCCAGGCCACTATTGTGGTCACGTATCTGTTGACTCTTTTTTTTTTTTTTAAATTTTTATTTGCTTTTTATATATGTCTTCCGCCATTGATTCTTGCTGCTACTCTGGTATGGTAGTTAAGGTTATGTGTCAACTTGGTGGGGCCTGGTTTTGAGTAGCTGGGCAGCTGGATGTAGTTATTCCCCATGGTGAGATTGGTAATCAGCTTCTTGGTGGAATCTACTGCAGAAGCTGAGTAGCTGCTTTAGGGATGTGGGCTGCTTCCAGAATGTAAGACGCAACTTTGAGGAAGGTCTCTAGCTTTTGGCATGCTTGCACCCTGCATGTAACTGAGTTGTTGTTCAGCAGCCTGCCATGTTATCTGCCAATTTTGGGACTCCTATTAGACTTGAACTTGGTAATACTGGGACTGTGCCTTTTCACTTGCTGACCTTGGGTTTATCAGCCTCAGCAGACAGCAGCTGCCTAAGTAAAGAGATGCCTCCAGCTCCAATGGGCCAGGAGCAAGAGGCAGAGCTGAAGCCCAAGGTCAAGAGGCTTTCACCCAGCCCCTACAGCATGGCACTTTGAACTTGGACTTCTAGCCTCCAAAACTGTAAGAGAATAAACTCCTGTTTATTAAATCCATCACACCTATGGTATTTCTGTTGGAGTAGCATGAAGTAACCAAAACATCTGCCTAAGACAGCAACCCATCCCTCTGAATGGCAGGTACTCAAATGCTGGCTCCCTCGTGAGGTGAATGTGAGAGTTCCTTGGGGAACTTCTTAACCACATGACTCCCTAACACAGTATATCTTAACCACAACATTCCCTAACATGGGATATCTAGTCCGCTCAATTTGTTCCAACTCCTCCCCCAAGACTTTCAATCTTTTCATCTACCACCATGGGCCTGCCACATGTTAGAAAACCCCCAACTTCTCTCCTCTCCACCTAAGTGACTGATCACTGCTGGCAAAATTCATGACTAAATCCATGATCTCTGAGGTATCTGGGTTCTCAAGAGTGTCCAGAAATCCTTGCTTGTCCCAAGTTCTCCCACTTCTCTCAGACAATCCCAGACCTTCACTATTCTCCTCAAGCACCCTTGTCAACTAGACCTATTTCCTTTTCCGTTTAGCACAGGGTCTTCTTCCTTATTCGTCAAGAAAACCAGCCTTTAACTGGATCTGCTTCAGCTTCTCATCCTCCTGCTTACCAGCTGAACTAGACCCACAGCTCCTCTCAGCCCTCCCTCAGTCTGGAGTCCACAAACTATTTCTCTAATCTACTCAGGCCCACCCTGCCATCCGTGTCACTCAACACCCACTGAAGTCATTTTCTCTCTTCCTGCCTTCAACTTCCTTTTTCATTAGCTTCCTCCTCTAAGCCTAAAGAATGCTTAGTCTTTTCCATTTTAAATTCTTCTTCCCTGAGTCCCTCTGGTTGCTCCCCCACTCAAACATGCTGGAAAAAAAATTTTTCCCCCACAGAATTCATTTCCTCCTTTACTATTCAACTCCTCAAAACACTATAATTTGCCTTCCATTCCTATCTCTCAACTGAGGCAGTCTTCTGTGAGGCCAACAATGACCTCTTAATTGCCAAACCCAACGAAAACTTTTCAGTCTTTATGTTACAGGACATCTCTGTGGCATTTCAGATTGATTAGTCCTCTGCCCTCTTCATTTCATACATTTAAAAGATATTTATTAGGCAGTGTGCCATGTACTATTCTCGAAACTAACCCAAACTCACTGCCATCAAGTCAATTCTGACTCATAGCTATCACCATTGGATTTCCAAGGCTGTAAATCTTTACGGAAGTACACTGATCAATCTTTCTTCTGCAGAGTGGTTGGTGAGTTTGAACCACTGACCCTCTGGTTAGCAGCCAAATTCCTTAACCACTACACCATCAAGCTCCTTGTGTACTATTTTAGGCACTAAGAATTCAACAGTGAACAAAAGGAGAAAGTCTTTGCCCTCTTGAGGCTTACATTGTTGTCAGGGGAGAAGAAATGAATACAATTCGACAAGTATATGTAGTATATCAGATGGTGATAAATTCTGTGGAGAAAAATAAAGCCAGTGAGGAGCATGGGGAGCAAGTAAGGAATGAGGAGGTTGGAATAGAGGAGTTGGTGTCATGGTTTTATAGCAGATGGTCAGAGAGACCTTATTGTGAGGGAGACATTTGAGCCGAAAATGGAGGAGATGAGAGAAAACTCATGTGACTAGTGTAAGGAAGAAACTGCAGAAACCTAGAGGCGGATGCTTGCCATGTTCCAGAAACACCAAGGAGTCCAAAATGGCCATGGCAGAATGAGCAAGAGGAAGAGGTAGGAGAGAAGCCGGGGGGAGCTGGAGTCAGATCAGAGATGTCTTTTGTGTGAGATAAGTGTCTAGAAGGTTTTTGAGCAAAGCCTCCATGGTTTTTGCTCAAGCCATGACACAACTTTTTTATAGAATCATTCTGGCTTTTGTGTGAAGAAAGGATAGAGGAGGCCAGAGCAGAAGCAGGGTCACAAGGTAAAGGCTATGGCAAAAATCCATTTTGGAGCAGTGAATTACGTAATGTGGCCCTTTTAGCCACAGTCTCTGTGACTCTCACCAAATGACTCGGTGGGACTATGCAAATGTGAGGTACCTGTGATCCACCGAGGGGACTGGATAGCTCGCTAATAATATACATAAGGTGAATGGCAGTCTTGTAGGTGTAACGTAACAAATGTGATGTGCTGCTGTCGAGTAGAATCCAATTCAGTGACCCCTCCTTGGGTTTCTGAGGCGGTATCACTGCGGAGGTAGATTGCCCAACCTTCCTTCCAAGGAGTGGGACCATGCAAATAAGGTGTATGGAACCCTAATGTGGGGACTGGTCAGTTTTGCCATCCCACTAGGCTTAAAATGAGCCATCCCAGAGGCAGAAAAGGGAACCTACTAACATCAAGAAGAAGGTATGGGAGCAGAGCACTTCCTTTGGACCTGGGATCCCTACACTGAGAACCTCTTCAACCCAAGACACAGAGAGAGAGCTGTTAACATCTTGCTGAACAGTGAGAAATGGCGAGAAGCAGCAGCAGAGAAATGGTGGCAGAAGAAACAAGAGACCAGCAAGAGATGTCATGGTGGACTTCCTAGCCTACAAAGCGAGAAATCTGAGTACCTTTGGGCAGGAAGCTTGCTGGCAGAATGGAGGGCCGCTGGGTACTTGGTGGAGTTAGGTTTGCCAACCAACAGACCTAGAGTTGAGAGCGCCTTTGGGCTGAGGCATACTGGTGGGCTTCTGGACAATTGTCGGCAGAGCTAAAAGAGCTTTGTAACACTTGCCCGAGGTCAGGGGGCTGCAAGGCCAAGAGGCCTAGGGCCAGGAGAGGCATGCCTATGGGTATTGCTGAGAAGAGCCTATCCTGATTGAAGAACCATATCCTGAGTTGTTTCTGATCCTAAATTGTAACCTGTTACATCCCTAATAAACCCCATATTCATGAGATTGTCTCAAGTTCTGTGTGGCTATTGCAATTAATCATAGGACCCAGCAGAGAAGTAGAGAGACATGAGAGGGGTGGTTGGTGTCAGAATTGATTGAAAAAAAGAAAGAGTTTGGAGGGTGGTGGCTGTCTGTCCTCTGCCTCATAGGAATCAGCCTTGGGCTGCTAATAATGATCTTCCTCCCCGCAAAAAGAAGTTGAAGCTGCACTGAAGGAGTTGGTGAAGAACAAGGCTCCAGGAATTGATGGAGTACCCTTTGAGATGTTTCAACAAATGGATGCCCTGCTGGAGGCACTCACTCGTCTGTGCCAAGAAATTTGGAAGACAGCTACCTGGCCAACTGACTGGAAGAGATACGTATTTGTACTTATTCCAAAGAAAGGTGATCCCACAGAATGTGGAAATTATCAAACAATATCATTAATATCACACACAAGTAAAATTTTGCTGAAGATAATTAAAAAACAGTTGTAGCAGTATATTGACAGAGGACTTCCAGAAATGCAAGCTGGATTCAGAAAAGGATGTGGAATGAGAGATATCACTGGTGATGTAAGATAGATCTTGGCTAAAAGCAAAGAATACTAGAAAAGATGTTTACTTGTGTTTTATTGACTATGCAAAAGCATTAGACTGTGTGGATCATAACAAATAATGGATAACATTGAGAACAATGTGAATTCCAGAGTACTTAATTGTGCTCACGAGGAACCTGTGACCAGGATGTTGTTGTTCGAACAGAATAAGGGATACTGCATGGTTTAAAATCAGGAAGGGAGCATGTCAGGGTTGTATCCTCTCACCATACTACTCAATCTGTATGCTGACAAATAATCCAAGAAGCTGGACTATATGAAGAAAAGCATGGCATCAGGATTGGAGGAAGACTCCTTAATAACCTGAGATATGCAGATGACACACCTTTGCTTGCTAAAAGTGAAGATGACTTGAAGCACTTACTGATGAAGATTAAAGAATACAGTCTGCAATATAGATTACATCTCAACATAAAGAAAATGAAATCCTTGCAACTGGGTCAATAAGCAGCATCTTGATAAATATGGAAAAGATTGAAGTTGTCAAAGATTTCATATTACCTGGCTCCGCAATCAAAGATTTCATATTACCTGGCTCCACAATCAATACCAATGGAAGCAGTCAAGACAGCAGATCATGTATTGCACCGGGCAAATCTGCTACAAAAGATCACTTTAAAGTGCTGAAGAGCAAAGATGTCTCTTTGAAGACTAAGGTGCTTCTAACCCAAACCATGGTATTTTCAATCATCTCATATGCATATGAGAGCTGGACAATGAATAAGGAAGACCGAAGAAGAGTTGATGCTTTTGAGTTGTGGTGTTGGTGAAGGATACTGAATGTACCATGGACTACCAGAAGAACGAGCAAATCTGTCCTGGAAGAAGTGCAGCCAGAATGCTCCTTGGAAGTGAGAATGGCCAGACTTCATTTGACCTACTTTGGTCATGTTATCAGAAGAGACCATTCCTTGGAGAAGGATGTTATGCTTGGTAAAGTGGAGGGTCAACAAAAAAGGGGAAGGCCCTCAGTGAGGTGGACTGACACAGTGGCTGCAATGATGGGACCAGGTATAGCAAGTATTGTGAGGCTGGCACAGGACTGGGCAGTGTTTCGTTCTGTTGTACACAGGGTCGCTATGAGTTGGAGCCAACTCGACAGTGCCTAACAACAACAACAGCAACCCCCCTTGTGAAATTAGAAGAGCTCAGTTGCCACCCCCATGCCATTTTTACATCCATGTAAACCATAATGGTGAGCAGGGCCTGGGTGAGAGTGATGGAGGTGATCTGATTTTAGATATATTTTGAAAGTAGAGCTGATGTGAGAGAAGGCTGACTCTCCTCACACACCTCTAGCCTCTTTCTGCTAAGGTCATCCTGCCCCTCCAGGAAGCTCTATTAGACAAGACTCAAGATGACAACAATGGCTCTCTCTCTGGCATAACCCACATCTACAAAGCCCTTGCTCTGACAAACTCTAGGGGTCAGGTCAATCCCAAATCACCAGGCCTATTGTGGCATCACCACCAAAGCTACTGGTCTGCTTTTCTCTCACCCAGGCCAGTCTACCATCTCAGGCATGAATCAGCACCAGTCCTGGGGGTCTCCAACTGGGAATATATTTCAAATCCTTTCACTACGCTTAAAGTTAGTGAGTAACACTTTTCCTAATGCTCCCCATGGGGGGTTTGGGTGGAGATTCACAGCGTGGCAATAGTTCTCTCCCAAGAAATATCTGCGCTTACTTTCTCACCAGATTCTTCTTCTCACATAAGTACTGTCCCCTTACAATAGTCTCAAACTATGTATGTGTGTGTGTTTCTGTGTAGAGTGAAGTGGCTAAGGACAGGATTCAAGTCATGAGAAGGTTTTCACTCATTTCTTTAAAAAACAAACAAACAAAAAACAACTCCACATGTAGATTTGATATGGGTTATATTTTCTTATTATTAGTACCTAAAGCAAGAGAGTCAGAAAGATTTCCATTTGAACATCCTGACACAAATACTTAATTTCACAAAGTCTAATCTATTAACCTACCTCCTAGATTATTATTCAAAGACTTTGTTGTTGTTATTATGTGCCGTCGAGTCAGACCCAACTCATACTGACCCCTTCTTGGGTTTCCAAAGCTGTATCACTATGGAAGTAGATAGTCCAACCTTCCTTCCAAGGAGTGGCTGGTGGGTTTGAACCGCCAGCCTTCTGGTTAGCAGTCAAGTGCCTTAGGCACTACGGTACCAGAGCTCCCTCAAAGACTTTAGGAGCCTGAAACTCTATTTTACTCCTGCTGAGTTATATGCTGCAGTGCAGTGAATGACTTAGTATAGCCCTTTTAGCTATGCATGGTCTTGTAACTCTCACACAGTGATTGGGTAGGACTATGCAAATAAGGTGCTTATGGCCCACCAAGGAAATTGGACAGCTTGCTAACAATGCAAATAAGGTGCCTGGAACTCTTACGGGGATTGTTATTGCTGTTAGGTGTTGCGGAGTTGGTTCCAACTCATAGCGACCCTACGTACAACAGAATGAAAGACTGAGCAGTCCTGCACCATCCTCACAATTGTGGCCATGCTTGAGCCCATTGTCGCAGCCATTGTGTCAATCCAGCTCATTGAAGGTCTTAATCTTTTTCACTGACCCTCTACTTTACTAAGCATGACATCCTTCTCCAGGGACTGGTCCCTACTGACAACATAACCAAAGTACAAGAGGCGAAGTCTCACCATCCTTGTTTCTAAGGAGGCTTCATCCAAAACAGATTTGTTTGTTCCTCTAGCAGTCCATGGTATATTCAACATCCTAATTCTTTGCCAACATCCTAATTCAAATGCATCAATTCATTCTCTAGCTTTTGTAGGCATTTGAGGTTTGATTTGATTTGATTGAAAATACTATGTTCTGGGTTTAGCACACCTTGGTCTTCAAAGTGACATCTTTGCTCCTTAACACTTTAAAGAGGTCTTTTACAGCAGACTTACCCAATGTAGTAAGTCATTTGATTTCTTGACTGCTGCTTCTATGAGCATTGATTGTATATACAAGTGAAATGAAATCCTTGACAACTTTAATATTTTCTCCGTTTATCATGATGTTGCTTATTGGTCCAGTTGTGAAGATTTTTGTTTTCTTTATATTGAGGTGTAATCCATGCTGAAGGCTATATACAGTCTTTGATCTTCATCAGTAAGTGCTTCAAGTTCTCTTCACTTTTAGGAAGCAAAGTCATGTCATGTCATCTGAATATCGCTGGTTGGTAATGAGTCTTCCTCCAATCCTGATGAAGTGTTCTTCTTCATATAGTCCAGTTTCTTGAGTTATTTGCTCAGCACACAGATTGAGTAAGTATGGTGAAAGGATACAACCCAGATGAACACCTTTACTAATGTTTAACCATGCACAGGGGTGGGATCATGTAAGTAAGATATATGGAACACTCATGAGGTTACGTTAAGGTTACCATCCTGCTAGGTTTAAAATGAGCCACCCCAGAGGTGAGAAGAAGGGACTTCAGTATCACCAAGGAGGAGAGTTAGGAGTGGAATGTGCCCTTTGGACTTAGGGTCCTTGCAATGAGAACTTCCTAGTCCTGGGGGATAGAAAGGAGCTCTGATAGCATAGTGCCTAAGGCATCTGACTGCTAACCAGAAGGCTGGTGGTTCAAACCCACCAGGCACTCCTTGGAAGGAAGATTGGGCAATCTACTTCCGTAGTGATACTGCTTCGGAAACCCAAGGAGGGGTTAGTATGAGTTGGACCTGACTAGATGGCAGTGAGTAAGAGCCAGAGAGAGCTGTAACACCAGAGATGGCATGAGACAGCAAGAAGTGGTGGCAGAAAAATGGTGGCAGCAGAACCAGGAAACTGGGGCAAGACAGCACGGTGGGCCTCCCAGGCCATGGAACAAGGCAAGTACAGTGGGTATTGTAATAGAGAAAAGAGACCCCAGAGTCAAACAGATTCAACAGAGACAATTTTATTAACCCCTGGACAGGACAAAGAGAAAACAAAGACCATCATCCAGGATGAGGGAAACCATCAGCGTGTACACAGTACAGAATGGAGTCCGCTGAGTCACTGCCATAGGGCAATAATTGGAAAAAAAAAAAAAAAAAAAGGAATTATCACAAAATCATGATTGTTGACAAACTGTTTCATTACCATTGCAGGTGGGACTACAGAAGCAGGGAAAAGACTATGATTGGGAACTGAAGGTAGATAAGGGTTATAGGATTGACTACCTGGCTAGGTGGTGGTCAGGATAAGCTGGGACTCATGACCATAAGCCTGAGTGTTAGCCCAAGGCAGGACCAAACAATACCAAGACCCCAACCTTAATTTAAATTAGAAAAGGACACACTCAGGCAAGTTCCCTAGTTCTTTGTGTGAGTATAATCTACTTTTAACCACATTCTTCCAGAAGGCAAACTGCCCCTTCCCTATGTTTGTCCTAGAACTTGTCTATGCATAGCCACAATGCTGGTTTAATAGTCAGAAGGAACCCAAAAGGCATCTGAAACTTATGACAAGCCTCAAAATGGAGTTAGGGCTCCCACTGCAGATCACAGCTTTCCATAAACCCAAATGCTTTAGAATTTAAGCTCTAATACAGTATGCTGACCCACAGAGCAAGAGCTCAGTGTCTCTGGGCTTGCTGGTGGAGTGGAGTGATTCTGGGCACTTGGCAGAGCTAGGCTCACTGATTCATGCAGTAAGAGAGCTGGGTGCCTTCAGGCCCGAGGCTTACTGGTGGAGTAGGGTGCTTCTGGGCCCTTAGTGGCAGAGCTAAAGAGCTTTGTAGCACTTGACTGGGCAGGGCTGAGACCAGGCTGAGAGCCAAGAAAGAAAGTCTGTCCTAAAGGGACCAAGAGAAGCCTGTCCTCGAGGAGCCAAGAGGAAGCCTGCACGGCCAAGAGGAGCTGAGAGACCAGTCTTGCTCTGAAGAAGGAAGACTTTGTCTATGTGCTTTTTTATCCTGAGCCTGAGCCTGTTGATCCTGATGCCAGAATATAACCTGTTACTTCCCTAATAAACTCCATAATCATGAGTATTGTCTGTGAGTTCTGTGTGATCACAGCAATGAGTTATCAAACCCAGCAGAGAAGTAGTGCCAAGAAAGGGACAGCTGGTGTCAGAATCGGTAGAAAGGTTGGAGGGTGGAGGCATGTCCGGCCTCCACCTCACTGGGATCAGTCTTGGGCTGTTGGTGATCTTGATTCTCCTCTCTCCTCCCCCTCGTGAAGTTAGAGGAGGTCAGACACCGTCACACAATTTTCACATATTCTATTCCTGCTTAGCATTTTAGTTCTTTTTCTAACCTCACAAATTGTTGTTGTTGTTAGATGCCATCGAGTCATTTCTGACTCATAGCAACCCTACTTACAACAGAACGAAACACTGCCCAGTCCGGTGCCATTCTCATGATCCCTGCTACACCTGAGCCCATCGTTGCAGCCACTGTGTCAATCCATCTCGTTGAGGGCCTTCCCCTTTTTTGCTGACCCTCCACTTTACCAAGTATGATGTCCTTCTCCAGAAAACATCTCCCTTCTGACATGACCAAAGTAGGTGAGATGAAGTCTGACCATTCTCACTTTCAAGGAGCATTCCGGCACCCTCACAAATTAGAAAGTCTTTTATACTCATTAGATTTGTTTATATTTACCTATATGTTTACTAATTTCTTTGCTCACATTCTTCCTTGTACCTCAGACCTTCCTTCTGGAATCATTTCCTACTTTCTGAAATATATGTTTAGAATTCTCTTTAGTGAGGGTCTGTGGTGGTAAACTTAGTTTTCGTTTGTTTGAAAATGTCTTGATTTCACCTTTGTTCTTAATAGAATAGACTTAACAGTTTACACACTTCAGGTTGACAGGTATTTTCTCTAAGAACTTAGAATATATCATTCCTTGTTTTCTGGCTTCCAATATTGATGCTGTGAAGTCTGATGTTAGTCTGTTATTTGTAGATAATCTGCCTTTTCTCACTTTGTCTCTGGTGTTCCACAGGTTCACTAGGATACATGCAACATGGACTTGTTTTTCATTCCTTATCCCTTCAGTATTCATTGGGCTGCCTGAATCTTTGGATCCATGGCTTTCATCAGTTCTGGAGAAATAATCTCCCCTCATCTCACCAAATGTTAACTCTTTCTTTCTGTTGTTGTTGTTATGTGCCGTCGAGTTGGACTCGACTCATAGCAACCCCTCCTTGGATTTCCGAGGCAGTATCACTATGGAAGTAGATTGCCCTATCTTCCTTCCGAGGAATGGCTGGTGGGTTTGAACCACCAGCCTTCTGGTTAGCAGTCAAGTGCCTTAGGTGCTGCACTACCACAGCTCCCTCTTTCTTTCTAGATACGTAGTTTTTTCCTTTTGGGATTCCATTTAGCTATGTTAAACTCATTTTTTTTTTTTTTTTTTTTATGTCTTTTAACTTTTCGTGTGTTCCACCTTCTTGGCCTTTTTGTTACATTCTGAGCCATTTCTTTTGAAACATATCCCAATTCACTAGTTCTCACTTGTTTGGTCTGAAGTGATTACTGGATTACTAGATTTATCTATTGTTTAATCCACTCACAGTCACTGAGTTTTATTTTCAAACATTTTTTTTTTTTCCTTTCTAAAAGTTTTATTTGATTATTTTTCAGATCTGTTGAGCTATCTGTCCCTTACCAACTCTGCCTTTTCTTCTTTAAACATTTCACACTCAGCTGGTTAATATTCTGCAGCTAATGGTTCATCTCTGGAATTCTTGGCGGTCTAAAGCTGCTGTGTTTTCCTAGGCACTGCCTCATGCAGGCTTATTTCATTGTGTTTGTGGCAATCACTGATTATGAGATCATGTTTGGCTGATGTTAATCTGTAAGAATCCTGGGGCTCTAAACCAAGTATACTCTCCTCCAGAAAGAATTTGTGTTTTTGTCAGGAGCCAGGGGCATCACTGACCTGGAAACAGCTGAGCCCCCTTGAGTGCTCCAATTTACTGCAGAAGCCAGGTTCAGGTTTTGACTGTGCTGCTGGCCAAAGGCTTAGTTTTCTGACTGTGACGCTGATGTCAGGATTTGCCTTCAGGGAAACCTGCCTTTTGATTTGTTGAGACTCATATAGTTCCCTGCTCCAATCAGGTTTCAACCCTTGGGTTTATTTCATTTGTGTCTTTTTGTTTTGATTTGTTTTGCGTTTGGATATTTCCTTTAGTACTTTCTAGAACCCAAAAATGCAGCAAAAGGTAGGTGTTATTCCAAATCTAATTTTTTCTTTTCTTTTTTTTTTTTTTTTACAGCATGAGATCCTTCAGAGTATCTGGTTCACCACACTGCTGAAAAAGTAAGAAGTCAGGAGAATAGTTTTTATCCCAGAGATAATGAAAAGCCAGTAAAGGCTTCTCTGAAGAGGAAGTGCAGTGATCACATTTGTATGTTATAGAGATCACTGGGGTGATTATGGAGCAGATTGATGGGAGTGAGACTCAGGCAAAAAGATCACCAACAAAGCCATTACAACAATCCAGGCACGAAATGACAACAGCCCAAAGTAGGTACACACGTGAGACTTAAGACACAATTATTACAGAACTGCCACAATTTAGTGATTGAAGATTTCTGAATAATTAAGCTTTTTCCAAGTCTATAGGTGGCCAAGAACTAATAACCATTATCAAAGAATAATCGACATTTATTCAAAATATTTGGCCATGGCATGAGCCACAACTGAGCCATCGAGATTCTCAACTGCTGTAGCCCTTTGCTTATCTTGTGTTGAAACCACATTGCTGATCCAACTGCGTGAAAGAAACACCTGCTGGAAACTCTAAGGCATATCTATTGCACCATGAGTGTTCAATGGTGCTGTTGTTATACATGGGAGCTCTGGTGGTATAGTGCCTAAGGCACTTGACTGCTAACCAGAAGGCTGGAGGTTCAAACCCACCAGCCACTCCTCGGAAGGAAGGTTGGGCAATCTACTTCCATAGAGATACTGCCTCGGAAACCCAAGAAGGGGTTGCTATGAGTGGAATTGACTCAACGGCAGTCTCCCCCCCACCACACACACACACCACTATACATGCAAACACACACATGAGACAGTAGGAAATCTTTAGAAGGGAGAAAAAGAAAATTTGCATAAGCCTAATCAACCTGTCAGAAACTAGGCATTCACTGTCTGCTTTGTCCAGTCCTCTACAGTGTCCAGACTCTTTCATATCAAAGATAAAAATATGAAGAGGAAAAAGCCAAGTACCACTATTTACATTCTGTTACAAAACTGCTCACTTCAAGGAAAATGAAGCTGTAGTTTGAATATTTGGACTTTAATCAGCAACAAGGGAAGAAAGATTAGTTACTAGATTGCTCCCAGAATTTTTTAGGGGATTGGACATGTCTAGCAATGACCTGCATTTAAGGTTCGTTGTGCTTTTTCCATAGCAATGGAATGCTCAGATTTCTGAAATGCACCACAGACACACAATTATCACCCAAAAAGCACAGTTACGGTTTCTTAGGAAAGAAAAACTGATTAAAGACATAGGAATAACAATCATTAATATTAAGGCGCTCTGGCAATGTAGTGGCTAAGGCACCTGACTGCTAACCAGAAGGTTGGCGGTTCAAAGCCACCAGTAATTCCGCAGAAGACTGGGCAATCTACTTCTGTAAAGATTTACTGCCTCAGAAACCCAAAGGGGGTTGCTATGAGTTAGAATTGACTTGATGGCAGTGAGTTTTTTTTTTGGTTTTATGGCCAATATTCCCAGAAGAGTAAATGCAGTTTAACAGATGTCTCAGAGATACCTCAAACATAACATGTCCCAAAAGTAGCTCCTGATTGATCTATCAAACTTGTTCTTTCCCTCATCTTGTCCATGTCAGTAAATGGTACCATCATACGCTCACTTCCTGAAGGCAGAAAACTAGGAGTCAACTTTGTTTCCATCTTTTTCCTCACACTAACAACCAATCATCAGGAAACCACGAGGGCTGTTCTCCCAAGTGTATCTCAAATCTGCCCTCTGATCTCCATAGCCACTGCCTCCATCTGTCCTCAGTCATGAGGGGTCAACAGAGCTTCTTCCCTGACCTTTCTGCTTCTGCTTCTGCCTAGAATTCATCCTCCCCTGATTTACATTTAAGTAAACAAAAATAAGATTATCCCCCTTCTTTGGTTAAAATGTTCCCACTTGTGGTAGTTGAGGTTGTATGTCAACTTGGCTGGGCCTGGTTGAGTGGCTGGGCAGCTGGATGTAGTGTTCCCCCTGATGAGACTGGTAATCACCTCCATGGTGGACTCTACTATGAACAGCTAAGCAGCTGACTTTAGGGTGTGGCCTGCTTCCAGTATATAAGGAGAAATTTTGAGAAAAGTCTCTAGCTTTAGGCACATCTGGATCCTGCATTTGGCCGAGTCTTCATCTCGCGGCCTGCCATGTTGCCTGCCGATCTGGGGACTGTTCCCAGACTTGAACTAGTGGCCTGCATGTTGTCTGCTAATCTTGGGACTGTGCCATTTTACTTGTCCATCTTGGGTTTGTCAGCCTCAGCAGCCAGCAGCTGCATGAGTCATAGAAAGCCTCCAGCTCTAATGGGCCTGCAACAGGAGGCAGAGCGGAAGCCCAAACTCAAACTTCTATCTCCTAAACTGTAAGAGAACAAATCCCTGTTTGTTAATATCATCCACTTGTGGTATGTCTGTTATAGCAGCACTAGAGAACCAACTATGAGTCGGGTTTGACTCGATGGCACATAACAACAACAACAACAGAGAACCAAACCACCCTACTTAGACTTCAGTCCAAACTCCCTACCCCGAGTTACCCCGGGCCTGTGTAACTTGCCACCTGCTTCCCCTCCTCTGATTTGCATGAGCTCCATCATGTCCTCACCCCGGCCTCCCTTGCTATTCCAGTTACACTGGCCTCATTGAAAGTCAGGAGTGAGCAGGCCTCTTCTCTGGCCTGGGCCTCTGAATGTGCTGTTCTCTCTACTGGGATTGCTCCTTTCCATGCTTTTTTCCATGGCTGACGCTTCCTCAAGCTTCTCACCTCATCTCTGCATGAAAACTTTTCTCTGAGTACCCTGTCTAGAGTTGACAC
Organism: Orycteropus afer afer; assembly: GCF_000298275.1. Lineage (NCBI taxonomy): Eukaryota > Metazoa > Chordata > Mammalia > Tubulidentata > Orycteropodidae > Orycteropus > Orycteropus afer. The sequence continues at coordinate 4,125,237 of NW_006921670.1, forward strand.
TCCCATCGTAACGTTATAAGCACTCTGCTATATCCTTCACAGCACATATTACAATCGATAGTTATTTTCTTTCCTTATAATGCATTACCTTCACCCAGAGCATAAACTCCCTAAGGGCAGACAAAGTCGGCCATTCTCACTGCTCTATCTCCACGTCGTACCACAGCACCTGACTGTTTCTCTTGCATTAAAACTCAGTAAATATTTGTTGTATTAAAAGCTAGCATCTCAACCTCCCTTTCTAGAACTTCACTATGCTTTCTACAATTGACATCTAGCTGTTCATAGCCATTTCACTTTATGCTTATAAAAAGTCTAACAACTTCTACATTGACTCTAATTTAGTGAGTTACTTTACTAAGCGGGGGTCTACAGAGGATCTACCATTAGTAACAATCAATCAATATAATACCAACACTCCTTAACAATATAAAAATTAACAAATCATGTCACTGTATTGAACAGAATTGTGTTTCAATAAAGAACCATGGATACTGACCATTCCTTCTCTATATCTCATTCCATCTTCACCCTGAAACAACCCCAAATTTCTGCTCTTCTCACTGCAGTATTTTCAGATTCTGACCCATCCAAAATTCAGTTCAACAGAACAAATTGAGAGCCTACTATGTGCTAGACACTATGCTAGCAACTGGGTCAAAGGATAAGTGAAGTGTGAACACTTCAAATACACAAATTCTACCTCTCCATAATTCTGCACATCACTAATCTCCAAAGCTCTTCCCCCAAATATACACACCTAGCTATGATGCCACCATTGACCATGAGGAAGTTTCATAAGGAGTCTAGAGATAAAAGACTTAAACTAAAAATACACACAAAAGGATAAATATTATATGACCCCATTTATATGAAATATCTAGAACAGACAAATGTATACAGCCCATTGTCATCGAGTTGATTTCAACTCATGTTGTTAGGTGTCACCGATTAAATTCCGACTCAGAGTGACCCTATGTACAAGAGAATGAAACAGGGCCTGGTCCTGCACCATCCTCACAATCCCGGCTGCACTTGAACCCATCGTTGCAGCCACTGTGCCAATCCATCTCATTTAAGATCTTCCCCTTTTTCTCTGACCCTCCACTTTACTACATATGATGTCCTTCTCCAGGGACTGGTCTCTTCTGACAGCATGACCAAAGTAGGTGAGATGAAGTCTGGCCATTCTTGCTTCTCGGGAGTATTCTGGCTGCACTTCTTCCAAGATAGTTTTGTTCCTTCTTCTGGCAGACCATGGCATTGTCAGTATTCTTCACAAACAATACAATTCAAAGGTGTCAACTCTTCTTCAGTCTTCCTTATTAATTGTCCAGCTTTCACATGCGTATGAGGTGATTGAAAATAGCATGGCTTGGATTATGTGCACCTTAGTCTTCAAAGTGACATCTTTGCTCTTCACTACTTTAAAAAGGTCTTTTGCAGCAGATTTGCTCAATGCAATACAACATCTGATTTCTTGACTGCTGCTTCCATGGGTATTAATTGTGGATCCAAGTAAAATGAAATCCCTGACAACTTCAATCTTTTCTCTATTTGTTATGTGGCCTACTGGTCCAATTGTGAGGACTTTTGTTTTCTTTATACTGAGGTATAATCCATACTGAAGACTGTAGTCTTTTATTTTCATCAGTAAGTGCTTACAGTCATCTTCACTTTCACCAAGCAAGGTTGTGTCATCTGCATATCACAGGTTGTTAAAGAGTCTTCCTTCAGTCCTGATGCCACATTCTTCTTCTTATAGTCCAGCCTCTCTATTTGCTCAGCATAAAGAATGAATAAGTATGGTGAAAGGATATAACCCTGATGCACACCCTTCCTGATTTTAAACCATGCAGGATTCTCTAGTTCTGTTTGAATTATATCCTCTTGGTCTATGTACATGTTCCTCATGAGCATTAATTAAGAGTTCCGGAATTTCCATTCTTTGCAATGTTGTCCATAATTTGTTATGATCCACATTGTCAAATGCCTCTGCATAGTCAAAACGCAAGTGAACATCTTTCTTGTAATCTTGGCTTTCAGTTAAGATCCATCTGACATCAGCAATGCTATGCCTTGTTCCACATCCTCTTTTGAATCCAGCTTGCATTTACTTGTATATGATATTAATGATATTGTTTGATAATTTCCACATTCTATTGGATTATCTTTCTTTGGAATGGGCACAAATATGGATCTCTACCAGTCAGATGGCCAGGTAGCTTTCTTCCAAATTTCCTGGCATAAATAAGTAGGTGCCTCCAGTCCTGCATCTGTTTGTTGAAATATCTCAATGGGCATTTCATTGACAGCCTTGTTTTTAGCCAATTCCTCCAGTGCAGCTTGGACTTCTTCCTTTAATATCATTGGTTCTTGATCATATGCTACTTCCTGAAATAACTGAACATAGACCAATTCTTTTTGGTACAGTGATATCTTCTTTTGTGCTTCCTGCACTGTTCAATATTTTGCCCAACTCATAGAGACCAAATGGTTACCAGGAGTGGATGGGAAGGGAAATGGGATTGCTTAGGGATACTGAGTTTCTGGTAAGGGTGATGAAAAAATTGTAAGCAGGTAATGAAGATGTTTGTACAACATGATATACATAATTAACATGACTGAATTGTAAAAATGGGTGAAATGGCAAATGTTTTGTCTTATATATTTTACCACAATAATTTTTTTACTGAGTTAAATAACAGGAATGAGAATATATAGTGGGGCATTTTATCTTTCATTTTATTTATTTTTGTAATATTTTATTTCTTATCATGCTCATGTGTTATGGTAAAAAATAATAAAATATATTGTTGTTGTTGTTAGGTGCCATCGAGTTGTCTCCAACTCATAGCGACCTTATGTACAACAGAATGAAACACTGCCTGGTCCTGCACCAGCCTCACGATCCTTGCTGTACCTGAACCCATTGTTGCAGCCACTGTGTCAATCCATCTTGCTGAGGGCCTTCCCCTTTTTTGTTGACCCTCCACTTCAGTAACCATGATATCCTTCTCTGGAGAATGGTCCCTTCTGACAACATGACCAAAGTAGGTGAGACAAAGTGTGGCCATTCTCCCTTCCAAGGAACAGTCCAGCTGTACTTCTTCCAGGATAGATCTGTTCATTCTCTTAGCAGTTCATGGTACTTTCAGTATTCTTCACCAACACCACACCTCAAAAGTATCAACTCTTCTTTGGTCTTCCTTATTCATTGTCCAGCTCTCACATGAAAATGAGGTGACTGAAAAATACCATGGCTTGGGTTAGGTGCACCTTAGTCTTCAAGGAGACTTCTTTGCTCTTCAGCACTTGAAAGAGGTCTTTTGAAGCAGATTTGCCCAGTTCAATACATCTGATGTCTTGACTGCTGCTTCCATTGGTGTTGATTGTAGAACCAAGTAATATGAACTCTTTGACAACTTTAATCTTTTCTCCATTTATCATGATGATACATACTGGTCCAGTTGTGAGGATTTTTGTTTTCTTTATTTTGAGGTGTGATCCATACTGCAGACCGTTGTCTTTAATCTTCATCAGTAAGTGTTTCAAGTCATCCTCACTTTCAGTGAGCAAAGTTGTGTTGTCTGCATATCATAGGTTGTTAATGAGTCTTCCTCCAATCTTGATGCCATGCTCATCTTCATATAGTGCAGCTTCTTAGATTATTTGCTCAGCACACAGAATGAATAAGTATGGTGAAAGGATTCAACCCTGATGCACTCCCTTCCTGATTTTAAACCATGCAGTATCCCCTTGCTCTGTTTGAACCACAGGCTCCTGTTCTATGTACAGGTTCCTCATGAGTACAACTAAGTGTTCTGGAATTCCCATTCTTCTCTATGTTATCCATAATTTGTTATAATCTACACAATTGAATGCTTTTGCATAGTCAATAAAACACAAGTAAATATCTTTGTGGTATTTTCTGCTTTGAGCCAAAATCCATCTGACATCAGTAATGCTATCCCTCGTTCCATGTCCTCTTCTGAATCTGGCTTGCATTTCTGGAAGTTCTCTGTCAATCTACTGCTACAACCATTTTTGAAATATCTTCAGTAAGATTTTACTTGTGTATGATATTGTTTGATAATTTTCACATTCGGTGGGATCACCTTTCTTTTCATCTTACTTGGATCCATAATCAACACCCACAGAAGCAACAGTAAAGAAATCAAACGACATACTACATTGGGCAAATCAGCTGGAAAAGGCCTCTTTAAAGTGTTAAAAAGCAAAGATGTCACTTTGAGGACTAAGGTGAGCCTGACCCAAATCACTGTGTTTTCAATTGCCTCACATGCATGCAGAAGCTGCACGATGAGTAAGGAAGACTGAAGAAGAACTGATGCCTTTCAATTATGGTGCTGGTGAAGAATATGGACTTACCATGGACTGCCAGAAGAACAGACAAATCTGTCTTGGAAGAAGGACATCAGCGTCGATAAAGTAGAGGGTCAGTGAAAAAGAGGAAGACCCTAAATGAGAGATTGATGCAGTGGCTGCAACGATGGGCTCAAACACAGCAATGACTGTGAGGCTGGCACAGGACCACAGTGCTGCGTTTTGTTGTACCGAGGGTTGCTATGAGCTGGAACTGACTTGACAGCACCTAATAACAACCACAGGAGTGCAGCACAGCTAGACCATCCTACGGCGGAGAGGTTGAGAGGATGAAGAAAATGGTGAAAGGTAAAGCTGGGGAGATAACAGAGGCCAAGGAGGAAGGAGCTTATCTGCCAGGTATTGAGATTTTGTCCTATGGGAAGCTTCTCAGAGTGGTGACCTAATCAGATTAGCATTTTAGAAATTTCTTGTCTTAATTCTGTTTTGATGCCCAACTGGTCTTCCTAACTTGCTCACCCCGAACCCTTTCTTTATCCTGCATCCACAGTCACCTTTCTAAAGCAAGGCTCTGATTATATCATGCCCTCACTTAAAACACCTGAAAGCTTCCCTGCTGCTCTTCAGACAACTGAAACTCAACATGGCTTCTCTGGAAACGGAGTATTCTGCTGCTCTGCCCAGGAGTCTCCCAGTTTACATCTGCTTTCGCAGCCCAATTGTTAACTGTGCCCCCTTCCACTCTCAAAAGAACCCTGGCGTGGATATTAATTATATGGTCACATGGATCTATAAGGCACTGCTTACCTCTTGGCTTCAGCTGTGACCTTTCCGGCCATCCACTCATCACTAAATCCCTGCTGCTGAACTCCCATCCAGGTCTTCACTCTCCCCCCAGCCCTAGATTCTCATATATTGACTCTACTCTCTTCTCTTCTCATGTGGTCAGATTCCTTTTGCATACAAGGCAAATAGTATAGTAAACCTTTTTTCAAACTGTGGGTTATGACCCATTAGTTGGTTGTAAAATCAGTTTCGTGGGTCACTTCCACTTAACATTTAAAAAAATAAAACTATCTAGAACCAAGCAGACTCATCTGTATTGCTAGTAAATATTGTTTTATGATTCCGTGAAGCTATGAAACTATTATTTTAGGAGTGTGTGAGTGAGAGAAAGAACTGGGTCAAGATGTAAAAGTCACAGCCAAAGGGCCTGAAACACATCAGCATCAGCTCTGAGATCAGATGACCCAGCCACTTCCTATCTCTGCCAACTTGAGTAAGCTGTTTAAGCTTTCTGTGTGTATCCTTCTCACCTAGCTCAAAAGATTGCTATGAAGACGGAGCTAATAGTTGTAAAAGCATGCCCAGCACACATTTAGTACAATTACAGTGTTGGCCATCATTATCATCTTTACCATTCTCTCCGGTTCCAGCTTGGACATAACTTCCTGCAGAAAGCCCCTCCAGCACCCCAGTTCAGGGTTAGGTGCCCTCTCCTGTGTGCTTCTGGGTCCTCTCCCTGTGGTAACATCTATCTCATTTGTCTGATTAGATAGCTAGGCTGGAAGCTACATGAAGGCAGGGGTCTTGCTCATCATTGGGTACCTAGTGGTTAGCACAGTAACTGGCACATAGTAAGCACCTGGTAAATGTTTGCAGAATGAATAATTTATTCTTGGTTGGAAACAGAGGAGCTCTGGTGGTGCAGAGCATTTGGCTGCTAAACAAAAGGTTGGTGGTTCAAATTCATCAGCCGCTCTGTAGGAGAAAGATGAGGCAGTCTGCTTTCATAAAGATTTACACTCTTGGAAGCCCTATAGGGTTGCTATGAATTGGAATTGACTCAATGGCAGTGGGTTTGTTTGGGTTTGGTTTGGCAATAGATATAGAGCCATTTGTTTCACTCAAATCAAGTCAACTTTGAGCTTATGCATATGAGTAGTCATGGTCATCTGATAAAGAGTCTATCACTTTAGTTTAGATAAAACTTGGAGGGCCTTAAATGACATTTTTATGCTATACACACTCATTAATAATGTAGAGAAGGATCTAGGTTGGATGACTGCTTGATGCAAAAGCCACAAATAATTCAAAAGTCAATGTCTCTTAATATTTCAATTAATCAGAACAATGATTTTAAAAAACGTCGGCCACTGCATGACAAATAAAAGGTGGCAAATAAAATGTAGTTACAATCCTTCTGTAGCCTTTTAATTACTTAATGACTTCTACTGCAAGTGATTGTGGCTTTGCTCTATCTTTAGACATTTATTTCAATAAAAACCTTTTATAGTTTCATTCATGATCCATATTTCCCCACATTTTTTAAGTAAAAAAGAGGGAAAGGTTAAAAAGATTTTAATTGTAGTTTTAATACTGACCACACGATGGACAATTATATGTTGGCACCTTCTTAAATCTCCACGGTCAGTTCTGCAATTCCAAGCTTTGTGATGCTCTGATGACCAATACAAAGACCGTCCCAGGAAAATGTGAAGTCACATAGTAAGTGCCCTTGAAATGGAAGACAGCACAACGCACCCACAAATCATACCCGACTATTTGGAAAGCATCATATGTACCTAGAAGTGGCCAAAGAGCACAGTGCATGCTCAGGGTTGCGTAATGGCAGATTCACCCCAATACCTGGGAGTGGTCGGGGACTCCTGGATCTGACTACTCACTTACGAAATAAATCAGTCTGTACATTATATAGAATGTTAGCTGATGATAAGTGCTGTACCACAGAGAAAAATAAAGCAAGGATGAGTAGGGCCTGCCAGTAGTGGTGTGTACATTTTAAATAAGATGTTCAGGAAGGCCTCCCAGAGAATGTAACATTTCGGCAGGACCTGAGAAGGGTGAGTGAGAGAGCGAGAGAGAGTGTAAGCACCAAGGGTGTGGGACTGAGCCACTACCTTCAGACAAGGAGGCACTTATGACACACTGTATAAAAAACTTCAAAGCTCCAGAAGATGGGACTATTGAGATGGATCTATCAACGTGCAACCTGCTCAGCCACCTCATCACCCTTGGAGGACACTCCATTGCCATGGTGTTACAAAACATACTTGTGAGGGGGCACTAGAGTCTCTGAAGAGCTTTGGAGTGGCTGTCCTCTGTAGGTTGGAGAAGACCAATGGAACTGGGCTCTCTGATCTCAGTGGGAATGATGGGCTCTGGAGTGGTAAAAGGTGGTGCTTGACTCTTAGTGACAAGCTAGACATAATAACCAGAGTAAGCCACACATATGCAATGACATCAGGCTTTGTTTTGTTTACTTTCAGGAATGTGTAGTGGTGGCTCAGGAACCATAGGATCTATAGGAACTAGATACGACATATGTAGGTGGAAAACTTAACAAGTGTCCAGAGTTAGAGGGGGAACTCATGGCTTTTACTCAGTTTCTAAACCTAAGCCAGTTCACAGAACCAGACCCTCTTGATTGAGGGAAGGTCAGATCTCCTTGAGGATGAAGCCTGAAAGGCAGCCACAAGTGCATATAGTAAATCTTTCCATTAGCCTTCTTCAGAGGCACCTGAGGTCATTTATAACCAAGACTGCACTTGGAAAGGAAAGTTACTGGCTCTGAACTGGCACTAATTCCGGGAGATAAAACAACGCCACTATAGTCTACTGGTCAGAGTAGGAATTTATGGAAAAATCAATGATAGATGAAGTCGTGGTCTGGAATCCATCTTATAATGGGTCCTAGTAAAACTGCTCTGGTAGCATAGTGGCTAAGACACTTGCCTGCTAACCAGATGGCTGGTGGTTCAAACCCACCAGCCACTCCTCGGAAGGAAGGTTGGGCAATACTACTTCCGTAGTGATACTGCCTTGGAAACCCAAGGAGGGGTCGCTATGAGTTGGGTTTGACTCGATGGCACATAACAACAACAACAGTAAAACTGCAGGCCTCCCTCTAGCTATTTCTGCTCTCTCAGAATGTGTAGTGGGAATAGACAAACTTGATACCTGGCAGGACCACCACATTGGTTCCACAAGCCATGGAGTTCAGGCTATTATTGTTAAAAGAACCAAATAGCAACCTCTATAATTAACACCCACAAAAAGAAGGTATTTCCAGGGAAATTGCAGAGATTAGTGTCACCAGGAAAAATGTGAAAGGTGTAAGGTTGATGATTCTTAGCAATTGCCTGTTTTTCTAAAAAGCCAGATGGATTGTGGAGAATGACTGTACTTTATTGCAAATGTAATCAGGTGATGATGCCAATCATAACTGTAGTTACAGTGGTATCCTTCCTAGAATAAATCAACCCAGCCCTGGTCTCTGGCATACAGCGATTGGCCTAGAAATGTTTTTAAGTCAGTATTTAAAAAAAAATAAAGAAAAAGAAAACACCAAACTCACTGCTGTTGAGTTGGATCCAACTCATAGTGACCACCCTCTCCTTGGTTTTCCGAGGCGGTATCACTACAGAAATAGATTGCCGAATCTTTCTTCCGAGGAGTGGCTGGTGGGTTTGAACCTCCAGCCTACTGGTTAGCAATCAAATGCTTTAGGCATTATGCCACCAGAGCTCCTAAATCAGTATCAGTAAAGAAAAACTTCGGAAGCTATTAGCCTTCATGTAGCAGGGACAACATGTACCTCCACTGTCTTATCTCACAGCTATGACAATTTTGCTGCTGTCCCTTTCAACAGAGGTTTAAAGGACTTACACTCGAGTGTGAAGAAAACAAAAATACAACTGGACCAACAAACAACATGATGGTACATGAAGAAGAATTGAAGTTGTCAGTGATTTCATTCAATTATCAATGTCCATGTAAGCAACAGTCAAGAAATCAAACCAACCTGTTGTGTAGGGCAGATATGCAGCAAAAGCCCTCTCTGAGTTCTAAAAAGCAAAGGTTTTGATGACTGAGGTGCCACCTGACCCAAGCCATGGTCTTTTCAATCACCTCATAAGCATGCAAAAACTGGACAATGGAAAAGTAAAACGGAAGAAGAATTGAGGTTTTTGAACTGTGGTGTTGGCAAAGAATACTGACTATACCATGGAGTGCCAGAAGAACGAACAAACCAGTATCGGAAGAAATACAACGGAATGCTCCTTAGAAACAAGGATGGTGAGGCTCTGGCTCACTTACTTTGGACACACGATCAGGAGAGACCAATTGTTAGAAGACGGCATCATGTCTGGTAAAGCAGAGGCCAGGAACCATGAGGGAGACTTTCAATGAGAGGGACTGACACAATCGCTAAAACAACAGACTTGAACATACCAGTCCATGGCGATGCTGCAGGACCAGGCAACTCCTCATCCTGCTGTACATAGGTCACCCTGATTTGGAACCACCTCGGCAACAACAGATGGACCTGGATTTTCCTGATATGGGACAGAACATCACACTGGTCTGTTACTTTGATGCTATGATGCTAAGTGGACTTGTTAAGCAGGAAACAGCAAGCACTCATTACTACATGCATGCAGAGGTGAGATACAAATCCTGGGACAGTTCAAGGGTCTGCTACACCTGAGAAGTGTTTTCAGTGGTCTGGGCCACATCAGACTATCATCCCTCTACACTGCCAAACACAAAGAAAGAAACACAATTCTCACAGGTCTCTTTGAATTGCGGAGCCAATGTATACCACATTTGGGTGTGCTACTCTGATCATTTAATTTACTGACAGTTTTGAGTGAGGACCAACATGAGAAAAGTCTGTGCAGCAAGTCTAGGATATTGTCAAAGCTGCCCTGACTCCAGGACCTTATAACCTAGAAGAACAAATGGTACTGCAAGCGCCTGAGGCAGAGATGTTAAATGAAGTCTCTGAGGCCAATAGGAAAATCACAGAATTGACCCCTAGGGCTTTGGAGTAAGGCCATGCTTTCTTCTGCCTACTTATTATTCATTTGAAAAGCAACTCTTGGCTTGCTACTGGGCCCTGATAGAGACTGAATGCCTGACCACAGGACACAAATGATTATGTGTCCATCATGTAATTGATGTTATCTGATCCATAGAAAATAAAATTGGACAGGCACAGCAGCATTCCATTGTGAAACAGAAATGGTATCTACGAGACCAGACCCAAGCAGGTGGCTCCGACTCCATGGTACCTGCTCCTGCTCTTTCACTGCCTTCCCCCCACCCGTACCCTACAGCTTCACGGAAAATTCCCTATTGCCAATTAAAAGGGAGACGTACGGGCTTGGTTTACAGACGAAACTACAAGGTACTCCAGCACGAATCAGAAATGGATGGCATCTACATTATAGCCACTGTTTGGAAAATGAAATTCTGCTTCTCTGATGCCAAATGTGTTGATCAATCCAAATCAATTTATTATCAATTTTGTTCTCCTCTGTTCTGACTCCAACTGCACGTGCAGCATTTCTCCCTCTGACCCTGACCACTCAGTGGTAGGTCAGACCTCATAAATAAAGGGGACAGTCCTTCAGTCTACCAAGCCTGCCTAAGACCTCAGACACCAGCTGCAAGCTTGAGATACCCGCGATACCCTAACTTCTGACCTGCTAACTACATACTTATTCAGGGCTTTCCCACTACC
>NW_006921670.1:4136758-4138250 GCF_000298275.1 Orycteropus afer afer
AGGAGTGGCTGGTGGGTTTGAACCGCCAGCCTTCTGGTTAGCAGTCAAATGTCTTAGGCATGCCACCAGAGCTCCTGAGCCTTTAATGGGCCTTATTAAGTAAGCATAATTCATTTAATCAGTGCTCCCCAACCCCCCCTTCCAAGATTAGACTGATATTATACTGGTGGATCTTCCCCACCCCTCCAAGATTAGACTGATATTATACTGGTGGATCTTTCTGGCCAATCCCCATTTAACAGGCACTTATTTAGCATAAACCGTCTTTGTAGTCTGGAGGCCTCATCAATCACCAGGGAAATTCAGAGATTTTAGAGATTATCTCTTAAGAAAAAAGTAGGAACTCTGGGGGTGTAGTGCCTAAGACATTAACTTTCTAGAAGGCTGGTGGTTCAAACCCACGAGCCAGTCCTCAGAAGGAAGATGGGCAATCTACTTCTGTAGAGATACCACCTCAGAAACCCAAGGAGGGGGTCACTATGATTCTAATCGACTCCATGGCTGTTACTTTGGTTTTGATTTGTTGTTGTTGTTTTTGGTTCTTAAGAACTGAGGACAATAACCAAATTCTTTGGATAAAGTTAAATTCTTTACCCCACAGAGCCCCACTCAGAAGAAGCACCCCTGAAAGAGCAGGAAAATCCTCCTGGTAGACAGAATTCAAATAGTACAACTAGCTGTACACTTCACATGGAAGGACAGATAGCCTAAGGTGGGTCAACAGTAATTCATGGGCAGTGCCTGATGGCTGGTGGTCAAGGACTTAGAAAGAATAAGATTGGAAGATTGCTTATAAGGAGGTACGTGCTTGGACCTCTCAGAATGTACGCAGTATATGAAGATAATTATATCCCATATAAACGACTAACAGAGAACACCCACTGTAGTGGTTAAGGTTGTGTGTCAACTTGGTTGGGCCTGGTTGAGTGGCTGGGCAGCTGGTGGTAGTTATTTCCCATAATGAGACTGGCAATCAACTCCACGGTGGGATCTACCACAAGCAGCTGTGTAGCTGCTTTAGGGATTTGGGCTGCTTCTCGTATATAAGAAACAGCTCTGGGAATAGTTTCTAGCTCATGGCACGCTTGAACCCTGCATGTAGCCATGTCATTGTTCACCAGCCTGCCATGCTCTGCCAACCCTGGGACTTTCAGTGGACCTGAATCAATGATCTGCTGTGTTATTTGGTAACATTGGGACTGTGCCTTTTCACTTGTCCACCCTGGGTTTGTCAGCCTCAGCAGCTAGCAGCTGTCTGAGTGAAGAAAAGCCTCCAGCTTCAGTGGGCTGGGAGCAGGAGGAAGAGCTGAAGCCAAGGTCAAGGGGCTTTCACCCAGTCCCTAGAGCCTGGTACTTTGAACTCAGACTTAAAGCCTCCAAACTTTAAGAGAATAAACTCCTGTCTGTTACAGCCATTTATGGTATATTCCTGTCAGAGCGGCACTAGGGAACCAGAGCACCCACTGTGGAGGAGGTTCTCAAAATTCAGGTG
>NW_006921670.1:4139099-4145117 GCF_000298275.1 Orycteropus afer afer
CAGGCCAGGTTCCAGGATTATTTGCTCAGCATATTGAACAAATATGGTGAAATGATACAACCCTGATGCACACCTTTCCACTTCTAGTCAGTGGGTGTCAATCACTTTCTTTCCCTAGCCCTGTGTCTGTTCAGTGAACTCTGGCCATATTTGCAGGGATGGAAGATATGCTTGGGCTCACCAAACAGTCTGGCTATCACAATGGCTGAGTGTCTGAACTGTCAAGAATGGAGGCTAACGCTGAATACTTCTCATGGCACCATTTTCCAGCGAGAACAGCCAGTTACTGGAAAGGTTGATTGTATTGCATCTCCTCCATTATGGGGGAAGCAGTGCTTTGTATTACAGGGGCAGACTTGTCTTCCCTGCCTATAGCACTTCTGCCAGCACCATTAATGAACTTACAGAATGCTTTATCTATGTTCACATTATCTCACAAACAACCCTCCCAAAACTATCCAGAAGTATAAAAACAGAGCAAATACTTTCTCTTTTTATGAGCTCAGCATAATCTTAGTATCAAAACATGACAAAGAGAGTATGAGAAAGGACAATTCAGGCTGATTTCACTCATAGACATAGAAACAAAACTCCAAAACAAAATATCAGCAAATCAAATGTAGTATGTGCACGCACATGTTCATTCTCTCTATATATAATTACATATACAGGCAAACTCTGTCATCACGTCAATTCCAACTCATAGCAACCCCCACTGGGTTTCCTAGGTGGTAAGTCTTTATGGAAGTACACTGCCCCATCTTCCTTCTGTGGAGCAGCTGGTGGGTTTGAACCAACATCCTTCTGGTTAGCAGTCAAATGCCTTAGGCACTGCACCACCAGAGCTCCTTTATAAATATATATATATACGTGTAGAATTATTTCAAGAATTCAGGGTTGCTTTAATACTTGGAAATTAATATTATAATTTACCAAATTAACAGCTCAAAGGAGAAAAGTCTATAACCATCAGTGCAGATGCAGGAAATTGATGGAGAACATTCAACATATATTCATGAAAAAACTGTTAACTTAGGAATGGATCGCTGCAAAAATACAGAGCTTGACTCTGTCCTATTGGTAAATGTTGAAACCGTTTTCTTTAAGATTGGGATTAAGGCTGGGATGCCCATAAATGTACTCTCATTCCGCACTGCATGGGTGGTGCTACCTAGTACAGTGAGGTAAGAAAACATAATGTGAAGTAAATGGTTTGCCAGTGAAGAAACAAATCTGTCATTATTCATAGATGATATGATTTTCAACACAAGAAGAATATACAGATAAATCAGGAAAACTGTCAAAAGTTATGCAAGGTTGCTGGTTACAAAATCAATATACAAAATTAATTCCACTTATTCTTCTGTCAACAGTTAGAAAATTCAATTTATTAAATGATGCCTTTTACAGTGGCAATGAAAATATATAAAGTACCTAGGGCTGAATCTAACAAAAAAGTGTATAAGACTTGTTTGGAAAAAAACTATAAAACATAATACAGTTCATTTAAAGTAGTAATAATAATAATGATAAAAATTCGACAGCCCCTAAAAACAACAACATATTTTTAAAGACTTGATGAATAGAATGAAGTCTTTTAAAATACGTCGCTGTTCTTCCGCGCCGCCCCGCAGCAGGAAGACCAGGCGATCGGCTTCCATAAAGGTTTATCACCTCGGAAACCCAATGGGGGTCATTACCAGTAGGAATTGACCCAATGGCAGTGGGTTTGGTTCTTCGGTTTTCATGAACAGAATGATTCGACATTTTAAGGATGTTGCTTCTCTTCCAAATAGATGTGAAGAGTCACTGCAGTGCCAATCAGAATCCCAATAGTTTTTTTTTTTTTTTTTTTTCTTTTCCTCAAGGAACTTGACAAGCATTTACAAGGGAAGGTAGAGGGTCAAAGGCAGTCAAAATACTCCTGATGGAGAAGGGGTCGGAAGCTTGCCTTGCCAGTCACCAAGACTTATTACAAAGGCAGGTAATTAAAAGTCGGTGCAAGAACACTAAAAAAACACTGATGGTACCGAATACAGAGCCCAGAAACAGATGCATACGTGGGTGCAACCTTGCTTTAGGATGCAAATGGTGCTGCAGTTCAGGAAAGAGCAGGCTTTTCAAAACAAGTGCTGAGGCAGCTGGCTATCCTTTCAGAAGAAGGTAAAACTTAACCCCTACCTCAATCTGCACAAAAATCAATTTCAAAAGCACTAAAGATTTAATCATGGAAAGAAAAATTATGACACATATAAGCCTATGTAGTAATATCTGTATGACCTCGGGATGGGGAGAGATAAAAAATAAAATAAAATAAAAAACAAGATTCAAAAAGTACAAACCATAAAAAATAAAATTCTACCTCATTAAAATTCACAACTTCTGTTATTCAAAAGACTCCACAGAAAGTGAAAAGATGACTGACAAATTGGAAAAACATATTTGTAAGATGAAATGCTTACCTTCTAGAATAGATACAGAATTCCTACAAATCAATTAAGAAAAAGACAAACGACCAAATAGAAAAATGGCCAGAAAACACAAATAGACATTTCACAGATGAAAAAACATGTATGTCCCATAAACATTAAAATATGATTGATTTAACTAAAACCCAGAAAAATGTATCTTGCAACAAATGAGATAGCAACTCTCCCCTACTAGACTGGCAATGTTTTTTCAAAAATGGCAATAATAAGGGTTGGTGGAGATATGGAGCAATGAAAACTTTGGGAAACAATTAGTCATTACTTGGTAAATTTTAAAGGAGTGCTCGTGGTATAGTGGTTAAGGCATTTGACTGCTAACCAAAAGGTCAGTGGTTCAAACCCCTAACTGCTCTGTAGAAGAAATAAAAGGCTGTCTACTTCGGTAACGATTTACAGCCTTGGAAACCCAATGGGGGTCACTATGAGTCAAAATCAACTGGATGGCAGTGAGTTTGGTTTGGTTTTGCTGGTAAATTTTAAGATGCTCATAGGTAGCCACACAACAATTGCAGTCCCAAATATATGCCCTAGAGAAAGTTGCAAGGAAAACAGGGGATGTGTTACAAGATGTTTATAAACACTATTGGTTGTAACACCAAACTATTTGACACAGCCCTAGTATTCTACAGTAGAATAAATACATTATACTATATGCATACAATTAAATACTGTTGTTGTTCTTAGGTGCCTCAAGTTGATTCAAGAGCTCTGGTGGCACAGTGGTTAAAGCATTTGATGGCTAAGCAAAAGGCTGGCAGTTAGAACCCACCAGCCACTCTGCAGAAGAAAGTCAAGGCAGTCTGTTTGCATGATTTACAGCCTCAGAAACCCAATGAAGCAGTTCTACTCTGTCCTGTAGGGTGGCTGCAAGTCGGAATCAACTCGATGGCAGTGGGTTTGGTTTTGGTTTGGTTCAAATAGATTCTAACTCATAGTGACCCTAGGGACAACAGAAGAAAACACTGCCCAGTCCTGCACCATCCTCATAATCATTGTTATGTCCGAGCCCACTGATGCTGCTGTGTCACTCCATCACATTGAGCATCTTCTCTTTTTCACTGACCCTCTACTTCACCAACATGAAGTCCTTGTCCAGGGATTGCTCCCTCCAGATAATATGTCCAAAGTATATGAGACAAAGTCTCACCATCCTTGCTTCTAAGGAGCATTCTGACAGTTCATCTTCCAAGACACATGTGGACATTTTTTTGGCAGTCCATGATATATTTAATATTCTTTGCCAACACCGTACTTCAAAGGCATCAATTCTTCTTTGGTCTTCCTTATTCATTGTCCACTTTTTGCATGCATATAAGGCAAATGAAAATACACAAATGGATTGATTCAGGAACACTTTAGTCTTCCAGGTGACCGCTTTCCTTTTTAACATTTTAAAGAGGTCTTTTGTGGCAAATTTGTCCAATACATCATTTGATTTCTTGACTGTTGCTTTCATGGGCGTTGACTGTGCATCCAAGTATAGTGAAATCCTTAACAACGTCAATCTTTTCTCCATTTTTCGTGATGTTGTTTATTGATCCAGTTGTGAGGATCTTTGTTTTCTTTATGTTAAGGTGTAAGCATTACTGAAGGGTATAGTCTTTGATCTTAATCACTAAATCCTTCGAGTCCTCTTTGCTTTTAGCAAGTGAGGCTGTATGATGTGCCTATGACAGGTTGCTAATGAGTCTTCCTGCAAACCTCATGCTGCATACTTCTTCACATAGTCCAACTTGTCAGAGTATTTGCTCAGCATGTTGTAGGTGCCGTCGAGTTGGTCTCGACTGCTACTGACCCTATGTGTAACAGAACAAAATACTGTCAAGTCTGACAGCAGCTTCAAAATCATCACGATGCTTGAGCCCATTGTTGGAGGCACTAGGCCAGTCCTTCTCACTGAGGGTCTTCTGTTTTTCTTTGACCCTCTACTTTACAAAGGACGAGATCCTCTTCCACGGACTGGTCCCTCCTGATAACGTGTCCAAAGCAGGTTAGCCAGAGTCTGGCCAGCCTCCCTTCTGAGGATCCTCATGGCTGTTGTTGTTGTCAGGTGCCACTGAGTCAACTCCAACTCATAACGACCCTAACTATGCACAACAGAATGAAACACTACCTGGTCCTGCACCAACCTCACAAGTCTTGCTATACCTGAGCCCATTGTTGCACCCACTGTGTCAATCCATCTTGATGAGGGTCTTCCCCTTTTGTCCAATACCAAGCATGATGTCCTTTTCCAGAGAATGGTCCCTTCTGACAATATGACCAAAGCAGGTGAGATGAAGTGTGCCATTCTCGCTTCCAAGGAGCATTCCGGCTGCACTTCTTCCAGGACAGATTTGTTCCTTCTTCCAGCAGTCCACAGTACTTTTATTATTCTTCACCAACACCAAAAGCATCAACTCTTCTTTGATCTTTCTTATTCATTGTCCAGCTTTACATGCGTATGAAGCTAATGAAAATACTATGGCTTGAGTTGGGCTCACCTTAGTCTTCAAAGAGACATCTTTGCTCTTCAGCACTTTAAAGAGGTCTTTTGCAGCAGATTTGACCAGTGCAATACATCGTCTAATTTCCTGACTGCTGCTTCCACTGGTGTTGGTGGTGGATCCAAGTAATATGAAATCTTTAACAACTTCAATCTTTTCTCCATTTATCATGATGCTGCCTATTGGTGCAGTTGTGAGGATTTTTGTTTTCTTTATGTTGAGGTGTAAAGAGCTCTGGTGGCACAGTGGATTTGACTGCTAACCAGAAAGTTGGCAGTCCAAACCCACCAGCCACTCCATGGAAGGAAGACGGGGCAATCTACTTCTGTGAAGATTCACTACCTCGGAAACCCCATGGGGGTTGCTTTGAGTTGAATCAACTTGATGGCAAAGGGTAGTTTTTGTTACATTTAAGTATAACCCATACTGGAGACTATACTCTTTAATCTTCACCAGTGAGTGCTTCAAGTCATCCTCATTTTCAGCAAGCAAAGTTGTGTTGTCTGCATATCGCAGCTTGTTAATAAGTCTTCCTCCAATCCTGATGCCATGCTCTTCTTCTCACATTATTTGCTCAGCATACAGATTGAATAAGTATGCTGAAAGGATACAACCCTGATGCACTCCTTTCCTGATTTTAAACCATGCAGTATCCCCTTGTTCTGTTTGAACGACCATGGGTGTGGGTTCAATTCCAGAACTGAAGGGCAGCTAGGGGACATAGTCTCAGTGGTTCCATCAGGCTCTATCAGACCAGCAAACCTGGTCCCCCCCCCTTTTTTTTTAAATTTTATTTTGATTTGGGTGAAGATTTACAGAGTAAATTTACTTTTTATACAGCAGTTCACATATACTTTGTCTCATGTCATTGACCAAAATTTACAATGCAACAGCTCCTCTCCCTCTTCCTCCCCATAGTTACCTCTTCCCAGTGTCCATCCCTCCATAGTCTTCTGCGCCCTGAGCTGTCTCCCTGTGCATAAGCAGCCCTTCCTTCTCCCATGATTGTTCTCTCCAGGGTGTGTGTCTACTTGAGGTAAATG
>NW_006921670.1:4150647-4152385 GCF_000298275.1 Orycteropus afer afer
TGCTCTGGACGAGGAGAGACCCATCGTTGCATCTAGATAGCAGCTTGCTAGCTTTTAAGATCCCAGTTGCTACTCGCCAAAGTAGGAGGTGGAACAATATTTTGTATAGTATGTTATGCCAATTGAGCTTGATGTCCCCTGTGACTATGATTCCAAGCCCACAGGTTCAACTACTCAGTCCCTCTGGGTAGTTGGCTGTGATCAAGCAGCGACCACAACCTTGGCCCTTATCAGCTCTACTATACACCTGGGAATTCCGATCATTCACATAAACTTATAGGACCACTGTTGGCCAACTCTATACATGTTCTTGGATACACTCCCCATTTCATAGACATACCTAATAGTTTAGGTACTCTACTTTTAAGAACAAGTTTCAGAGTCTCTTCTGACATCCATTTTGGTCTTTTCTTTCCTTCCTATCTTTTCCATGACCTTTTGTTTTCTTTATGTATGATGTCCTTGACATCCTACCACAACTCATTTGATTTTCAGTTATGAGTGCTCAGTATGTCAAATCAATTCTTGAGATAGTCTCTAAATTCAGGTGGGATATACTTGAGGTCATACTTTGGCTCTTGAGGATTTGTTTTAGTTTACTTCAACTTCAACTTGAACTTGCATATGAGCAACTGATTTTGTTCTATAGTCAGCCCCTGGCCTTGTTTTGACTGATGATATTGAACTTCTTCATGGCCTCTTTCTACAGGTAGTTGATTTGATTCCTGTGCATTACATCCAGTGAGGTCCACACGTATAATCCCCTTTTATTTTGTTGAAGAAAGGTATTATAAATGAGTAAGTCATTGGTTTTGCAGAATTCTGTCATATGATCTCCAGCATCATTTCTATCACCACAGCCATATTTTCCAGATACGGATTCTTCTTTTTTGCTTCCAACTTTGCTATTCCAATCAACATTAATTATCAGTACATCTTGATTGCATGTTTGATAAATTTCAGATTGCAAAAATTGGTTAAAAATCTTCAATTTCTTCATCTTTGGCCTTAGAGGGATTAACTGGTCTTCCTTGTAGGTGTATAGATATCATCCTACAATTGACAGCATTGTACTCCAGGATAGATCTTGAAATGTTCTTTTTGATTATGAATGTGATGTCATTCCTCTTCAATTTGTCATTCCCAGTATACTAGACCATATGATTGTCCAATTAAAAATGGCCAATACCAGTCTATTTCAGCTCACTAATGCCTAGGATATTGATTTTTAAGCATTCTATTTCATTTTGACAACTTCTAATTTCTATAGGTTCAAACTTTGTACAGTCCACATTCCAATTATTAATGGATATTTGTGAGAGTTTATTCTCATTTTGAGTCACACCACATTAGCAAACAAAGATCCCAAAATCTTTACCCTATCTACATCATCAAGGTCAATTCTGCTTTAAGGAGGGAGCTCTTCTCCAGTCATATATTGAGTGCCTTCCAACCTGAGGTGCTGTGGTGGCATAGTGCCTAAGGCATTTACTGCTAACCAGAAGGCTGGCAGTTCAAACCCATGAGCCATTCCTTGTACGGAAGATTGGGCAATCTACTTCCACAATGCTACTGCCTCGGAAACCCAAGGAAGGGTCACTATGAGTCGGATTCGATTCAACGGCAGTGAGTTTGATTTGGTTTTCCAACCTGAAGGGCTTATCTCCCTTCTCTATATCAGACAATATTCTGCTGCTATTCACAAGGTTTTCACTGGCCACTTTTATTCGCCCCCCCC
>NW_006921670.1:4152485-4154716 GCF_000298275.1 Orycteropus afer afer
CCGCCAAAAGTAGATTGTCAGGTCCTTCTTCTTAGTCTGTCTTAGTTTGGAAGATCTGCTGAAACCTGTTCACCATGGGTGACCCTGCTAGTATTTGAAATACCAGTGGCATAGCTTCCATCATTACAGCAACATGCAAGGCACCACAGTACAGCAAACAAGTGATAAAAACAATATATTGTTTAGGGTATGAACACATTTAGTAAAACTATAAAGAAAAGCTAGAGAATGATACAAAATTCATGGGAGTGATTCCTGTGAGGGTAAAGGAGAGGGATCAGTGAGGCAAATACCAAGTGTTGGTTAGCATGGATGTGACAGTCCTGTATTGAGGCCTGAGTGTAAACAGCAGCTCACTGTGTACCTTAGGGTGGAAAGACAAAGAAGAAAGTAGGAGAACAGAGATTCAACACCAGATAACTTTCATATTTTATTTTTGCCTTGGGCTAAAGTTCCCAAAACCATAACAGTAAAATAGAACCATCTGTTTACAGGATAAGTTAGTGTAGTACACAAAGTTTACCAATAGAAATTCAGAATAATGTATCCTAGAATGTGAGTCAAATCATGAAGAAATAGAAATAAAAAAGCCAAAAACTTTTGAGAGGAGTTTAAAGACATCATGTCATCTTCGTTTATAATGCTAAAGGTATGGAAATAAGTTAAATGATCATTAGTACAAGAATGATTAGGTAAAATAGGATACATTCATACTTACTACAATACAGTATCAAACCAACTTCATTTGAGGAAAAGGACGATGGAAAAGCCCAATATTATCAGTCAGAACAAGGCCAGGGACCAAGTGCAGAACATCAGTTGCTCATATGCAAGTTCAAGTTGAAGCTAAAGTTCTTGAGAGCCAAAGTATGACCTCAAGTATATCCCACCTGAATTAAGAGACTATCTCAAGAATAGATTTGACACACTCATAACTGAAAACCTAATGAGTTATGGTAGGACATCATACATGAAGAAAACAAAAGGTCATTAAAAAGATAGGAAAGAGAGTTCTGGTAAGATGGCGGACTAGGCAGAAAGACTGCACAGACCCTCTTCAACAAAGAAAAGGGAAACCAATTAACACAGACACAGAAGATAATCCTGGATCCCTGAGCCTTGAAGGGAAGGATATAGAAGTGGACTAAACCCCAACTAGCAGAAGAATTTGGATGAAAATACCAAAAAAGGAGACAGACGGAGCTGCGGTCTGGCAGCGATCCTGAGCAATCCTGATGGCACAGACAGCTTGGAGATTCCTGAGTGGTAGTAGGACCTAAGAATTAATCTTAAA
The DNA here is from genome assembly GCF_000298275.1 of Orycteropus afer afer. Lineage (NCBI taxonomy): Eukaryota > Metazoa > Chordata > Mammalia > Tubulidentata > Orycteropodidae > Orycteropus > Orycteropus afer. The sequence continues at coordinate 4,153,780 of NW_006921670.1, forward strand.
ATCAGCCCTGCTAGCCAGGGACTGCACAGAGGACTGCTCTGGTGGCTGGGGAATAAACGGAGAAGCTGAAGAGAAAGGTGGGCTGAGCTGTGGACTTTTGCCGTTCTGGAGGACGCCGCCATATTGAATGTTACAAGCAGCTTGACCATTGTGGATATTTAAAGAGACAGCACTTTCCAAGATTCCAGGGGCTTAAGAAGAGGTTAGGCTTTCCAGCAACCCCAAGGACACTCCAGACCTGCAAGAGTGAAAAGGTACCACATTCCTCTTGTTACTCTTTTACCCTACACCTGCTTGGTGAACAGAAGTGCGGCCATCCCCCACTCCCACCCACCTTCTGGGCCCACAAGAACTTCATCACAGCCTGTGTGCTCAGGCGGAGCCTGGGTGCCCTGCCCTGTCCTCCACCAACTTTTTTTTTTTCTTTTCTTCTTTTTATTATTTTTTTCTTTTTTTTTTTTTCTGGTGATTAGTTTGTTTGTATTATCTGTTTTAAAACAACTATTATTATTAATACTTTTGTCCTTTTTACTATTAATCTTACTCTTCTCCTCCCAGGTCCTAGTTTTCAGCTTTTTTTTTCTTTTCCCTGTCCCTGGTTGAAAATTTTATTATTACTATTTTTTTTTTCTTTTTTTCCCCTTTTTTTCTCATGGTTAACCCCATTCCTTGTTTTTCTTTTTGCATTTTTCCCATTTTTTTTCTTCATTATTTTCTTTCTCTACCTTTTCTCTCTTAGTGCCCTATCCCCAGATATTGCAGGTTTCCTTGTTTTTTCTTTTTTTGGTTGCTGTTCCTGTGTGATTACATGGTGTGCTTTTTGCCCATGTGCTTTTAGTTTTTTGATGGTTATTCAATTGTAATTTTTGTCTAACTGAGTGGGAGACAGCAACAGTCCCCATAAGACACAACTACACCCACACCTCCTGCAACTTCA
>NW_006921670.1:4155100-4157946 GCF_000298275.1 Orycteropus afer afer
TTAGAAATGATTCTAAATCTACAGATAGAAATCCAGAAGATTAATACTAAATTGTCAGAAATAGATAACACACTAGAAGGGCAAAGGAGTAGAATCGATGCAATGGAAGACAGAATTAATGAGATTGAAGACAAATACCTGAATACTTCTTTGGAAAGGGATCAATCAGAAAAAAAAATCAAAACAAAACGAAGAAAGTCTAAGGTTCATGTGGGATACCATCAAAAGGAATAACTAACGTGTCATTGGAATTCCAGAACAGGAAGAGAAAAACAAAACCACTCAGAACGGGAATTCCAGAACACTTAATTGTGCTCATGATGAACCTGTACATAAACCAAGACACAGCAGTTCACACAGAACAAGGGGATACTGTATGGTTTAAAATCAGGAAAGGTCTGCATCAGGATTATATTCTTTAACCATACTTATTTAATCTGTAAAGGGTCACTATGAGTCAAGATTGACTCAATGGCAGTAGGTTTAATTTGGTGCAGCTGAGCAAATAATGCAAGAAGCTAGAATGAAGAAAAACGTGGCATCAGGTTTGGAGGAAGATTCATGAACAATGTGTGATATGCAGATGACACCATCTAGTTTGCTGAAAGCCAAGAGGACTCCAAGCACTTACTGATGAAGACCAAGGACTCCAGCTTTCACTATGGGTTACACCTCAACATAAAGAAAACAAAAATCCTCACAACTAGATCAATAAACAACATCATGATAAAAAGAGAAAAGATTGAAGTTGTCAAGGATTTCATTTTACTTGGACCCATAATCAATGCCCATGGAGCCCATAGAAGCAGAAGTCAAGAATTCAAATAATGTATTGCATCATGCAAAACTGCTGCAAAAGACCTCTACAAAGGGTTACAAAGCAAAGATACCACTTTGAAGACTGAGATGCACCTGAGCCAAATCATGGTATTTTCAATCATCTCATATGTATGTGAAAGCTGGGCAATGAAAAAGGAGGACAGAAGAATTGATGCATTTGAATTATGGTGTTGGTAAGAACAGTGGATATACATGGACTACAAGAAGAACAAACAAATCTGTCTTGGACGAAGTACAGAATGGTCCTTAGAAGCGAAGATGAGGAGGCTTCTCTCATTCTTTGGCCATCTTATCAGGAGGGACCATTCCCTGGAGAAGGATATCACGCTTGTTAAAGTAGAGGATCAGTGAAAAAGAGGAAGATCCTTGTTCTGGTTCCCTACTGCTGCTCTGACAAGAATATACCACCAATGGGATGGCCTTAACAAACAGGAGTTTATTCTCTTATAGTTTAGGGGCTTTAAGTCCAACTTCAAAGTGCCAGGCTCTAGCGGCTGGGCGAGAGTCCCTCAACCCTGGACTTCAGCTCTGCCTCCTGCTTCCAGCCCACTGAAGCTGGAGACGTTTCTTCACTCAGATGGCTGCTGGCTGCTGAGGCTTACAAACCCAAGTTGACAAGTGAAAAGGCACAGTCCCAGTGTTACCAAACAGCATGGCAGGCCATTAATTCAAGTGGAATTAATGGAAAGTTACTTTCAATGGAAAGTCCCAAGGTCGGCAGAGCATGGCAGGCTGCTGAATATGGCTACATGCAGGGTCCAAGCGTGCCAAATGCTAAAGACTGTTCCTAATGCTGCTGCTTATATATATGGGAAGCAGACAACATCCCTAAAGCAGCTACCCAGCTTGTGGTAGATCCCACCATGGAGTTGACTGCCAGTCTCATCATGGGGAATAACTACCACCAGCTGCTCAGCCACTCAACCAGGCCCAGCTAAGTTGACAAACAACCTTAACTACCACAATCCTCATCAAGATGGATCTGCACAATGGCAGCAAAAATGGGCTCAGGCATTACAACGATTAAGAGGATGGTGCAGGACCAGGCAGCGTTTCATTCTGTTGTGCACAGGGACACAATGGGTCAGAACCATCTTGACAGCACCTAACAAGAAGCTGTAAGAAAATAAATTTGTGTTGGTTAAAGCCACCCACTCGAAGTACTTGTTATAGTAGCATTAGAGAACTAAGACACACCATGACCCATCAATTCCATTCCCAGCAATCACTTTGCTAAGAAACATTCACTTACGTATACAAGGATATTCACTTAAGTATTATTTGTAATTATATGTATAAATATAAAACACCAAAATGCCTATCAGCAGGGGAGTAAACTACAATATCCAGGCAATGCAGGAGTTAAAAATAAAAAAGATAAATCTCTAAATATTAACATACATTGAAAGTTGTCCAAGTGATATTAAGATTTTTTAAAGTTACAGAAACAGTGCTCACTTCGACAGCACATATGCTAAAATTGGAATAATACAGAGAAGATTAGCATGGCCCCTGAGCAAGGATGACATGCAAATTCATGAAGTGTTCCATTTTTACCAACTGAAATAAAAAGGATAATGTCAGGATACTATGAAGAACTGGACTCCAACATATTTGAAAATCTGGAAGAAATGAACAGGTTTCTAGAAACACACCACTTACCTAAATTAACACAGACTGATGTGGAAAAATTGAACAGGCCCATCACAAAAGAAGAAATTGAACACATACATCATCAAAAAACTACCAACAAAAAAAAGTCCTGGCCCAGACGGTTTCACTGGAGAATTCTACAAAACATTCTTAGAAGAACTGATACCAATCCTACTCAAACTATTCTAAAACATAGAAAAGGATGGAATCCTCCCTAACTCATTTTATAAAGCCAGCATAACCTTGATACCAAATCTAGTCAAAGACATCACTCAAAAGGAAAACTACAGACCAATATCCCTCATGAATATAGATGCAAAAATCTTCAACAAAATCCTAGCCAATAGACTGCA
>NW_006921670.1:4163016-4170572 GCF_000298275.1 Orycteropus afer afer
AATAATTACAATACAAAGAGAGAAATTCTCTATTAGGGGTATGAGCAAAGTCTTATGGGAGGGAACATAGGGAAGAAGAAATTAGTTTAATGTGTAGAAGCATTTTACAGCAGTGAAATGATTGGGGCCTGATGTGTGAATAGGATTTTATCAAGCATTCATAAGTTGGTAGAGGACTGTAGATTGTATTTTACAAAGATGTCTGTGTGCATACCAATACACACCCCATCCCACGTGCTCTTCTATCAAATGACACTGACACTCCTCCAGGGCAAAGTGGGGGTCTATGTTCCCTCCCCTTGAACTTGGGCAGGATTTTGTCATGGCCTCGATGAACAGAATGAGTGGAACTGTCACAGCATGACTTTGAGGCCGTTCAGCTTCTGCCTGGCTCTTTCTTTCATAGGATGCTTACCCCTGGAGCCCAGCCATGCTGTGAGAAAGCCCAAACTAGTCCAGGCGGCAAGACCACATGGAGAGGCCCACGTGGGGGGAAACTGAGGCTCCCAGCCGACAGCCAGCCATCAATTGCCAGAGATGTGAGTGAAGGAACCTTCAGATGTTTCCTGCCCCCAGCCTTCAAGTTCTCCAGCTGCGGCCCAAACATACAACATGGAGCAGACAAGCCATCCCTACTGTGCCCTGTCCTAATTCCTGACCCAGAGAACTCATGAGTATAATAAATGGTTGTTTGATGTCAGTGAGTTTTAGAGTAATGTGTTACACAGCCAAAATAACGAACAAAGACATTTTAAGAGAAGAAATGACACAAGAACTATGTAGGTGTCACAGAGCATTTAAGTATTGGCAGTTATAGCCGATGAGGCCACAAAGTTGGCTGGGACCTAACCACGAAGGTCTTATATAACAGTTTACAAATATTCAATTTATCATATTGGTAGGGAAGAACTATTAAATATTTTTACACTGGGAAGTAAAATGCTAAGATCCGCATTTTAGCAAGACAACTCTGAGATGAACATGAAGAAAGACTGGAAAAGAGAAGATTTAAAATAGAAAAAGTTCCCCTAATTAAGACTGACTCTGTTGTTATTATGTGCCGTCGAGTCAGCCCCAACTCATAGCGACCCCTCCTTGGGTTTCCGAGGCAGTATCACTACGGAAGTAGGATTGCCCAACCTTCCTTCCGAGGAGTGGCTGGTGGGTTTGAACCGCCAGCTGTCTGGTTAGCAGGCAATGACTGACTCTAACAAAGTGAAATAGTGGGACCATCCTGGGGGCTATGTATTTTCTGTCTTTTTACTCTTTAAGGTTGCTCTGATGCTCATTAAATCTAGATTTCATTTGTATTAAAGCATAAGTGCTAGGGCAACATTAGCATCCAAAAAGTTTTCCTTGTTCTTCTTTCAAACTCTGGAACTGGATCAGTTGACTTAAAGTGGATTCTAAGAACACAAGAAAGCTGCTTAAAAATATAACCACTTGTACCCATTACTTGTGTGAATAATGCCATCTTTATACAAATATCACCATAATCTCCAATTTCTTCTTTTTGGGCCTATTAAAACAGCCTCATCTTTTTCACTATTGGCTTTATCAGAAAACTTTATAAATATGAATTTGTAAAATAAAATAAATCTATACTAATAAATTATATTTTATACTTTGTGTATCAGGGTTCTACATAAGATTTCAGCTGAATAAAGGGGGAAAGAGAGGACGGAGGGAGGAAGGCAGGCAGGACAGGTTACTCGAGGGGCGTGGTCCAAACAAGAAGGGGAGATGGAACTCAACACACACAGAGACACTTGTGTGTTAAGGGAAAGGATACGTGAATGAAAATAAAAGAAGAGATACAGGAGAGGATGAAAGATACTAATGAGAATGTTTCATTCTCATCTTGGCAGAAAGCCTGGCCTCCTACATTGTGAGAAAATCGAGAAGAAGAATATATTGAAAATTGAGAGTTTTTGGAGAATAGAGATAGTATGGAGAGATCCATGCTAAATCAATCAGATCCTAAAAGGATCTTGAGTAGCAGTAAAAAAAAAAAAAAAAACAACCACTGCCAGTGAGTTGATTACAACTCATAGAGACCCCCTAGGAATTCTAAGGCTATAAATCTTTACAGAAGCACACTGCCACATCTTTCTCCCGTGGAGCAGCTGGTGGGTTCAAACCATGACCTTTTGGTTAGCAGCCCCATGCCTTAACCACAGCACCACCAAAGCTCCAGTAGAGTCTGGATTTTGATAGTATAATCTATTGGAAACCAGTTTTGTATAATTTTATACTGAGTCTTTTTCTAATATTAATTATTCAAGAAATGATTAACCAATTTGTAGGACTCCATGCATATCAATTTTTCACATTTTCCCCTAAAGCCTGTTTTTGAAAAAGTATCATAATTTAAACTCTTCATCAAAAGAAAGTTAATAAAAACAAGAAAAGAAGGGACTCAATATTTCTGTTTTATCATTTGTGAAAGATATTAGTCAATACTTTTTTGAAACAATGGAAAAGACAATAAAGTAAAACAGGAAGAGAAAAACCATTGAAACAAATGGTAAAATAAGATTATAGGACCATATGTGAGTTGACTTTATTCATACTAGTCTTACTCCTCACTAAGTTAAACTGAAGCCAACTGGTACTATAGTTCACAAAATAAAATCTGATTAAAAACAATTTCTACCAGTGTTCTTTATTACTCAGGTTTCTGAGTAAACTGCCTATTCTTTAATCAACTTACCTGTGTCCCAGAGGTTAGCAACCTCTGCTTCCCCTTCTGACATCCACCTCATTGAAGAGGTAATGGGAGGAGGTACTGTTGGCAAAAGTGGCTTTGGATCATCATCATAAAATAACATCAGGTCCTGATTTAAAAAAAGAGAGAGAGAGAGAGAACATGAGAGCTGCAGAAACAAAAATTAATCTCACTGCCTGGTTACAATGGATGTGCGATTTATGGAGATTCAATGTGTGTACGTGTGCTGACCCTACCATCTCCACATTTGGATTTAAGCAAAGTGCACGTGGTTGTCTCTGCTCAGTGTCCATTAGGTACAGGGTGGTCTCCATCATGGGGAATCCACACTCTCGCTGGAGACACCTCATGCAGACAGGCAGTGACTGCATTTGGAGCATTCACTCTCCCTGAGCATCCCCGTCTTGTGCTATGTCAGCAGCCAATCATTTCGTCTTATTGGTAACAAAAAAGCAAGCTGAGTGCATCAGATTTTTAAATGTTAACTTGTTATCCTAGCGTCTAAAGGAGACATAATAGATAATCAATCTAATCACACAGGTTAACAATTATCAACTCATGGCTAATCTGGCTTCATTTATGTTCCTACCACTTTCCACCTGTTTCATTGTGAAGCAAATCCTAGCTATTGCACTTACTTCAATATGATAAGATACTCTAAACGGTAAGAATATTTGTAATAAGCAATAATTGTACCAAACCTATAAAACTTCACAATAATCTTTAATATCAATTATCATAAACTGCTCAAATTTTCAACTATTCATAAATGTCATAAACAGCTTTTTCTACAGTTTGCTTGAATGTGGGATCCAAATCCCGTGGGATTGGTTAATATGCATTATTTTCTTCTGTGAGCTGGGGATTTTTTTAAAAAATAATACTAATTAATGCTTTATTGAAATAGAATTAACATATACTAACATGTACAAACCCTAAGTGTAGTGCTCAGTAACTTTTCACATAGATACCCACGTAACCACATTTCCTTCACTCCAGAAAATTCCCTTTTCCAGTTGATACCATCCCTACATTTTGTTTATCCATTCTCCTGCAGATGAACATCGGGTTGTTTCCAGATTTTGCCTATGATGAATAAAGCTACTATGAACATTCTCACACAAATCTTTTTGTGGACAAGTTCACTCACTGCTCTATATTTACGTGAGAGGAAAGTTGCCGGGTCAGAGCACAGACTTATTTTTAACTTCACGAGAAACTGCAAAATCATTTCCAACGTGACTGTACCCCTTTTTAAAATTCAACTTTTGGAAATAATACACAGAGAGACTCTGTGTATCTTTTACCCAATTTTCCCCAAGGGTGTTACCCTTGTAAAACCACAGTACAATCACCAGCAAGGTACTGACATCAATACAGTGAAGACACACAACGTTTCCATCACCAAAAGGATCCCTCCTGTTGCCCTTTTATAGCCACACGTACCCCCTCCTCCACCCCTGGAAACTACTAATCTATTCTCCATTTCTATCCTTTGACCTTTCAGTAATGTCATATAAATGGAATCATGTAGTATGTAGCCTTTTGAGACTGGCTTCGACCCCCTCCCCCACCTGGCATAATTTCTGGAGCTTCATCCAAGTGGCTGTGTGTACAAATAGTCTGCTACTTCTTATTGGTCAGTAGTATTCATGGCATGGATGGACCACCGTTTATTCAATCCACTGGAGGACATCCAGCTTGTCTCCAGCTATCGACTATTACGAATAAACGTGTTAGGGATATTTGTGTACAGTTTTTGTATGCAACGTAAATTCTCACCTCTCTGGGATGGATGACTGACAGTGTCATTGCTGGGTCACATGGGAGTTGCATGTTGAGTTGTATAAGAAACTGCCAACTGTTCTCCAGAGCAGCTGTATCATTTTACATTTCTACCAACAATATATGAATGTTCCAGTTTCTCTGTGTCCTCATCAGCATTTGGTGATGTCACTACTCTATTTTAGAGATTCTGGTAGGTATGTAGTGGTATCTCCTTGTATGTTTCAATCACATTTTCCTAGTGGCTAATGATATTCTACTTCCATAGTGATACCACCTTGGAAACCTAGGGAGGGGTCGCTATGAGTTGGGTCCAACTCGATGGCACACAACAACAACGACATTGAACATCTCCGTGTGTGCTTACTGACTGTACATAATTTCTCTCTGGTGAATATATACCTTCATGTCCTTTGCCCAGTTTCTAACTGGACTGTTCGGATTTTCACTGTTGAATTTTGAGAGTTCTCTGTATGCTCCAGATACAAGCTCCTTGTCAGATGTGTGTCTTGTGAATATTTTCTTGCAGTCTAGTTTGTCTTTTCATCCTGTTGGTAGAGACTTTCACAGCGTATAGTTTTACATTTTGTTGTGGTTTTTAATCAATTTTCCCTTCTAAGGATATCCTTTGGTGTAAGTCTGAGAACTCTTCGCCTAGTCATCAATTTTCTGCTACATTTTCTGAAACTTTCACAGTTTTATGTTTTACATGTAAGCCCATGATCTATTTGGAGTTGGTTTTTATACATGCTTTGGGTGGAGGCTCATTGTCTTGTTATAAATGTCCAATTGCCTCAACACCATTTGTTAAAAAGATCATCCTCCATTTCACTGCAATTTCTTTTGCACTTTTGTGAAAAATCAGATGGACCTATTTGTGTGGGCCAATTTCTAGGTTTCCATTCTGTCCCACTCATCTACCTCTCTGCTGACCACAGTGTCTTGATTACTTTAACTACACAATAGGCTTTCAAATCAGGTAGAGTGATTACTCCAACTTACTTCCTCTTCAAGATTATTTTAGCTGTGGACCTTTCCTACAAACTTTAGAATAGGCTTATTATCTATGTCTATAAAATGCCATGCTTGGATTTGTATAGATTTTGCATTAAAAATATAAAGCAATTTGGAGATAAGTGACATCATTACTATGTTGAGTCTTTTAATCCAAGAATATGATCTGTCTCTCCATTTATTTAGATCTTCGTTGATTTATCAGTATTTTGTGATTTGCAGTGTACAGATCCGGTACATGTTTTGTTACATTTCTATCTAAGTATTTTACTTTTGGGGTGTGATTGTAAATGACATTATGTTTTAATTGCAGTTTCTATACATTGATTGTTATTGTTGGTGTGGTTATGTGCCATCGAGTTGGACCCAACTCAGCGACCCCTCCTTGGGTTTCCGAGGCAGTATCACTACGGAAGTAGATTGCCCAACCTTCCTTCCGAGGAGGGGCTGGTGGGTTTGAACCACCAGCCTTCTGGTTAGCAGTCAAGTGCCTTAGCCACTACGCTACATTCATTGATAGTATACAGAAATGCAACTGACTGCTGCTGATCTTGCATCCTGAAACCTTGCTGAACTCAACCAGCTTTATGGTAGGTTCCTTGATGTTAGGCTGGAGTAGGCCAAAAATGACCAAACAGGCTTTCAATTGTTATACCACCCTCTCTGGTCCTTTGGCTGGGAGGAGGGGAGCTCTGGTGGTGCAGTGGTTAAGCACTGGGCTGCTAACTGAAAGGTCAGTGGTTCAAACCCACCAGCCACTCAGCAGAAGAAAGATGTGACAGTCTGTTTCCCTAAAGATTACACCTTGGAAACCCTGTGGGGAAGTTCTTACTCTGTCCAGTAGGGTTGCTCTGAGTTGGAATCAACTCGACCACCAACAGGCTTGATTTTTTTGGTTTGGCTGGCTAGGAGAGAACAGGCTTTACTTGCAGCTTTTTATCCTTTCCTGTTGGTGGGGTCCTGAGGCTTAAGCAGCGGTCTGGGTTTGTCTCAAAGTACCTAGCCAGTCCCCTTTCTTCTTCTCACGTTTTAGAGTCCTTTTGTGTTTGTATATTATGCTCAGGGTTTTATTTTTTTTTAATTTTAACACGCGAAATTTTGATTGTCACTGAATTGTACATATTCTTAAGAGAGAGAGAGGAAGGACCTTGGGAGGAATGAGATCACTCCACATTGGAAGAACCAGAAGTCCCAACCGTGCTGTTTTAAAGTTCTACCAGAAATGTATGAGGTCCATTTCTCCACAACCTCACCAATACCTGATGTTGTCAAACTTTTTAAATGTCAGCCATTTATGTAAGTCTTTTCTGGTTTCTTGTAGCAGTGTTTTGTAGATTTATTTGTTGTTGTTATACGCCATCGAGTCAGCCCCGACTCATAGCGACCCGCCCTTAGGTTTCTGAGGCAGTATCACTATGGAAGTAGGATTGCCCAACTTTCCTTCTGAGGAGTGGCTGGTGTGTTTGAACTGCCAGCCTTCTGGTTAGCAGTCAAGTGCCTTAAGCACTATGCCACCAGAGCTCCTAGATTTCTTTGTACACATCTTTTATGTCCCTGCTTAGATTTATTCCTGAGTACTTCATTGTTTGGATAGCTATTATAAATTGTACTGCTTTCTTGGCCTCCTTTTCAGAGTTTTCTTCACTAGTGTAAAGGAATCCAAGTGATTCTTGTATGTTGATCTTGTACCCTACCACTCTGCCAGATATTTCAATTCGTTCCAGTAGTTTTTCTGCTGAGTCTTTGGAATTTTTGATGTATAGGATCTTATCAACTATAAATAGAGATGGTTTTACTTCTTCTTTCACAATCTGGATGCTTTTTACTTCCCTTTCTTGCCTTATTGTTCTGGAAAGGACTTCCAATACAATAATGAATAGGAGTGGTGATAAAGGGAATCATTGTCTAGTACCCATTCATAAGGGGAATGATTTCAGTCTTTCTCCATTGAGAATAACATTGGTCATTAGTTTAGTATATATGCCCTTAATTATGTTGAGGAATTTCCCTTCTATTCTTTTTTTTTTTT
>NW_006921670.1:4174648-4176187 GCF_000298275.1 Orycteropus afer afer
ACGACTCTATGGCAGTGAGTTTAGTTTGTTTCTTTTCACATGCAAATGAAAGTTGGGCAATGAATGAAGAAGACCACTGAAGAACAGATGCATTTGAATTTTGGTGTTGGCAAAGAATAGCGAATGACCCATGGAGGGCTAGAAGAATGAACAAATCTGTCTTGGAAGAAGTACAGCTAGAATGTTTTTTAGAAGTGAAAATGGTAAGACTTTGTCTCTCATACTTTGGTCACATTGTCAGAAGGAACCAGGCCCTGGAGAAAGATATCATGCTGGGTAAAGTAGCTGGTCAGTGAAAAGGGGGAAGATCATCAGCAAGGTGGACTGACACAGTGGCTACAATAATGGGCTCGAGCATAGCAACAATTGAGAAAACACAGGCAGCGTTTTGCTCTGTTGTACAGAGGGTTGCTTTGAGTCAGAACTGACTCGACGGCACCTAACAACAACAAAGAAGAACAAAGTAGGAGGCGTCACACTTCTCAATCTCAAAATCTACTACACAACCACAGTAGTCACTACAGCCTGGTACTGATACAATGACACATAGACCAAAGGAACAGAACTGAGAACATCAAAGTAAATTCACCCATCTATGGACAGCCGGTCTTTGACAGAAGGCCAAAACTCATTAAATGGAGATGAGATAGTCTCTTTAATAAATGGTGCTGGCTAAAGTAGATAGCCATTTGCAGAAAATGAAAAGGGACCCATATCTCACACCATATACAAAAAGAACTCAAAATGGAAGAGATCAAACATGGGGGAAAAGAAGGGCAGTGTTTGCACAAGGAGACAGCTCAGTGGGCAGGAGTGCATTGGAGGGAAGGACACAGGGAAGAGGAAGTGGGAAGAAAGTTGTTACACTGTGGGGAATTGCAGTCAATGTCATGAGACAAAATATGTATGAACTGCTGTACAGAAAATGGGCAATTACATTTTCACCCAAATCACATTAAAAATTAATTTTTTTTTTTAAAAAAAGCTCAAAATGGATCAAACTAAAACTATAAATATCATGAAAGAAAAAATAGGGACAAATTTAGGGGCTCTAATTCAGGGCATAAATACACTATCAAACATAACTAAAAATGCACAAACACCAGAAGATAAAATAGATGACTGGGACCTCCTAAAAAGTACACACTTATAGGTATTAAAAGAACTTATCAGACAAGTAAAAAGAGCACCCACAGATTGGGAAAAATAACTTGGCAATGACATATTGGACAAAAGGTTAATATCTAAAATTTATAGAAAACTTTAACATCTCAACAACAAAAAGACAAATAACCCAATTAAAAAACGGGAAGAGGACATAAACAGACACTTTATCAAAGAAGACATTAAGGAGCCAGTAAACACATGAAGAAATGCTGGTGAACATTAACCATGTTGTTGTTGCTGTTGTTAAGTGCCGTCGAGTTGTCTCTGACTCATAGCGACCCTATGCACAGCAAAATGAAACACTGCTCAGTCCTGCACCAGCTCCATGATCCCTGCTATACTTGACCCCATCGCCGCAGCCACTATGTCAAT
>NW_006921670.1:4178162-4180605 GCF_000298275.1 Orycteropus afer afer
ATATTTTGGCTCTCATGGATTTGTTTTAATTGTGTTCAAATTGAACTTGCATATTAGCAGTTGATTGTTCCACAATCAGCTCCTGGCTTTGTTTTGGCTAAAGATATTGAGCTTTTCCATCGCCTCTTGCCACAGATGTAGTCAATCCGATTCCTGTGTACTCCGTCTGGTGAAGTCCACATATATAGCTGCCATTTGTATTGTTGAAAAAAGATATTTGCAATGAATAAGCCATTGGTCTTGCAAAATTCTATCATCCAGTGTTATTTCTGTCACCAAGGCCAAATTTTCCAACTACCAGTGATTCTTCTTTGTTTTCAACTTTTGCATTCCAGTCGCCAGTAATAATGAACAGATCTTGATTGCATGTTCAGTCAATTTCAGACTTCAGAAGTTATAAAAATCTTCAATTTCCTCTTCTTTCGTTTTGTTGATTGGTTCATAAATTTGAATAATAGTTGTATTAACTGGTTTTCCTTGTAGCCGAATAGATATTATCCTATCACTGACGGCATTGTACTTCATGACAGATCTTGAAACATCCTTTGTGATGATGAATGTCACACTATTTCTTTTCAAAGTATCATTCCTGGCATAGTAGATCATAGGGTTGTCTGATTCAAAATGGCCAAAACTAGTCCATTTCAGCTCACTAATGCCTAGGATATCAATCTTTATGCATCTCATTTCATATTTGACAACTTCCAATTTTCCTAGATTCATACTTCGTACATTCCATGTTCCTTTTATTAATGGATGTTTGCAGCTGTTTCTCCTCAATTTGAGTCATGCCACGTCAGCAAATGGAGGTCTCAAATGCTTTACTCTATCCATATCAGTAAGGTTGGTTTTACTCTGATGATGCAGCTCTTTCCTAGTCATATTTTGAAAGCCTTCTGACCTAAGGGGCTCATCTTCCTGCACTGTATTCATAAAATTGTGCAGTAATGTATCAGACAGTGTTTCTCTGCTATTCATAAGGTTTTCCCTGGCCAATTCTTTGAGAAGTGGATGGCCTCTTCCTTCTTCCTAGTCTTCCTCAGTCTGTAAGCTGCATTGAAACCTGTGCACCATGTGCAACTGTGCCAGCACCTGAAACACCAGTGGCACAGCCTCAAGCCTCACAGCATCACACAAGCCACAACAGTACGACAAACTGCAGACAAGTTTGTCTTACTTAGCTGTTTGAAATCTCTCTACTCTCCCTTTACCTGGATCACTGGCACAGCTCTGCTCTATCATTCCCTTGGCTTCTCTTTCCCCTGGTTTCCTGGCTGGTGGGGGTGGGGCCTGGGTCCCTCCCTCCCCTTACCTATATGCCTGGCTGCTGCTCTGTTAACCATGAGAGAGATACAAATCAAAATAACAATGAGATATCATCTCACACCAGCATCAGTAGCAAAGTTAAAAAAAATAGAAAACAACAAACACTGGTGATAGCATGGAGAGACTGGAGTCCTTATATACTTTGGGTTGTTGTTGTTGTTGTTGCTGTTGTGAGATACCGTTGAGTTGGCTCTGACTCATAGAAACCCTGTGTACAACAGAATGAAACACTGTTTGGTCCTGCACCAACCTCACAATCCATGCTATACCTGAGCCCATAGTTGTAGCCACTGTGTCAATCCATCTCATTGGGGGCTTCCCCCTTTCTCACTGACCCTCCACTTTACTCAGCATGATATACCTCTTCAGGGAATGGTCCCTTCTGACAACATGACCAAAGTAGATGAGATCAAGTCTGGCCAGTCTCACTTCCAAGGAGCATTCAGGCTACACTTCTTCCAGGACAGATTTATTAGTTCTTCTGGTAGGCCATGGTACTTCAGTATTCTTCACCAACACCACAACTCAAAAGCATCGACTCTTCTTCAGTTTCTTTATTCATTGTCCAGCTTTCACATGCATATGAAGCTAGTGAAAATATCATGGCTTGGGTTAGGTGCACCTTAGTCTTTGAAGAGACATCTTCATTCTTCAGCACTTCAAAGAGATCTTCTGCAGCAGATTTGCCCAATGCAATAAATAGCCTGATTTCTTGAGTGTTGCTTCCATTAGTCTTGATTGTGGAACCAAGTAATATAAAACCTTTTACAACTTCAATACTTCTGGTAGGACTGTAAAATGGTGCAATTACTGTGGAAGATGGTAGGGTGAGACCTTAAAAACCTGGAAATAGAAATACCATGTGATCCAGCAATCTCACTACTAGGTATATATCCTAGAGAAATAAAACCCAAACAGATAGATGCACACCCATGTTCATCACAGCACTATTCACAACAGCAGAAAGACAGAAACAACCTAACTGCCCATCAATGGATGAATGGGTAAACAAACTGTGATACATACACATAATGGAAATACTATGCAACATTAAAGAATGAATCTGTAAAACATTGCACAACCTGGATGAACTCAGAGAACATTATGCTGAGTGAAA
>NW_006921670.1:4180825-4185099 GCF_000298275.1 Orycteropus afer afer
GTGTTTATTTTACATTGCTTCAAAATGACTATGGCATCAAATAGCATGTATCCCATATTTGCTGGCAATTAATAGATGGCTAATAAATGGTTTTGAATGATAATAAATAAATGTCAGCCATTCCACTGAGCATGTAATAGTATTGTTCTGGTTTTAATCTGCATTTCAAAATGACTAACATTGTGGGCATTTTTAATATGCTTATTGGCCTTTGGGTATCTTTTCTTGTAAAGTGTCTTCCACACATTTATATTGGGTTGTTTGTCTTTTCAATTTTAACTTGAAGTAGTTCTGTATATATATGAACATTAGTTCTTTATCAAATATATGCTTTCCAATATCTTCTACAGCCTATGGCACTGCTAGTCATTCTTTTAATGGCATTACACTTTCAAACCACTTGTAGAATTTACAGCTTCCTTCTCCAAATCTCTTTTCTGTTTTCTTGCAATTTATTTGGTAAAAAAAACTGGATGCCTGTCCTATAGAGTTACCTTCAGAATGAATTTTGCTGAACGCGTCCCTGTGCTGTGTGCTGTTTATCACGTTCTCCTGTCCTTGGTATTTCCTGTAAATTGGTATGTAGATCTAGGGCACTGATGAAATTCAAATTCAAATTTCTGGCAAGATTATTTCATGGAGTTGTATTCTTCCATCAAGAGGCACACACAGTTTGCTTTTCTCTCAAATTAATTCATCGTGAATTATAAAATTATAGTCTTCCGTTTCTATCTTCCTTCTTGTTTATAAGCTGGAATATCTCTATGACTTGCTTATGAAATGATTTAGTTCATAATGAAAGAGGAGGATAAATGTTTCGTTCTTTAGCTTTATCTTCCAGTTTGTAAAATAATGAGTTGCTTCTCCAGCATCTTTCAATAACGACCAATACTTTTTTTTTTTTGCTTAAGTCCTTGTTTTGCATGATTCTGATATGCACAAATGTTCAGTTATCATGGTTTATCTAAGTAACACCAGTCTTCCAACAACATAGTTCAGATTTCAGTTACCATAATATAGTACAGAGTATAAACACCACTGCTACTGAATCCTCAATTCACTAAGTAAATAACAGAGACACACCATGATCAATAGCCCATCATGTCACGTCTTTCAAAGTTTGTTGGGGAATCTGTCACTGTGCAACTGTTATTCGGTTTACACACAGACAGCAGAGTGTAGTTCTGTGCCTCCTGGTCTCCCAGTGACAAACTCATGTGACATTTTACAAAGGTAAATAATTATAAGTGGGAACTGGCCAACAAGATGAAGGTGTAGCAAAGAAATGGAAAGTGATAATGTTGGAAATGATTTATGAATCAAATATAAATAGGGTTATAGGAAAATAACTGGCTGTGGAAATGATGACACTCCTGACATTTCAATTCTAGATATGCACCCAGAGAAACTTAGCAAAGGTGTATTGACATAAATTTACAAAGTATTTGTGATAAAAAGGTGGTAATAGTATAGAGGAAGTGACACCAGCAAAAATTTTCTCATTAAAAGATCTCTTAGAACCCTCATTCAACTGCCTGTGGGCTTGTAAAATGGTACGACCACTATGGAAAACAGTATGGCACTTCCTCGAAAAGCTAGAAATAGAAATACCTTATAATCCAGCAATTCCTCTCCCAGAAGATACCCTAGAGATTTAACATGAATAGACATATGCACAGCTATGTCCATTGCCACATTATTCACAAAAGCAAAAAGGTATAAACAACCTAAGTGCCCATCAACAACTGGATGTATAAACAAATTGTGGTGCATGCAAACAATGGAATACTATTCAACCAGAAAGAATAGTGATTCTGAAACACCTTATAATATGGATGACTGTGAAGGACATTATGCTAAGTGAAATAAGTCAATAACAAAGGATAAATATTATATGATCACACTTTTATAAGAAACAAGGATATATATATATATAGAGAGAGAGAGAGAGAGAGAGAGAGACCACCGCTTATTCATGTTTACAAGAGATGAGTTGCGGAAGTGAGAAGCACTACTGAGATAGTAACACTTGTTAATTTTGGTTATGAGAAAGGTAGAATTGAATGTGGGTGAAGTACACACAGCTTGACCAAAGTAAATGATGTCACTGTGAAGTACAAAAGAGAAAAGTATGTCTTTGTTAAAGAACATGACAAAATTTTGCAACAACACAAATAACAATGAAAAAATTGTGTGTGTGGTTACATAATATGTATAGAGGCATATAAGTATATGAATATGAATATGTGGGTACATATGTGTACACAGAGAAGTATCTATAGGCATATGTACATACAAGCATGTGTGTGAATGCATGTATATGCATATATATAATAAACTACATAGGGGACAAACATACTAATACTTGCTGTTGTTGTTATTGGGTGCCATTGAGTCAGCTCTGACTCATAGTGACTCAATGTACAACAGAATAAAACACTGCCTGGTCCTGTGCCAGCCTCACAATCCTTGCCACACCTGAGCCCATTGTTGCAGCCACCATGTCACTCCATCTTGTTGAGGTCATTCCCCTCTTTTGTTGACCATTCCCTTTTCCAAGCATGATAATCTTCTCCAGGGAATGGTTCCTTCTGACAACATGACCAAAGTAAGTGAGACAAAGTCTGGCAATTCTCACTTCCAAGGAGCATTCTAGCTGCACTTCTTCCAGGACAGATTTGTTAGTTCTTTTAGCAGTCCATGGCACTTTCAGTGTTCTTTGCTAACACCACAACTCAAAAGCATCAACTCTTCTTCAATCTTCCTTATTCATTGTCCAGCTCTCACATGCATATGCAGTGATTGAAAATACCATGGCTTGGGTTAGGCACACCTTAGCCTTCAAGGATACATCTTTACTCTTCAGCACCTTAAAGAGGTCTTTTGCAGCAGATTTGCCCAGTGCAATATGTCGTTTGATGTCTTGACTGCTGCTTCTATTGGTGTTGATTGGGGAACCAAGTAATATGAAGTCTTTAACAACTTCAAACTTTTCTTCATTTATTGTGATGCTGCTTATTGGTCCAGTTGTGAGGATTTTCCTTTTCTTTATGTTGAGATGTAATCCATACTACAGACTGTAGTCTTTAATCTTCATCAGTAAGCACTTCAAGTCATCCTCACTTTCAGCAAGCAAAGTTGTGTCATCTGCATTATTGTAGGTTGTTAATGAGCCTTCCTCCAATCCTGATGTCATGTTCTTCTTCATATAGCCCAGCTTCTTGGATTATTTGTTCAGCATACAGATTGAGTAAGTATCATTGGTAAAATGATACAACCTTGACACTCTTTTCCTGATTTTAAACCATGAAGTATTCCCTTGTTCTGTTCAAACGACACCCTCCTAGTCTGTGTACAGGTTCCTCATGAGTACAATCAAGTGTTCTGGAATTCCCATTCTTCTCAATGTTATCCATAATTTGTTATGATCCATACAATTGGATGCTTTCGCATAGTCAATAAAACACAAGCCAACATCTTTCTTAGACATAACCAAATACCTCACAAGATTGATTTCCTGGGTTTGAAGATTTAGGACCATAGTCTCATGGGACAACTCAGGTGATTAGCATAATATAGTTAATAAAGTATAAGTTCTAATTCCCAATATAGTAAGTATAGTAGTATAGTAAGTGTGGGGTCTAAATAGCCTTCAAGTGGCCATCAAAGATACAACTTTTGGTCTTTACTCATCTGGAACAAAAGGGAAAGAAGGAAACCAAAGACCCAGAGAAGAAAGTAGTATATAGGATTCACTGTAGGCATGAACCATGGTCTCATCTACCCTGAGAGCATAAAGACTAGATGGTGCCCTGCTGCCACTACTGACCATTCTGATCAGGGTCATGGTAGACAGATCCTTATGGAGTGGGAGAGAAATGTGGCACAGAATTAAAATTCTTACAAAAATCAGATTTACTGGTCCAGCTGAGACAAGGGGACTCCCCAAGACTATCACTCTAATATACGTATAAACTTAAACCCAAACCATACACTTTAACTTTAACTGAAATTATTCCTTGAGGTCATCTTTTAACTAAATAATAGATTGGTTTATAAAATAAAGGCTATCACCTATGAATAATGAACTTCTTTAAGAAAAATCATCTATGAGAGACCAAATTGTCAAAAATTACTCTAAGCAAAGGGACAGGGAAACTAGAGTACTGAAAATGGTACAACCAGAAAGAAATGAATGAGGATAATGACACATTATGAGAAAAGTAACCAATATTACTGAATAATTTGTGTAGAAATTGTTAAACGGGACCTAA
>NW_006921670.1:4207111-4209351 GCF_000298275.1 Orycteropus afer afer
AAAAAAAGAATAAATTCATGACTTTGGTAGGTAGAATAGTATCACTACCCTCCTCCCATGAGGTCTATATCCTAATTCCCAACCAAAACCAAACCAAACTCACTGCCCTCAAGTCAATTCTGACTCATAGCAACCCCCTTTGGGTGTCCAAGGTGGTAAATCTTTACAGAAGTAGATTGTCCAGTCTTCCTTCCCTGGAGTGGCTGGTGGGTTTGCCTTCTGGTTAGCAGTCAAATGCCTTAGGCACTACACCACCCGAGTTCCTTTCCTAATCCCCAGAACATGCAAATATCTTACAAACCAAACACCAAACCCACTGCCATCAAGTCGATTCCAACTCATAACAACCCTATAGGACAGAGTAGAACTGCCCTTAGCGTTTCAAAGTCTGTAAATCCTTATGAAGTAGATTGCTCGTCTTTCTCCCATGGGGTGGCGGGTGGGTTTGAACCACCAACCTTTTTGCTGGCCACCAAATGCCTTAACCACTGCACCACCAGAGCTCCTGAAAATGTTATATCACATGGTAAAAAGGACTTTCCAAGAATGACCTGAACCTGAGAATAGTATCCTGAATTATCTAGGTGAACCCAATCTAATCATACAAATCCTAAAAGGTGAAGAACTTTTCTCAGCTGTGATCAGAAAGATCAGAAAGATGCAACATTGCTTGCTTGACAGATGAAGGAAGAGGTCCACAAGCCAAGATACATGGGCAGCTTCTAGAAACTGGAAAAAGACAAGAAGTCGATTCTCCCTTAAAGTCTCCAAAAAGGAACACAGCTCTGTCAACATCCTGATTTTAGCCCAGTGAGACCAGTATTAGATTTCTGACCTACAGAAATGTGGTATTATAAGCATGTGTTGTGTTAAGGCATTGCTGTTTGTTGTAACTGGTTACAGCAGCAATAGGAAATTAACACAGTGACTTACCTCTGTTGATTTCCAAGCATTAATCTTGAGTGGCAGTGTTTCCTGGGACAAGGCAGTCTCACTAGGCAATTGAATGTTTTGGCACTGCTCTTGTCTCCATCCTGTCTTGGAAGCTTTTTCTGTCAACAAAATATAGTTTAGATTTTACTTTGTCAAAAAATAGTAATGTTTTTGCATTAGTACATAATTTTTTACTTAATTGCTTCTGAAGATCTATTTTGTCTACTAAATAAACATACATCACCTGCCAATAGCTAGCTATGAATATTATATTTGTTTTGTTATTGTTACGTGCCATCGAGTCAGCCCCGACTCATAGTAACCCCTCCTTGGGTTTCCGAGGTGGTATCACTACGGAAGTAGATTGCCCAACCTTCGTTCCGAGGAGTGGCTGGTGGGTTTGAACTGCCAGCCCTCTGGTTAGCAGTCAAGTGCCTTAGGCACTATGCTACCACAGCTCCTGAATATTATATTAATAACCCATTATAATAATTGGCAAGTGCACACAGATTAAATTAATGCAACTTCAGTTCTCACCCTATCTCCCATCAACAACTCTATTTTATGGCTTTATTATTTGAAACATCTTTTTGTTAAAAAAAAAAAAAGGTACAACACAGTACAGAAAACAGAGTTTGAAAATGTGAAAATGATGCAGATGAATTTGTAGAAAAATAGGAATGACAACTATAATTATTCTAATTAAATTTAAAAGAATGTTCTTATTGCAGTGTGAATTTCATGTATTCTAGTTAGAAGTAGATTATTTGATTTAAAAAAAAGAAATGTGAAACACAATTCTCTTTTAAAATGTAATTGTAAAAGGAAAAATTATACTAATAAAAAGAAACTGATCTTTCTGCTTATCTATTTTTGCTAAATTTAATGTTTTCTAGCCTTAATTTCATTTTCCTTTCTATGTTGTCTTAGTTATCTAGTGCTGCTGTAACAGAAATACCATAAATGTTGTTGCTGTTGTTATGTGCCGTCGAGTCGGCCCCAACTCCCAGAGACTCCTCCTTGGGTTTCCGAAGCAGTATCACTACGGAGGTAGATCACCCAACCTTCCTTCCAAGGAGTGGCTAGTGGGTTTGAACGGCCAGCCTTCTGGTTAGCACCATAAATGAGTGGTCTTAAAAACAAACTTATTTTCTCACTGTTTAGGAGTCTAGAAGTCCACATTCAGGGTGCTGGCTCTGGGGTAAATCCTTATTTCTTTGATCTTGCACCTGGGCACTCTTAATGTGGCGTGGCATCTCTCTTCCTCCATATCTGCTTTTCTCACTTGTTTAATCTATTTTGTACTT
>NW_006921670.1:4210066-4211397 GCF_000298275.1 Orycteropus afer afer
GCAGCAGAACAAACTACATTTGCTCTCAAGGCCTGAAAATGACCATCCAAGCAAGGGCCCCATCCTGCAGACTCTGAGTGTTGACCATGCTCTCTGGATTCTAGGTGGAGACTTCTCAGCCTTGGGTGTTAGCTTTACCTTTCAGGCCCACTGGGAAGGCAACTCTGCTCCTTTGGCTATGGGAGGCTCCATTCTCCTAGTCCATCTGAATGGCAACTCCATCCTCTCAACCCCAGCAGGCCCCATTCTTCTGTCCCTTAGGCATGGCAGTTCCTCTCCTTAGCTTTGGGTGGTGGCCGCATCCCTCTGGAACACCTTAACAGAAGCCCCACACTCCGGAACCAAATTGGCAAAGATCCAATCCTTTGAAACCTAGGAGAATGTGGCCCCACACTCTGGAACCAAATTGTCAAACAAACCTAGAAGACTGTGGCCCCACCCTTTGAAACTGAGAAGGCCCTGCTTCCCAACCTCTTTACAAAAGTTCTGATGATCTCTGAGCTGCTCCAGGAATGATCCTTTTCTTTTCTTGGTGGACAAAAGATGTACCTCCTTTGGCCTGTTTCCTGCCTTAGAATTAGAGGCAGATAGTTTTCTTTCCTTTCATCCTTTCTCTGATTTCTTCAGTCTAAGCTGATGGATTTTCTGCTGTAGTTGTTGGTTAGACCCATTAGTCACAGGCTTAATCTCTGAACAAAAGATTGTGTAGCCAAGTCCTTAGTCAAAATTCTAGGACATGTGTCCTTAGTTTATACAGCAAAATTTTCCAAATCTTTAAGCTCTGCTTTTATTTTGCACAGATCATTTTTAAGTCCCTCTTTCCTCTTGCATTTTACTGTAAGTGTCAAGAAGAAACCACATAATCCCTTTAAAATCTTGCTTAGAAATTTCATCAGCCAGATATCAAAGTTAATCACTTGCAAATTCTACCTTCCACCAAACATTTGAATATAATTCAGACAAATTCTTTATCATTGTATACAAAGCACTGTCCTTCCTTCATTGTCCAGTCACATGTTCATCATTTTCTTTTAAAGCCTCACCAGAAGCACATTTAATATTCACATTTCTAGCAACATTCTGTTGTTGATGCCATGTATATTCTCTAAGCCAGGAGACTTTCTTTCTCTCTCTCCTGACTTCCTCTTGAGCCCTCACCAGAATTGCCTTTGACATCCATAATTCTACTAACATCTCTTCAAAACAATCTAGGTTTTTACTATTAAGCACATTAAAGCTCTTCCAGCCTCTACCATTACCCAATTTCAAAACCACTTCTATATATTCTATGTATTTGTTAGAGCAGCACCCCACTCTTGGTACCAAATGCT
>NW_006921670.1:4213152-4213753 GCF_000298275.1 Orycteropus afer afer
CATTTGACTGCTAACCAGAAGGCTGGTGGTTCAAACCCACTGGCCACTCCACAGAAGGAAGGCTGGGCAATCTGCTTCTGTAAAAATTTACTGCCTTACCAACCCAAAGAGGGCTGCTATGACTTGGAATCGACTTGATGGCAGTGAGTTTGGTTTCTTGATTTATTGTCAAAGAATGCATCGTTTCTATGGAGAGTTCCAGGAGAGCAAAGCAAAGCAATCCTGGGAAACAGTGGTGCCTTGGTTCATGAAGGCAACAAACAGATGGCAAGGCTCGATGCCTTACCCATCTCTCTTTAGGAAAAGGATTCAGGAATGTGAAGACTATCAAAGTGATGTTTATTTACACATTCATATGAATAAATAAAGTCAGGCATTTTCTGAAAGAACATTTCAATCTTACTTGACCAGTTGTTTTAACAATAAAGGCTGGCTCTGCCAATTAGGTTATATGGTAAATATTTTCCAATAATTGAATGAACCAAATCTTCACTTCTGAAGGTATGATGAATGTATTTAAAGCCAATAGGACAAAATAATTTTCTCAAAAACATTATTGTATTGACAAGTACATTGCAATTAATATTTTTGTTTTTCTCAT
>NW_006921670.1:4214173-4220339 GCF_000298275.1 Orycteropus afer afer
AATGTCATGAGACAAAGCGTATGTGAACTGCTGTATGGAAAGTGAATTTGCTCTGTAAATCTTCACCCAAATCACAATTAAAAAAAAAAAAAAAAGATTCCATGGACAATATGTTGAATAATGCAAGAAACATCAAAAGAAAATGGAAGGAATACACAGAATCACTATACCAGAAAGAATTGGTAGGTGATCATCCATTTCAGGAGGTGGCATATGATCAAGAACCAATAATGGTACTGAAGGAAGAAGTCAAAGCCGCACTGAAGGAATTGGCAAAGAACAAGTCTCCAGGAATTGACCCACTGAGATGTTTCAATAAATGGATGCCACTCTGGAAGCACTCACTCAGCTATGCCAAGAAATATGGAAGACAGTTACCTGGTCAACTGACTGGAAGAGATCCATATTTGTACCCATTCCAAAGAAAGGTGATCCCACAGAATGTGGAAATTATTGAACAATACCATTGATATCATTGATACTGCACACAAGTAAAATCTTACTGAAGATAATTCAAAAACTGTTACAGCAGTATATTGACAGAGAACTTGCAGAAATGCAACATGGATCCTGAAGGGGATGTGGAGAAAGGGATATCACAGCTAATGTCAGATGGATCTTGGCTCAAAGCAAAGAATACCAGAAAGATGTTTACTTATGTTTTATTGACTATGCAAAGACATTGGATTGTGTGGATCATAACAAATTGTGGATAACAAGAAAAAGAACACGAATTCCAGAACACTTGATTGTACTCATGAGGAACCTGTACATAGACCAGGAGGCTGTTGTTCAAACAGAACAAGGGGATATTGCATGGTTTAAAATCAGGAAGGCAGTGTGTCAGGATTGTATCTTTTCACCATATTTATTCAATCCATATACTGAGCAAATAATCAGAGAAGCTGGACTATATGAAGGATTGGAGGAAGAATTATTAACAACCTGCAATACGCTGATGACACAACTTTGCTTGCTGAAAGTGAGGATGACTTGAAGCACTGACTAATGAAGGCTGAAGAATACAGTCTGCAGTATGGATTACACCTAATACAAAAATCTTCACAACTGGACCTCTAAGCACATCACGATAAACAGAGAAAAGATTGACGTTGTCAAAGACTTCATATTACTTGGTTGTACAATCAACACCAATGGAAGCAACAGTCAATACATCAAAAGATGTATTGCCTCGAGTCTGCTGCAAAAGACCTCTTTCAACTGCTGAATAGCAAAGGTATCTCACTGAAGACTAAAATGAGCCTGCCCCAAGCCATGATATTTTCAATTGTCCCATATGCATATGAGAGCTGGGCAATGAATAAGGAGACCAAAGAAGAGTTGATGCTTTTGAACACCAACATTGTGGTGTTGGTGAAGAATGCTGAAAGTACCATGGACTGCTATAAGAACTAACAAATCTGTCCTTGAAGAAGTGCAGCTGGAATGCTCCTTGGAAGTGAGAATGACCAGACTTCATCTCACCTACTTTGGTCATGTTGCTAGAAGGCACCATTCTCTGGAGAAGGATGTCATACTCGGTAAAGTAGAGGGTCAACAAAAAAGGGGAAGGCCCTCAACGAGATGGATTGACACAGTGGGTGCACCAATGGGCTCAGGTATAGTCGGGATCATGAAACTGGCACAGAACCAGGCAGTGTTTTGTTCTGTTGTACATAGGATTGCTATGAGTTGGAGACAACTCGACGGCACATAACAACAAACCTTGCTATCATGCTTATGCCTCTACTATTATGTGGCCTCTACTTCTAGCACTGAGCTCTGGTAGCACACTACCTAAGGCATCTGATCCACCAGCCACTCCACAGAAACAAGACTGGGCAATCTACTTCCGTAAAGATACACCACCTTAGAATCCCAATGGGGGTCGCAATAAGTCAGAATTGGCTTGATGGCAGTGGGTCTGGTTTTAGTGCCTAAGGCATCTGACTGCTAACCAGAAGGCTGGCAGTTCAAACCCACCAGCCACTCCTCTGAAGGAAGGTTGGGCCATCTACTTCCATAGTGATACTGCCTTGGAAACCCAAGGAGGGGTCGCTATGAGTCAGATCCAATTCAATGGCAGTGTTTGGTTTGGTTGGTTTACCACTAGCACTTCATTCTAACTGGTCCATCCATCTCCAAGTTTTCACTTGCTACTTCTCCCATACCATCGTTCACTATTCACTTTAAATAGTACTTGTATTGGTTCTAAAGTGCTGCTCTAACAGAAAAATACCACCAACGGATACCTTTAACATCTCTTACAGTTTCGGAGGCTAGAAGTCCGAGTTCAAAGTACCAGCTCTAGGGACTGGGTGAAGGCCCCTCAATCGTAGGTTTCAGCTCTGCCTTTTACTCCTGGCCCACTGAAGCTGGAGGCTTCTCTTAACTCAGGCAGCTGCTAGCTGCTGAAGCTGACAAATCCAAGGTTGAGAAGCAAAATGACACAGTCCCAAGATTATTAAGCAGCACTGCAGGTCACTAGTTCAAGTCCAGAAACAGTTCTAAGACCAACAGGCAGCATGGCAGGCTGCTAAATGAAAACTTGGCTACATGCAGGGTCCAAGTGTGCCAAAAAGCTCAAGACCTTTCTCAAAGCTGCTTCCTATATACTAGAAGCAGACCACAACCCTAAGGCAGCTACTCAGATGCTCACAGTAGATTCCACCAGGGAGTTGATGACCAGTCTCATCATGCGGAATAGCTACATTCAGCTGCCCAGCCACTCAAAACCAGGCCCAGCCAAGTTGACACACACCCTTAACTCCCACAATACTCTTAATGTGTATTTCAGTGATGCCATCCTTAAGCAAAACTCCTTTGGAACACCTGTTTTTGCAACAGACTTGAAAGCCCCCAGTGCATCACCAGTTATACCTCCATGAGAGCAGAAATACACCTTACCACGCCTAGAGCAGGGCCTGGCATATAGCAAGCAGGTACTCAATGCACATTTGTGGTATTAAAAAAATACACTGTAGCCAAACTTCTCCATGTGAAGGTTGGTTGATTTTTGTAAAATAGTTAAAAGCCATACAGAGCTTAGTCTAGTGAATAAGATGTGTGATCAAGCTGAAGAATATGATTTTGCATTTTAAAAACAAGTTGTGACTATAAAGCTGTAAACTAGATTTTCTTGTATGAATCATAAAAACGGCTCAGAGTTGAGGTACTTCGGTAGTCATTTAGGGACTTGTTTCAGAGGCTTATAATTAAGCACACCAACCTTAGCCAGTTCCAGGGCATGTGCACCTTCTGTTCCCTCTGCCTAGAACACCCAGACATCCACAGCTTGCTGCCTCTCTTCCTCCAGGCCTCTGTTTAAAGATTCCCTTCTCCAAAAACCCTTTCCTCACTGCCTAACCTCAAATAAAGCCATTCCCTGTCACTGTCTATCCGCTTATCCTGCTTTTCTTTCCTTTGTAGGACTTACCACTACGAGACATTATCTTTCATATCTATCTCATGTGTGTTTAGCAAGCCCTGCAGGCACAGTGGTTAAAGCACTCAGCTGAAAACGAAAAGGTTGGCCGTTTGAATACATCAGTCACTCTGCAGGAGAAAGATGCGGCAGTCTGCTTCCATCAAGACGACAGCCTTGGAAACCTGGAGGGGCAGTTCTCCATTCTAGAGGGTCAGAATCAACTCGACGGCAGTGGGTTTGGTTTGCTTTTATGTGTGTTTAATATCTGTCTCTGCCATGAGAATGTTAGCTTCATGATGGCAGGGACCACTGCTGTAGTTCCAAACGTCTGCTACATATCCAAATTCCAAATAATAAAACCCAATAATTATATATTATAATGAAGGAAGAAAGAGGAAGTAGGAAGGGCCGAAGGTTACAGACAAGAAAGGAGAGGGGTAGAGACGCTCAGGTGAGTCATGACTGTTTCTCTGTTGTTGCTTCATTTTCATGTCAGTTTGAATGAAAGGCTTCTGGCAGAAAATTTTAGACCAGGTCTCTGTGTCTCCTGGAGATTTATTTTCAAGGAAATAGATACTCATAAGAAAGGGACTCTATTACTTTTAGAAGCACTTACTAAACTACAACCAAACTCACTGCCGTTGAGTCAAATCGGACCGAGTCATAGCGACCCCTCCTTGGGTTTCCGAGGTGGTATCTCTGCAGAAGTAGATTGCCTACTCTTCCTTCCAAGGAGCGGCTGGTGGGTTTGAACTGCCAGCCTTCTGGTTAGCAGTAAAATGCCTTAGGTACTATATCACCAGAGCTCCTCAGAAGCACTTAGGTGGTAGTTTATGACCATAATTATGATGGCCATCTCTTTAACTATGTTTTTATCTCCCTACTGGTCCACCAGATAGAAATTGAGTGAAGAATTGAGAATTCTTGACTCAACTGGAGAAATATTTTAATGACGTTGAGTATGATTAGTTTGTGTTGGTATCAACTATTACCATTTTTTAATTTCCCCAGTTAACTGAAGTTTGGAAGCACACCTATCATTTGGCCTTCAGCTCTTTCAGGATCTCTCAGTAGAGTCCATGAAGAAGTCAGGAGGCAAGGCTCTGAAAATAACTGCAATTGTATCAGCCCTGCTGGGCCCCTCACTGGAGACACAAAGCCACACGGGTGAAGTTCATTCCAAGGGAGAGTTAGCCAAGTCACATTTCATTAGTGTTTTTGCTTTTTCAAGCTGTCCATTTCTCATACATAACTTACTGACAGGTTTGTACTGGAGAAATTAGGGCCAAATGACATTGCCTTCTGTGGCAGCAAATCTGGTAGAAAACATCATTCCATTTTTCTGATTTCTATTATAAATGTAGAAATAAAACACTTTTTTTAAAAAAAGTTTAATTGTCTAAATTTAAAATTTGGGACAAGGAAAGAATTATGAAACTCAAAGTATTGCCCCAGAAGGATTTTAGAGCACTTTTAGAATTCTGTGGCACATTTTAGAAAATTTCAATTTCTTGATTAGTAGGATCAAATAGCACACATATCCAGGGCCCTGGTGTCAGAAAGTAATTTTATGATTAAAATATTAAAATGTAATCAAAATGCCAAACATGATAGTCATTAGTTGAGTATCTTTCAATTTCAAAAATTTTTTATTTGAATCCTAGATCATTCCACTCAGAAAATCGTCATAAAATTTCCCCCTGACTACTCTTTACCATCTTTGTTCTCTACAGTATAAAGTCCAATCTAATAATACCAGCACTAATATAGTCTTAATACTTTAGCACTAAAGCCTAATAATACTTTATATTTTTAATTGCTCTTAAATGATACCCATTGCACTTTTGGCCAGTATTCATTATACGTACTTTGACGATGTAGCCTTGCAACCTTACGAAGTTTACATTTGTTCTTGGAAGCAGGAATTTCTGGTGAGGGGGTAGAAGCACATGCTGTTGGTGAGTTACCTGTACCAGGTAATCTTTTAGGAAATGTCATAGAGTAGGAGGTACGCTGTCTAGTCCGACATGCTACTTCCCTCTCTTTATGCAGCAATTGTTCATCCATCAGCAATGTTATAACTTGTTTAGACTTTTCTCGGATATAATAACCTGAAAAATACATTGAATTTGCTTAGTAGAGAAAATATTCATTAAGGCTACAATTAATTTTTATTCTAAGGGAAATAAAGAAAATGTGAACAAAGCAAAAAACTTACAGCAAATAAAGAAGGAAATCTAAGTTTCAATAGAATTGTCAACAGACTCCTTTTCTTACATATTATAAAGTAAATACATTATTAATATGTGATAAAATATATTGGCACTTTATCTTTTACTTTAACTATGCTATTGGATTTTCTTTTAAGAGCAACATATACTTCTTGCAATAAATCAAACAACATAAAAAGAAGAATGAATTAGATCTAGATGTACTGACTTAGAAGTATGACATGAGATATGGTTAAACATTTAAAGTAATACACATAGTATGATTAAAATCTATAAAGTATGGGGAAAATAAAGCCCTCTATATGTATGCAGGAGAGAAGTGGACACAGAAATAGACAGATGGACAGACAGGACAGAAAATGTACCTACAACATTGTTAACATGTTATCTTAAAAAGAAACAAAGCCAAACTCACTGCCATTGAGTCGTTTCCGACTCATAGTGACACCCATTGGGTTTCTGAGGTTGTAAATCTTTACAGAAATAGATTGCCCCTTCTTCCCTCTGC
>NW_006921670.1:4220439-4224601 GCF_000298275.1 Orycteropus afer afer
TTGAGACTGTGAAGTCATACACCAAGGAGGACTAGTATGTGAATGGGAAACCTCAAAGGCAACAGGGAAGATGCTGTAGGAAATGATGCCCGAGTCATCTGATGATGACGCGTCGATACCCAGGCTGGTGGTACTCTGTAGAAACTTATCTAAGAGGAGCTGTAGATCTCGTTGAACCCGTACTACTCAGATAATACCACAAAAGTAGAACTGGAAGCCCTGTGACATTTCTTAGATGAGACATCAAACTGACATTCAAACTATCAGACTCTAACAATGCTAGAAGAATGAACAAATCAGTCTGAGAAGAAATACAACCGTAATACTCCTTAGAAGCAAAGACAACAAGACTTCGACTCCCTTACTTTAGAAGCATCATCAGGAAAGACCATTCACCAAAAAAAACCATCATGTTTCATAAAGCAAAAGACCAATGAAGACGAGGGAAACCCTTAATTAGATGGATTCACATCATAGCCACAGCAAGGGACTCAGACGTACCAGTTGTCACGAAGACGGCACGGGACTGGACGGCATTTCACCCTGGTGCACACAGTCACCACGAGTAGGACTGGACAGCAACAAACTGACTACTATTAATGGTGGTTACTCTGAGTAATGGGATTAGGATTGGTTGACTCTTCATAACTGCAGTGCAGTGAATTGCTTGATATAGCCCTTCTAGGCACTGTCTTCCATTTTGTGATGTACTGTAAACCCTAGTCTCTGTGCCTGTTTAGGGTGGGATGTCTCTTGACATCTTGAGTCCTGTCTCTTGAGTCCTGCCTTGCTGGAAGGTGTGACTCAAGTCATCACCCTTAGTTCCTTGAGGGCATAGATGTGAATGTTCTGGAAAAGTTCTCTCTCTTGCTCTGGTCCTGCGTTTAGTTCCTCATCATCTCACCCTTGGACGTGAGACAGCAGCTGGTCAACTGACCCGCCGATTTGGCTTCGCCAGCCCCTGCAACCATGTGAATGGGGAGAATCCTCTAGATGTACCCACAGACTTGGGACGTGCCAACCTGCCAGCCTCCACCACCACATGAGCCACTTCCTTGGCAGTCTGTGAATTCTGAGACATTAAAGAGAAATACGGAACCCTAAGAGAGGAGGGGAGCACTGAGGGGAGGGGGAGGAGCTGATGGCAGAGACAATGCCGCGGCCCAGCAGTTTGGAAAAGGTGGACATGTGCGACATCCTTGCCCTCTGCCTTCGGTTTTCACAGAGACGAGCCTTGTGCTGATCCTTCTAAAAGAAATTATCTGAGCAATAATGAGTCTGTACTGTTTTTACAAAAACAATAGAGTGATTTTTCTAAAATCAAAAAATAATAATTAGTATTCTGGAAGCCAAATATTCTAAGCTGTTAGTAGTAGATGATTTGCAGAAGTTGGGATAAAACTTATTGTTATTTTTTCTTCTAACTTTGTTTATTCCTAAATTTAAAAAAAATCAACAGTAGAAATCAATATCAGTATTTTAGCAACAACAATAATGCACTGCAGTCGAGTCAGACCCGACTCATAGCAACCCCTACTTGGGTTTCCGAGGCAGTATCACTACGGAAGTAGTGGCTGGTGGGTTTGAACCGCCAGCCTTCTGGACAGCAGTCAGGTGCCTTACGCACTATGCTACCAGAGCTCCTAGTGTTTGAACAGCAGTCACAATTTATACCATAAACCCTGCCACCTAGTCTACAGGTGATAAGACAGGCAACTATAAAGTTCAGGAAGCAGCAATATCAACATTAGTGTCTTTGATTATAAAAGCATGCCGATTGCTTTGCAACATAATATTTGGTTCAATAGTGATCACACACTTGCAATGTAATATTTAGTTCAATAGTAATCATACACTATTTGTACAAAAATATTTCCTTGATGAAGAACGCTATTACCTCTAACACACACCAGAGTAATTCTTCTCTGAGACCGGAGAGACTGCTATTACTCCCAAGGGCTCTTTGAAGATCAAATGACCAAGAAGGCAACACATGCTGGTCTGGAGGTTAGCACTATCTCTGGTGATTGTTGTTATAACAGTACTTGTCTCTAAAGACAAGACTCAACTCAGATAGGCATAACTCAGGGAAGCTGTGCTTTTTATAGTTTTCTGTCTTGCCACCAAGCAGCAATTATTCTTCAGCTCATCTCTTCCTTTAAACATCAAAATCATCTAAACAAAAACCACCCGAGCTATCTATCAGACTAAAACGTGAGCAAAGTATCCAGGAATAGAAAGAAAAGAGTAGAAGTGGTGCTGTGTGCCTAACACCTCTTGGAAGAATCTCTTTTCCCTTGCTAATTTAGCACAAAGAAGCTAGGCACAGCTGTTTCTGCTCAAGATCCTGAAGCCTGGGGATCAGATTTCTAGCAATGTATTCAATTTTACATTTCATTACAACTAAATAATTTAGAGACGTCTTTAAATTCCTTCTGATGGAAATTTACCTGTGTGATACCATCACTTCCCTGCACTTTTTCTAACTCAAAACGTTAGTCCTTTTCAATTTCTTTCTTTCTTCTCCAATACATCACCCCTGATACCATTTCTTTCTCCGTAGTCAGCCTTTAAGCACTGCTTTGCCCTCATTTCCACCACCTCCAAGCAGGCCCTAGAAGCCTGCAATGAAACAACTGTCTCTTACAAAGCTTCCTTCCAATTCGCATCTCCTTCATTTCTACATAAAGCATTAAGTATTATCTTCCACCTACAGCTGTTTTGAGTAATAAGAAAGCGTAATTCTGTGACTAAGCTAAACATTCCTTCTGTTCTCCAAAGTCTACAATGGTTCCTAGTTCCTAATCATACCAAATTGAAATTTCCAAATACTGTTTATTATGCCCTCATGCCGTTAACCAAAAGGTCGGTGGCTAGACCCCACCAGCGGCTCCGCAGGAGAAAGATGAGGCAGTCTGCTTCCGTAAAGATTTACAGCCTTGGAAACGTTATGGGGCAGTTCTGCTCTGTCCTACAGAGTCACAACAATTTGGAACTGACTCGATAGTAGTGAGTTTGGTTTGATTTATGAACTGCTTGAGTATTTTTACGACTCTGCCCCATTTCTCTGTGTATTTAAATGCATAGTCTCTATTCCAGTCAATCAGACAACCATGTGCCAAGCCACTGAATCCATTTTCTGTTCGTATCCTTTCCCACTGTGTAGGGACACTTTGTTGTCCTCTATATTCATTCCCCCTTCTCCCTAACATTGGAATCTCTAACTTTTATCTGGGCATGTGGCTGTCCAGAACTAAGAGGATGATTCTCCACTTCCCTAACACCTAGGTGTGTCTCTGTGACTAAGTGCCACATAATGTACATAAGCCAAAATGTCATGAGCAACTTTAAGTAAGTTTCCTTAAAGGGAAAGGGAACTCATATTTTCAACCTTTCCTCCCTCCTACTAGCGAGAACATAGGTGAGAAGGCTGGGGTGCAAGCAGCTATCTTGGATCATGAAGTAAAAGTCACTTGCTGAGTTTGGTGGATCAGCAAGGCAGAAAAAGCCCTGGGTTTCTGCCATGATGAACAGTCAGATACATACTAAAACACCTGGCTCTGGTTTATTTAGAGAGAACTAAAATCCTTTGAAATGAGAAGATTTCAAAGAGCAACTCAAGAAGACAAAGTCAATTATTATAATGAAATGTGCAAAGATCTGGAGTTAGAAAACCAAAAGGGAAGAATATGCTCAGCATTTCATAAGCTGAAAGAACTGAGGAAAAAAATTTAAGCCTCGAGTTGCAATACTGAAAGATTCCATGGGTGAGTTCTGGTAAGATGGCAGACTAGGCAGAAAGACTACACAGGCCCTCTTCAACAAAGAAAAAGGAAACCAATTAACACAGACACAAAAGATAATTCTGGACCCCTGAGCCTTGAAGGGAAGGATATAGAAGTGGACTAAACGCCAACTACCAGAAGAATTTGCATGAAAATACCAAAAAAGGAGCTGCGGTCTGGCAGTGATCCTGAGTGATCCTGACAGCACAGCACAGACAGCTTGGAGATTCCCGAGTGGTGGTAGGACCTAAGAATAAACCTAAAAATCAGCCCTGCTAGCCAGGGACCGTACAGAGGACTGCTCTGGTGGCTGGGGAATAAACAGAGAGGGTGAAGAAAAAGGCGGGCTGAGCTGTGGAGTTTTGCCAGTCTGGAGG
>NW_006921670.1:4233421-4236154 GCF_000298275.1 Orycteropus afer afer
AAACTCACTGCCATTGAGTCGTTTCCGACTCATAGTGACACCCATTGGGTTTCCGAGGTTGTAAATCTTTACAGAAATAGATTGCCCCTTCCTCCCTCTGCGGAGAAGCTGGTGAGTTTGAACCACTGATCTTCCAGTTAGCAGTCAAATACCTTACCCACTATGCCACCAGAGATCCCACACGTTATCTTAGATAGATAGAATTGAGGTGGGACAAGAGAAGGAGAGGCAATTGGCTCTTTTAACATTATAGCTTGTCAAAACAACTGGCTTCACTAATAAAGTAGCAGAGTATTGAATAGAAAACCAGGTCCTACTGATGGACTGACCCGTAACTGTCTGTGTGACTTTGACCCAGCCAGGTGACCTCACTGGGCCTGAGCTTGCTGTCTGGAAAGCCGTACAAGCATATCCCCTAGTCTACCTCACAATATAAAAGTACTCGATCCCCTATTACTCACTCAAACCTAAGGTGGCATTATTGTTGTTATTCTCTTCCATAAGAAATGATAGAGGAAATCACTTTGTCCACAACTTGGGACACACTTGGGACTCATATCAATATCACATGACTTCCTGAGCATTCTTCCAAACATAAACTAGAAATCTCTACAGATCCACTGCTATGCTTGTTTTGGGCTCCAATGATGATGAATTAAGGTTTTAACATTTTCCGACTGTAATTTACTAGCAAGGAAGCAGCAAGAAATTTGGGGTATATTTTGAAGACGGGGCCAACAATGTTCTCTGCCAGTTATTTCATTAAGATTGATACAGACATTGTCAGAAACCATTGTTCACATTGCCTTCTTTTCAAGATTGTGTTTTACATTTTATCTAGTCTCACTTCCTAGTCATTTCTTCCTTCCAAACATATTTCATACTTGTTTCAAGTCTTATCATTCTAAACATTCTTTGTCTCCTATGATTAATTCAGAGTCTACAGCCAGAACATTCCACAATGTGTTGGGTTACCACTTAAGTGTCAGATAGATAGAAGTCTGTTGTGAATTTCAGCCTTTGGGGACAATCTGTCTGACACGATCTTGCCCGGGAAAATTCACAGAGTTTGATTTTGGAGGGGTAAAAAACTTAGCTTCCCATGCTTAATATCAGACCCTCATGTCTCTCCAGCTTCCCCTCACGGCGCCCCTCCTCCATTCCAGCCCCCAGCCTTCCCGCCATGCTCTGTGTCTCCTGGGAGCTTTGCACTGGCTGTTACTTCTGCCAGGACCTCTTTGCCTGGCTGGATAGCTTATTCATTCAGGTCTCTACCCAAATGTCGCCTCCTCAGAGTGACCTTCCCTTCTGACCACCCCATCACTGTCTATTCCCTTACCTTGCTTTATTTCTCACCTTGTCATTTATCACTAGCTAATTTATGTTTATTTGTTTACTTGTTTATTATCTATTTCCTCACCTACACTGTAAGCTCCATGAGGGCAGAGAGATTTCATGCAACCCTGTATCTTAAGTGCCTAAAGAAGCTCATAGGAGATGCTCAATAAATACTAAGTGAATGAATCAATAAAGGAACAAACAAATTACCAAAAAGTTTCAACTTTCTTCCTTAATAGGGTACAGACGGAACCAGATAGATGAAAGAGACTGAGAGTCAGTTATGACTAAGCTGTCCGAAGAAAGCTGCTGGGTCTGAAATAATTACTTGAAAAGTTCTGATTAGAAAAAAGTTAGAACTCAAAATTATGGGACTGATGTACAATATTCCCCTTGGAGTCTGTGTTGACTGTTGAAATATGAGGATAGCTATGATAGTTCTAAAGCAGCCCTGGTGGTGCAGTGGTTAAAGCATTCAGCTAACCAAAAGGCCAGCAGCTCAAGCCCACCAGCTGCTCTGTGGGAGAAAGAGGTGGCACTCTGCTACAATAAAGATTTACAGTCTTGGAAATCCTATGGGACAGTTCTACTCTGTCCTATGGGGTTGCTATGAGTTAGAATCAACTCAATGGCAGTGAGTTGGATTTCGTTACACACAATTATTCAGTCATAAGGGGGAAATGAAGTCTTATGTATGCTATGGCATGGATGAACCTTGAAGACATTACTGTTGTTAGCTGTCAAGTCAGCCCTGACTCATGATGACCTATGTATAAGAGAACAAAACACTGCCCCGTCCAGCTGCATCTTCATGATCGTTGGCATGTTTGAGTCCACTGTTGTAGCTATCATGTCAGTCCACTTCACTGAAGGTTCCCTCATTCTCAGTAAGCTTCTACATTACCAAACACAAATTGATCTTTCCATGTAACCAAGCTGAGGCCTCACTCACCATCTTCACTTCTAAGGACCTGTTCTGGTTACCGAATGCTGCTCTGACGAGAATACACCACAAATGGGAGGTATGAACAAACAGGAGTTTATTCTCTTACAATTTTGGAGGCTTTAAGTCTGAGTTCAAAGTGCCAGCCTCTAGGGGCTGGGTGAAAGTCCCTCAACCTTGGCTTCAGCTCTGTCTCCTGCTCCTGGCCCACTGAAGCTAGAGGCTTTTCTTCACTCAGACCCCCATGATGAAATCTGCTATGAACAGTTGCGGTGTAGTAAATTCCTTAGTGTGGTTTTTCTACCCATAAGTCTTTGTAAACTCCAAGGTGGGAATTGCTATTAGCAACTGAGGAGATCCTGATTTTAAAGTCCCCACCTGGGTTATTTCTGTTGGGCGTGGCACAATACAATGTTCTGGGAGGTTCCCACTCTCTCTCACACGTGCTTAGA
>NW_006921670.1:4236709-4239390 GCF_000298275.1 Orycteropus afer afer
GGAGTTTACTTAGGGGTGTGGCCTGATTCCAATGTACATGGGTGTTCTGGCAAAGCTCTCTGGCTTTCTGCTTGACCTGGATCTGCAATTGGCTCATCATCATCTGACCTCTGGTGAGTCAGCAGCCTGGCATCTTACCTGCTGATCTTGGATTCATCAGCCTCCACAGCCCATGAGTCATCAGCCTGCCGTCTGACCTGCGATCTTGGGTTCCTAAGCCCTTACAGCTATGTATTCAGGAGAAGCCTCCAACCTGACATCTGACCCACAGTCTTGGGACTTGCCAGCTTCTACAACCACATGGACCATTGCCTTGAGAGAAATACTTCTCTCTCTCTCTTTCCATATATATGCATAGACAGAGGGGGGGGGGGAAACACCGTTATCAACTCAATTCCAGCTCATAGCGATCCTCGTTGGCACTATACCATCAGAGCTCCTTGTGTGTGTGTGTGTGTGTGTGTGTGTGTGTGTATATATATATATATTGTTGTTGTTGTTGTTAGATGCCGTTGAGTCAGCTCTGACTCATAGCAACCCTATGTACAACAGAAAGAAACACTGGCCGGTCCTGTGCCAACCTCAAAATCTGTGCTACACCTGAGCCCATCAATGCAGCCACTGTGTCATTCCTTCTCATTGAGGGCCTTCCCCTTTTTCAATGACCCTCCATTTTACCAAGCATGATATCCTTCTCCAGGGAATGGCCTCTTTTGACAACATGATCAAAGTAGGTGAGATTAATTTTGGCCATTCTTGCTTTCAAGGAGCATTCCAGCTACACTTCTTCCAGGACAGATTTGTTCATTACTCTGGAAGTCCATGGTACTTTCATTATTCTTCACCAATACCATAACTCAAAACCCTCAACTCTTCTTCAGTCTTCCTTATTCATAGTCCAGCTTTCAAAGGCATATGAAGCTATTGAAAATACCATGGCATGGGTTGGGCTCACCTTAGTCTTCAAAGAGACATCTTTGCTCTTCAGCACTTTAAAGAGATCTTTTCCAGCAGATTTTTCCAGTGCAATACATCATCTGATGTCTTGATTGCTTCCATTGGTGTTGACTGTGGAACCCAGTAATATGCAATCTTTGACAACTTCAATCTTTTCTCCATTTGTCATGAGGCTGCTAACTGGTCCAACTGTGAGGATTTCTGTTTTCTTTATGTGAGGTGTAATCCATACTGAAGACTGCAGGCTATAATTTTCATCAGTAAGTGCTTCAAGTCATCTTCACTTTCAGAAAGCAATGTTGTATCATCTGCATATCACAGGTTGTTAATGAGTTTTCCTCATTATACACACACACATGTACATACAAACATAAATACATAAACTCCACTGGTTTTGCTTCTCTATAGAGAATCCAGACTAAGACATTAGTGTTCACTGCATTAAATCTATTCTTGAAGTGGTCTCTAAATTCAGGTGGGATATACCCAAGGTTATACCACAGCTCTTGTGAACTTGTTTTAATTTTCTTCAGCTTCAACTTGAATTTGAAGAGCAATTGATGGCTTGTTCTACAGTCAGCCTAGAGCCTTGTTCTGACTGAACAAGGCCATCATCTTTTTCCACAGAAGTACTCAATTCCATAGATGTAGATACTCTGGAGACTGCATGATAGAATTTTGCAAAAACAACAACTTATTATTGCAAATACCTTTAAAAAAAAAAAACAAAACATAAAAAGTGACTATACATGGGGACCTCGCTGGATGGAATACACTGGAATCAAGCTGACTACATCTGGCTATGAATGCTATCAATTTTACCTCCTAAATAGTCCTCAACTTTCTTCATTTATGTGCATTTTCACCATCATCATCACCCTAATCTCTAAACTACTGAAACAGCCTCTAATTATTCTCCCACATCTAACCTTACACCTTTCTAATTTGCCTTCCACACAAAGCCAGAATGAACTTTTCAAAACACAAATTTTGCCACTCCTTCTCTTAAAACAATCCAATGACTTCCCATTGTTTGTAGGATAAAAGAGTCCTTAACATGATCTACAAGGCCCTACCTGTTTTTACCTCCCTTTTGATTTCCTTTTAAATTCTTTGCATGTGCCAGGCTTCCTCCCACCCATTAAACCATACCACCTCTGCCCAGAATGAATGTCTGCCCCTTCCTTCCCTTAATTCATTAACTCGCCTTCAGCTTTAAGCCCAGATTTCACTCCTTTGGGAAAGCCTTCCACTGACAGGTCATAAGCCTGCTCCCACCACCCCTGACATATATGCCAGGGTCTCGGGTTTGCTCAGGTCCTGCCTTCATACACTCCCCCAGAGCCTTATACTATTCCTGTACAGTACTCCCACAGTTTGTAATTGTCCATTTATTTGATATACATCTTTGTCCCCCATTAGAGTACAAAATCCGTGAAGGTCAGAACTATACTTGTTCACTTAACAAACACTTAAGAAATGTTTGTGAAGTAAATTAATGAGTATGCTTGGAAATTTTTCCTGAATGCTAAGGAGGAGTCTATACAAGTTTATAACTGAACATGATGGGAAAAAATGTGGAAAGACAGCAAATTCAAAGATCATGGGCATCAAGAGGCACTGCCAGGAAAACCACAAACTATATCTTTAGAAAACCAAGCACTAGGCTTCAAATATTAGTTATAAAGAATCTTAATACTCTTGTTCCCATTTCTGACTCATCG
>NW_006921670.1:4239970-4241086 GCF_000298275.1 Orycteropus afer afer
TGTGCTTGTGAGAGAAGGCTGGGAAGAAAAGAGAAAAAACAAACAGCTGCTAACTGCCTCCTGGGCTATAGCATAAAGAGGCTGTGGGTCTAACAGCAGGAGGACAAACATGCAGCCTTAAAACATAGAACTGAGCTAAACCACCTGCTTGCTCTGTGGCTGGATCTGTGACACCCCAGTATTATTGTAAGGCATTAGCCACCTTCGTAAGACCTGTAGCTCTATGGTGAGGCTGGGGGGGGGTGCAGGGAAGGGAAATGAAAAATCAACATACAGGAAAAAATAAGCATAAGTAGTTGGGGGAAGAAATGTCCTACTCAAAATCAGCCTGAAAACAAAAATTTCAAAATATATTTTAAAATATCTAATGCTAAGGAAAAAAAGAAAAAGCAGAAGGGGAAAGGAAAGGAAAGCCAGGGTGTGCAGGAGAGAGTGAGCAATCGGCAGAAGGATCCAGGTAAGGGGAGGGACCCAGGCCCCAACCCCCAAGAGGCAGGAAAAGAAGAGGGGAAAGGAAAGGAAAGCCAGGGAGACCAGGACAGAACGAGCAAGTGGCAGAGGGATCCAGGTAAGGGGAGAGTGGAGAGGTTTCAAACAGCTAAGGGAGACAGACTTGTCTGTCAGTTTGTCATACTGTGGTGGCGTCTTGCTGTGAGGCTTCAGGCTGTGCCACCAGTGTTTCAAACACCAGCAGGGTTGCACATGGTACACAGGTTTTGGTGCAGCTTTCAAACTGAGACAGACTAGGAAGAAGGAAGAGGCCATCCACTTCTCAAAGAATTGGACAGGGAGAACTTTATGCATAGCAGAGAAACACTGTCTGTTACAATACTAGGCAACTATATGAACAGCTTGGAAACACTGTATAATACAATGTAGGAGGATGAGCTGCTTAGGTTGGAAGGCTTTCAAAATACAACTGGGAAAGAGCAGCATCATCAGAGTAGAACCAACCTTACTGATATGGATAAAGTAAAGCTTGTGAGACCTCCATTTGCTGACGTGACATGACTCAAATAGAGGAGAAACAGTGGCAAACATCCAGTAATAATCAGAACATGAAATGTACAAACTATGAATCTAAGAAAATTGGAAGTTGTCAAAAATGAAATGGAA
>NW_006921670.1:4244614-4245561 GCF_000298275.1 Orycteropus afer afer
CCAACTCATAGCGACCCCTCCTTGGGTTTCCAAGGAGGCATTACTACAGAAGTAGATTGCCCAACCTTCTGAGGAGTAGCTGGTGGGTTTGAACCACCAGCCTTCTGGTTAGCCGTCAAAGACCTTAGGCACTACACCACCAGAGCTCCTCATATCCATAAAAAGGAATATGAAATTAAAAAGTAAAAGAAAAACTTACAGAGATTAAATAAGAATAGTAGATTCTACCAGGGAGTTGATTACTAGTCTCATCATGGGAAATAACTAAATCCAGCTGCCCAGCCACTCAAAACCAGGCCCAGGCAAGTACACACAATCTAAACTACCACACAAGTCCACATGATTAAAAAGATGAATTAAAAGTTGAGAAGCACAGGTTGCAAGGCCCTAACATTCATCCAGCTGGAGTTTCAAAAGAATAAAATTAAGATAATAACAGAAAAACAATTTTTAGATAGACAAGAGCAGAAAATGTTGCAGAAAAGACATGAATCCTCACATCAGATATCATCTCCAAAGACCAAGTGGGATAAATAAATTATATAAAAACTGAAGAGTCTTTTGGATAGAGAAAATCTTAAAAGCTAGTAGCCACCCTTCCTCTTGTAGCGCACCAGAGCTAACAGTACTAGCCCTCACGGACTGACAGCTTACTATGTACCTAACTTTCAGACAAACAGT
Organism: Orycteropus afer afer; assembly: GCF_000298275.1. Lineage (NCBI taxonomy): Eukaryota > Metazoa > Chordata > Mammalia > Tubulidentata > Orycteropodidae > Orycteropus > Orycteropus afer. The sequence continues at coordinate 4,245,296 of NW_006921670.1, forward strand.
ATCTCTAATCCTGACCACAACCCTGAGAGTTCACAATTATTAAGTCCATCCACAAAAGCGAAAAGTAAGGTTTAGGGTGAAAAAGAACCTTTCCCAAGGTCATGAAAGTAATAAACTAGAAAGTAGAGATTGGTTCTGTGAAAATAATAATAACCTAGACTTTCATGTCTTTGACTGACCTTAGTATACAAATGTAAGGTATTTCATTTGATGAGAATAACTCTGAGAAGAGAATAACTCTGTTGACATATATAGATAGCACCAAC
>NW_006921670.1:4245746-4247385 GCF_000298275.1 Orycteropus afer afer
AAATAGCACTGTGGAAAGACTGGCCGGATGGACAAATGCCACGTTTAAGTTTAAATAAGTTCATGCTTTGCTACTTGTCAGCAGGATTATCAATACAGCCCTACTTCTTGAAAAAGAACAAAAGGCTATCCAAAATATTCAACTATTTTAAGTGTACAGTCTTTTTCTAAACACAATAATATAACTTTTCGCTGCAGGGCTTATGATGACCCAAAGTCTGTGAGGAACATTTGTTAAAGGAAATTGATTTGTTCGTGAAGACTATAAAAAATGTTTGTTACAGGAAATCACATTTGCTCACTTAAGTTATAAATGGCCTCCACAGCTCTGTGGTAATTAACCCACCACTCTACAAATGAGTACACGCAAATTACATTAATTAATCAATCCACCATGTATCAGGTGGGTTCTCCAGTTAAAGAATTTTGACTAGTGATGTCTGATAGCAGTACAGAAAAATAAATAAATAAATAAGTCTGAGCCACTCTGAAGCTAGATTTTTCCCCAAAGTGCCTAGTCACTGCATCATGTTGACTAGAACTGTTTGCCTCCAACCACCTCACATCCAGGTCTTTCATAAAAGTAATAAAACTCCAAAGTTTAGTCATTTGGATTTATAGCCTTAACGTGGCTAATCTAACATCTAAAGTAGTTGGGGCGTTTTGTTTTTGTTTTTACATCTTTCAATGTTTATGTTTTGCTTGGCCGGGTTATCAATACAGCTGTATTTCTTGAAAAGGAACAAAAGACTATCCAAAATATTCAACTATTTTAAGTGTACAGTCATTCCAGGCTCCATGGGGAGGGAAATCCCATGCATTCTTCTATTCCACCGGCCCAGGGCTCCTTTGTTCTGTGAACCCTTTCAGAGGCTACTCTGTGGTTTTTTTTTTTTTTTTTTTTTGTCCCCTTCCCTGAAACCTGAACTCAAAAATCAAACCCTTACCTGCAAAAAAAAAAGGTTTCACTAATTTGTAACTTAGTGAAAATATAAGTAAATGTATGACATCTTCTGGAGTATTTATTGCCAACATGTTAATTCCTATCTCTTAAGTATGCTTAGGCCCAGATGTTAAAACTTTGGTGAGAAAATAGGAGGATGGTTGTTAGGTGCCGTCAAGTAGGCTCTGACTCAGAGCGACCCCATGTCCAACAGAATGCATGACATCTTCTGGAGTATTTATCGCTCACATGATTAATTAATTCCTATCTCTTAAGTATGCTTAGGCCCAGATGTTAAAACTTTGGTGAGAAAATAGGAGGATGGTTGTTGTTAGGTGCCGTCAAGTAGGCTCTGACTCAGAGCGACCCCATGTCCAACAGAATGGAACACGGCCCGGCCCTGCACCTTCCTCACAATCCTTGCTACACCTGAGCCCATCACTGTAGCCACAGTCTTCATACATCTTATTGAGGGTCTTCCCCTTTGTCGATGACCCTCTGCTTTACCAAGCATGGTACTTCTGGTTTCCTAGTGCCACTCTGACAAGAATATACCACAAATGGGATGGCTTAAACAAACAGGAGTTTATTCTTATAATTTGGAGGCTTTAAGTCCAAGTTCAAAGTGCCAAGCTCTAGGGACTGGGTGAAAGCCCCTCAGCCTTGGGCTTCAGCTCTGCCTCCAGCTCCCGGCCCA
>NW_006921670.1:4247790-4249950 GCF_000298275.1 Orycteropus afer afer
CACTTCATTAACATAGTGGGCAGGAAACGGTTGGGGGCTTTGGTGAGTAAGAGTCAGGTCCTGGGGTCTTTCGTAAGCAAGGGTTATGTGCTGGGGTCTGGTATGGGCTCTGGTCAGGTGCCTCCTTGCTTGACCAGTTCTTATAATCCCCTCCGGCTCAGTTATTCACCCGCCTGGCCAGCCATGTTTCTGCCTAACACAAACCACACGGCCATTCATTCAAGTCCATTATAAGTCCCAAGGTCAGCAGAGCATGGCAGGCTGCTGAACAACAACGACATGACTACATGCAGGGTCCAAGCATGCCATAAGATAGAGACCATTCCTAAAGCTGCTACTTATATATGGGAAGGAGACCACATACTCAAAGGCAACTACTCAGCTGCTCACAGTAGATTCCACCATGGAGTTGATTACCAGTTTCATCATGGGGAATATTATATCCAGCTTCCCAGCCATTCAATGAGGCCCAGCCAAGTTGACACACAAACTGAACTACCACAGTATCCTTCTCCAGGGACTCGTCCCTTCTGACAACATGACCGAAGTAGGTCAGAGAAGTCTGGCCATTCTCGCTTCTATGGAGTATTCTGACTGCACTTCTTCCAGGACAGATTTGTTACTTCATCTGGCAGCCCAAGATATTTCCAGTATTCTTTGCCAACACCACAATTCAAAGGCATCATCTCTTCTTCAGCCTTCTTTATTCATTGTCCAATGCCCACATGTATATGAGGCAACTGAAAATACCATAGCTTGGGTTGGGCACACCACAGTCTTCCAAGAGACATCTTTGCTCCCTAGAAGTCTTTTGCCCAGTGCAATATGACATCTGATTTCCTAACTACTGCTTCCAAAGGTGCTGATGGGAGGATGGTAGGTGATTGATAAGGCCCAGTACATGAGTGTCAGAGGACACAACAGAGAGAGGAAACCTATCAATAAGTCAGCCATGGATATTCATGCAAAGCACCTAATTTCCTAAATTAGGTGACTGATGACGATACTGGAAAACTAAAATACCAGTAATGTCACCAACATGATACTTGTAGTAAAACAGCTTTTTCAGCTTCTTAACACTGAATATTTGCCTTTTTAAAAGATCTTATTAAAAATATATACCTTTGAAGATGGAGGAATAGGCAGACAAGTGACACAGACCCTCTTCAACAAAGAAAAGAAAAACTAATTGACAGAGATACAGAAGATAATTCTAGAACCCTGAGCTTTGAAAGAAACTGTACAGAAGTGGATTAGGCACCAACTAGTGGAAAACCTGAACGAAAACAGCGAGTACAGAGATGGTCAGAGCTGCGGACTGTCAGCTACTCTGACGAGACCAACAGCCTGAACATTTTCAAGTGGTGTTGGGACCTGAGAATTGACCTAAAGATCAGTCCCAGACACCAAGGGCTCCAGGGACAACTACACTGGTGGCCTATGACTAGGAAGGGAAAAAGCAAGGAGGGAGACAATCTGAGCTGTGGACTTTCTGCTGTCTGGAGGGTGCAGCCATTTTGATTGATTACATGTGGCAGCCATTTTGGATATTTAAAGTGACTGAGGGTGCAGCCATTTTGGATGTTTACAAGCGGTGGCCATTTTGGATTTTAAAGTGATAGCATTCTCATTCGGATTCCAGGGACCTTAGAACAGGCTCTGTTTGCCAGGATCAGCAAGGACATACGAGAGGCTGACAAAGGAAAGGAGACAAGTGGTGAGTGTATAAGTGCTGTCAACTAGTGAATAGAGGAGCACAGCACAGTACTCTGCCTATATAGATAACATACAAACAAAACAAAGAAAACGAAAATTGTGGGCAAGTCACTCCAACATATAATTACCAATTAAATATAATCATAAAAATGTCACAATGCCTCAGAGACAACAGAGCATCACAGCACACACAAAGAAGCAAGATAAAGCAGGAGAAACAAAGGACCAGGATACAGACCCAAAACACATTCTTGAGGAAGAAGCAGCATTGGAACTCCCTTATAAGGAATTCAAAAGAATTATATTTTGGTATCTTCAAAGGATTGAGAGACAGACCAAGGAAAACACAGAAAAAACCTTAGAAGAATTTTGGAAGAAAATACAAGAACAAAATGACAAAATGAATGAAAAATTAGAAATGATTCTAAATCTACAGATAGAAAT